>NC_061116.1:4359651-4443475 GCF_002878395.1 Capsicum annuum
ATACGCATCTAATTTAATAACTATGTAACTTAATATATATAATATTAATAAGAATATATGTATACATATAGATATAATAAGAATATGATAAATATACATATATATATATATATATAATAAGAATATTATATATATATATATGTATGTATCTATATATGTAATAAGAATATGCATATATTTTATAAGGACATATATATATATATAGACACAACATATAGTTCGAAAAAAGAAAAAATATGAATGCGATTATCAAAAAAATATTTTATGTGATTTTGATGTTAAAATAATTATTTATACTTATTTTAAAATATTTTAAAATATAATAGGGAAAAATGAATCATCTTTTTTCATGCTTTTCAAAATTCATAAAAATAAAAATATGAATTTATTTCAAAAAATTATTTAGTGCCAAGAATCATCAAAAAATAATTAAAGAAAAAAGAGCAAGCCAAAATCGGGTGACAGCACTCGCATCCCCGCTCAACGATATAGTTGTGGGTCTAAGTTAGATAGATAGTTAGAGGATGACTATTCCCTAATTATGTTATCAACATCTTGAATCTACAATCAAGATAATTCACTAAACCAACAAAATTATATAGCCAAGTAAGATTGTTCATAGTGCGTTAACCCTAAATTTCTTCCCATTATTATTCAAGCATTTTATATTACTACATTATTTACGATTACTTTACATTTAAATCTCAAATGTTATTTGCTATTGTTACACTTGTTTAATCTTTGTAGTAATACTATAATTATATCAGTGTTGAGCACAAGTCCCTGTGGGATCAATACTTGGCTTTTAAAGTCCTCTTTACTACTTGGGTGACCACTTACACTTGTGTGTACGCTAAGACACAATAATCACTGTGACTTTTTACTTCGAGAAAAGCCAATAACTATGGACCCCTTGTAAAAAAAGTCAAATATACATATTGTTAGGTCCCAACTCGAGAGAGATTGGTAACTGCTCCCAGTTCTACCTTCCCAATAGCGAGGGTTGTTATGGTAATCTGTAAATTAAAGGTGCACTAGGTCTAGAGACACCACCATTATCTATGGGATCCAAATCAAGGTCTACTCCCATTTATACTTTTCTTTGTAAATAATAGATACTCGTATGAAAGTGTAATGACCTGATTTTTGGTGATTTATGTGAATTATTTATTTCTATGTATTTTGACCGTTTTACCTCTTCCCATGGTTGCATTGTGGTATTTCTTAGGTGAGGGATGATTGGCACAGTTTTCAATGTATTTTATTGTGATTTGTGAGAGATTGTAATTTTCGGTGGTTAAAAAGGCTTATTAGTTAACTTTAGTCAATAGTTATTGATTTGTGCATCGAATAGCAAAATGGACAAATTAGATATAGAACATCAATTATAGGTTAGTAACATGGTTGATATGATTTTATGACTTTTATATCTCATTTCAATCCTCGGTTCTAAAAGTTGTGAAATTGGATTTAGGGGGTCAACTTTATGAAATTAATATTTTTTTTAAAAATCTAATATCGTCATTGAGTCCAGAGCGTCAAATTTGATAGGGTAGCACAGTTTTTTGGCGCTCTCAGGATTTCGAATGAATTCCGAGGGTTCCACAGAGACTTGCAGAATTCCAAGTCTCCAGCTAGTGCACCACTCAGCTGATGCACTCTCTTAAGCGACTTGGTTGTTACTTAAGCGACTGGCAGCCAACAGGGGTTATCGCATAAGAGACTCTTCCATTGCTTAGGCAATAGTTAGTTAAGCGACAGCCAAGTCGTATACGCAATGAGGCGAGCATTGCGTAAGTGACACCTAGTTGTTTAAGTGACCCAGTGTCGCTTAAGCGATGCACGGGTGAGTTAAATCCCCCAATTTCATGATTTTTTCACCATTTCAATACTTGGAGCTTGGGGATTCAAGTTTTTGGGCGATTTCTTCCATTTTAGCTTGGGTAAGCTCCAAAACTCTTATTTCAATAATTTTTTTTATTCTTGTCATTTAAATTCTTTCAAAACTTAATTTCAAAGATGAAATTTAGGGATTTTGGCCTATAAGGCCCAAAATTGGGGATTCTATGATTTAAACCCCAATTCCAATCCATTTTTACTTGGGTTATCTAATCATGGAAAATATATTTTAGACTAAACTTCTAATTTTTCCCTTGTATTCTAAAAATCTATTTTTGGGGTCCGTTTTGATCCTGACTCAGAAATAGGAAATATGGGTGACATTGGCTTTCTTTTAACATGTGGATTTCATATTTGTATGTTTTAGTTGGTTTTGGATCCGTTCATGAGGTGAAAGCTTTGTGGTAAAGGCCTTTTGAACCAGTTTCGTCATTTGAGGTAGGTTATGGCTTAACTTTATTCGGACTAGACTGGTAGTTAATGTGGATATAAGATCCTATTAAGCGTTTGGGAACCAATCATTAATATGTCTATATACATATTTATGTTGTGCCTGTATGGGGCCTTATATTATTGTGAATTGGTAGTTTTAAGACATTATTTGCAATGTGTGACCGTGTGGGATCTTATATCATGTTGTTGGCTTTGTGTATGTATATTTGATTATATCTTTTCTAATGAAAAGGCCTAAATTGAAGTTTATATGGTATCAATGGCATATTATTGTGTATTTTACTTTATTGGCTTATAGATTACATTTGGATTCATGGATGGTTGGATTATTGAGTCAATTTTGGATCACATGGTTGGTATATTAGTTTGATTTGGAAATTAACATTTTGGTTGATTGTAAGTATTACATCCTCATATGACATACATTCATGAAATATTGGTACCACCGTTGAAATACTGAAAACACTAACTTTTTCTGACAAAAAATATGACAACTTTATAAACCCTCTGATGATGAATGTGCTTGAGAGTAGTTATGGATATTAGTATTAGATATTGGATATTAGATTTTATATGGGTTGTGAGCCCCTAAATGGTCCTACCTAGAAGCATAATCAGTAGGTATATATGGAGGTTGAGAAACAACCTTGAGCATCACTTCATCATTATCATCATCAACATCATCTTCATTGCATTTTTTATATATTGTGATTATGTGTTGTATTGTTTCCTTGATATGATGAATGTCTATTTGTAATTCTTTCTTATACTTGTAATTGGTTTATGTTTATATATATCTGCTTCTTTCTTGTATTTATGTATGGTATATGGATATTTTGTAGAACTATTAATAGAGATGGTGTGGACTAATGTTTGGGATTATTTTTACTGCAGATGGAGTACCCATAGTGTGTATTTTATATGCTTTATTTTCTACTTTGCTTAGTTGACCAATGATACCTACTGAGTACAAATAGACCGTACTCACTCCTACTGCACCCTTTCGATGCAGATCCAGGTATAAGTGCACCACACAGTAGCTGATTCAGGCGGTATTTAGAATATATTTGAGGTAGTGGATGATCTATGCACCACACACTATATTTTCTACTACCTCCTTTTATCTAGATTATGTCTTAGTTGTATTCAGAGATAAATTTTGATCCTTTTGGACTATGATTGTATATTTTGACATTCAAGATGTATTTAGTAGTTCTTACACTATGACACCTGGTTTTGGGACATTATATGGTACCTTTGGTGTCTATTTCTGCTTTGACTATATATGTGAGGTTCGACTCCATTCCAGGGTCTTGCCTTGGGTTTGGCTATTAATTTTTTTTCATATTAGTTTGGGTGATAGGCTTACTTGTCAAGGTTTTGAGCAACAAGTGCCATCATGACCCTTATTTTTGGGTTGTAATAAATTTATATCAGAGCAGCTAGGTTATCGGTCTTAATAGTGTAAGAACAGGATATCTAGTAGAGTCTCATGGATTAGTACGTAGATATCTGTATCTATCTTCGAGAGGCTATAAGATATCTTTAGAAAATATCCCTTATTTCATTCTAGATCATAGGGTCTTTTATAACTTGTATTCTAAGTCATATTTCATTTTTTTCTACATAGATAGTGAGGACTAGATCCTGTGAGACTAGAGATACAGATCTATCATCCAAGCAAAGATGGCAGTCTAAAGGACGAGTTGCAAACCATGGACAACCTTAAGGTAGTGGATGGGCACGAGGTTCTACTCCATCTAGATATAGCACTTGGGGTCCTTTCCTAAGCCTTAGCTCTAGAATATCGGAAATATGAGACTACCTTAGACCCATAGAGTTCTTCTACCCCAATCTTGAAGAGGTTGCTGATACTCGTGTTGACCTGTTTAGAGGGTGTCCTTTGAGTGCACCTGGTGTTCCTTCATCTCTAAGTATCATACCTCTTTCTGTTCCAGAGTCTTCCTATGGTGTTCCTCTGACTCTAAGTGTGGATCCTTTGGTGGTACCAATATCTACTTGTGCTACTCCATAGACGTTGAGTATTGTTCCACCTTCTGTGCCAGTTTTTGAGAATGGTATTCTAAGATTAAGAGTTCAAACGACCTCTATGTCACCTCCACGGGTAGTATCTCAGCCAACTAGATTTACCATGCTTCATATTATTACAAGTACAGTTATGTCTTTTGAGGATCAGAAGAGGTTTGAGAGGTTCACTTATTTGGGTCTTCCTAGGTACAGTGGTGTTGTAGGCAAGAATGCCTATGAGTTCTTGATAGATTGTTGTGAGAAGTTGTAAAACCTTGGTTCGCTTGAGTCATATAGAGTTGCTTATACTACTTAACAATTGATAAATGCATCCACAAATTGGTGGAGGTCACTTGTTAATTACAGACCTCTTGGTTCTCCATAGATGACTTGGGATTAGTTTGCTAAGTCCTTCTTGGATAGGTTTGTGCCTTAGAGTCTAAGGAATCAGATGAGAGATAAGTTGGATCACCTGGAGCAGGGCTCTATGACTATTGTGGAGTATGAGGCATGTTTCTAAGCTTTGTCTAGATATTAATATGACAGTACTGCCATTAAGTTTGAGAAGATTTGGAAGTTTAACAAAGGGTTGGATATTTTACTTTATCTTTCTACAATTCAGATGGTAGTGTTAGGGGTATCATTTTAGAGTATAGAGGATCATATTAATATGACTAAGTTTATTCTTTGAGCATCTTAAGGATGTACCAAGAGGGTGCACCGTCAGGGCAAAAGTTCAAAGGTTATGCTACTCGAGGTAGTGATTCTAAAGGTTTCTATGGGTATCCTGGTAGACTATTGCAGGCATCCTTACAGGGTTTAGGTAGTGGGTCTTCTATTTCAGCAGCTTCATGGGGTCTTTCTAGCTCAGTCGTACCTCCTCCTATTGAGTCAGGCCATTGAGGTTGCTTTGTGTGTGATGGGGTTGGCCATTTGGCTAAGGACTATTCCCACCGTATTTATAAGGCTATTTTTATATCAGGTGTTAGAGGGAGAGGTTCTACTAAGGGAACACAGGGTAGGGGTAGTGTTGCCCGTGCTGGTGATCACGGGGATACTCAGTTAGGTGGTGGTCATAGACAGTGTTATCCTATACCCACCAGACCAAAGGCAGAGGCTTTTGATGCTGTTATCACGGGTATCAACCCTATTTCTTTCATATCTTTATTTTTGTTATTTGATCTGGGATTGACTTTCTCCTATGTTTTTGCATATTTTCTTTGGGTTTTGATTATTCTAGTGAGCCTCTTGCCATGCCTATCCGTGTATCTACCCTTGTAAGAGACTATTTAGTAGTGGATTGGGTGCACCAACCTTGTGTTGTGAATTTTGCTGGGCATAAGACTTGGGTAGATCTAATTGTCTTAGATATGGTACATTTTGATGTCATCTTGGGTATGAATTTTTAGATCATTATCATGTTGTCCTAAATTTTTATTCTAAGACTGTGACCTAAGCTTCGTTGGGTGTGACAAGGATAGCTTGGAAGGGTGTGCTTCATTCGGGTCCCAAGAAGGTTATATCTTACCTTTAGGCTTGGCATTTTATTGAGAGGGGTTGCTTGTCTTATTTTGCTCATATTCATAATACTAGTGTTATTTCACCTCTTTATTTGGATTCTGTTTATATTGTCCATGATTTTGGAGATGTTTTTTCTACAAATTTATCGGGTATGCCTCTAGATCATGATATTGACTTTGCCATTGATTTTAAGCTAGGCACAAATTCTATTTTTGTCCCTCCTTATTGGATGGCCCTAACAGAATTAAATGAATTGAAGGATCGATTTCAAGAGTTGTTCGATAAGGGATTTATCCGACCTAGTGTATAATCTTGGGGTGCGCATGTCTCATTTATGAAGAAAAAGAATGGGTCTATACATATGTGTATTGATTATTGGCAATTGAACAAAGTGATAGTTAAGAATAAGTATCCTCTTCCCCATATTTATGATTTATTCAATCATCCTCATGGAGCTTTGGTGTTTTTTGAAGATTGATTTGAGTTTGAGTATCACCAGTTGAGGATTAGAGCTTTAGATATTTTTGAAGACAACTTTTTGGATTCGGTACAATCATTATGAGTTCTCGATCATGTCCTTTGGGTTGTCCAATACCCCAATCATGTTCATGGAGTTGATGAACTATGTATTTTGATCGTATCTTGATTTTTTGGTCATTGTATATATAGATGATATCTTGGTTTATTCCAAGAGTGAGGCCGATCATGAAAAGTATTTGTGAATTGTGCTTCAGAGATTAAGGATGAGAAGTAGTGTGCTAAGTTCTCCAAGTTTTGGTTGGATTCTGTCTCATTCTTGATCAAGTGGTAATCAAGGATAGTATTATGATTGATCCGACCAAGATTCTAGTGGTTTATGATTGGGGTAGTCCTATTTCTCCTACTGGGATTCGGAGTTTTATTGGCTTGGCAGGTTACTATCGACGCTTTGTTGAGGGTTTTTCATCTATTATATCTCTATTGACCAAGCTGACTCAGAAGAATATTTCTTTTAAGTGGTCCGATTCTTGTGAGGTGAGATTTCAAAAGCTCAAGGATTTTTTGACATCAACTCCTATCTTGACCTTGCCCAAGGAGCGTGTGGGTTAACTACCATCTTTTATGATACTTCAAGTGTTGGTTTAGGTGTTGTATTGATGCAGAAGGGTAAGGTGATTGTGTATTCTTTTCGTCAGTTGAAGCCCAATAAGAGAAATTACCCTACCCATGATTTTAAGTTGTGTGTGGTTGTGTTTACTTTGAAGTTGTAGAGGCACTACTTGTATGGAGTTCGATGTCAGATTTTATTGGATCATCATAGCCTTCAACATTTCTTCACCTAGTGAAATCTTAATATGAGGCGGTGGCGTTGTCTTGAGTTGCTTAAGGATTATGACTTGATCATTCTGTATTATCCGGGCAAGGCTAATATAGTTGTGGATGCCTTGAGCCGAAAGTCAACTAGCATGGATAGTTTGTGACGTGCTATAGAAATATAACACTTCAAAGCTTAAAATAAGGAAAATATAAAGGTTTCTGGGATTATTTTGTTTTATATGATGAGTTTTGGGTATGTTTTGCAGGAAATCATGTTTTAGATGCTAAGTTTGTGAAAAAGTTGTTTTTGGAGCAATTATGGATGTTCAAAACACTTTTCGGCTTGAACGTGATCAAAGCATGTTCGAGAATCAAAGAAGAGTTGAAAAGATGACTCCCGGTACTTACTAAGTCGATATGTGGACCTCAATTAGGACCTACAGACCACAAGTAGGCAAAGCAAGTACCAGAAGTCCAAAATCCCAAGAGTTAAACTTGCAAGATTTTTTCATCTGCTACTGCGCCCTATACGTGTGCCCAGGGTAAGGACTGCAGGTACTACCTGTGTCTAGGGTTAGAGCACAGGTATAGACCACATATGGCCACTGACCCGATTTTCTCCTATTTTGTTTGGGCTTTGGTTTTACGATTTCCTCTTGTACTATAAATACCCTTTATGTGTTTTTTAGTAGGTGTGATGCACTTTTGATACTGACAAACATATTTTGATTCCAAGATTTGATTTTGATCCTAGTGATGTACTTGTTATTACCACGAGAAGTGGTATCACTACTATGAATCCCCCACGACCCACTGCAAAAGTTGTTGATGATAAGACACCTATTGTTGAGCCCGAGAAGGTAATAGGTGATAAAGGCAATACTACAGAAGATAAACGTAAGGGCCCGGTCATTACTCTAGAAATCAAACAAATTTTGAGACCGGCCCTCCTTTCCTTAGAGATTGAGGCAAAAAAAATGGAAGGTAAGTTCAAGCAGTTCATTAAGATATTGAAAAAATTGAGCTTGAACATAAATCTTCTTGAGGCATTAGAGAAGATGCCTCGATATACCAAGTTCATGAAAAAATTAGTTACGAGGAAGAAAAGAGCGATAATTGAGTATGTTGATGGTGTGCACCGCTACAATGCAGTCATGACTAGGTCTTTGGCACAGAAAAAGGTGATCCCAAAGCATTCACTATACCGTGCACTATTGGGTCATCCCGATTTTCCAGAGACTTGTGTGATTTAGGGGCTAGCATTAATTTGATGTCGTTGGCCGTATTCAAGAAATTGGGCTTGAACCCTTCAAAACCGACTTCGATGCGGCTGCTGATGGTTTACCACACAGTGAAGAAACTTATGGGAATTTTTTTATGTGATCATGAGAATGGATAACTTTATCTTTCTGAATGACTTTGTCATCTTGGACTGTGAGGTTGACATCTAGATGCCTATGATATTGGGAAGACCAGTTATGGCCACCGGTAGAGCTATGGTTGACATGGAGAAAGGTGGACTAAAATTCAGAGTCAAACGTGAGGAGGAAAGATTCAACATTTAAAAGTCAATGAAGCATCCAACCGATATGAGGGGAGTATCGGTGATTGATTGTATTGATGACCTTGCAGAATACTCCTATGGATATCTTAATGAATTCTGAGTAGTCAAGATACCTGTGTTGTACCGCGATGTTAAATCAAGCATTGGATGGGAGGCAACCCATGGGCTTGTTGGTGATGTCTGAGTAACTAACATACCCACGTCGTGTTGCAATGTTAAATCCAGTGCAGTGGGAGGCAACCCAGTATTATTAGTGTTCACGTCTTTGTTTTTTTCATTTTGTAGGTCTTTCTCTCTTTAACATACCTAGAATATGGTAAAAATTGCTACATTCATCGATTTTCAGTAAGGAGGTTGTGTGATCAACCCATTATGGTCACAAGCCCCACACTGTAAGTTGAGTAATAAGTTGAAAAGTTGAAATTTTGAGGATGAAAAATGGAAAGTTATGGACTTTGGCATCTAATTTTACTTTTGGTACCTCAAACTTGGGTTAATGGACCATAAGTAGTTGAAAAATATTGAAACGCTAAGTCCAAATTGCAGGAAAGTAGGCCAAAATTTTTTGCCCGACACATGCGCCCAAAACCTGCTGACAGCAGGTAGTGGCCGCAGGTGGATGCTGCGGGTTGGTCTTTTATGGTCCTAATTTTTAATTCAAATTTTGTGCCCACCAACACTAATATACGATCTAAAAAAGGCCCTCGCCTATATTTAAACAACCTTAACCTAATTCTAGCTCATTCAAATCCTCAAAACTTCTCTTTTCTCTTTGAATGCAAACTTCCCTATTAAGACACAAACCAACCCCATACATAAGTAAAGGCTAACTTGACACTTATTTGAGATACAAACTTGTCCCAACATGCTAAAAACAAGTTTCAACATTGGTTATTCTTGACTTTTTCACTATTCAGTTTCGGTTCTTTAAATAAGAGGTAACTTTCTCGGCTCCTAATGGTTATATATTGATTTATTTATTGTTTAAACAAGTTGATATGTGTATTCCATTGAAAAATATATAGAATCTATCATTCTTGAATATATGAGCCTTGAAGTATCCTAAAATCATAATGTAGGGCCTTGTTTTGAAGAAAAATCTCAAGTTAGGCCCCAACCGAAAGTTGAACTTGAATGAATAAAAGTAATACCACTAGTTGAACATGTTTGTTTTCTTTGAAAGCTATGATTTATCAAAAGTGTGTGCACATTGGGCTTGTTGGGATTTCAAATAGGTTATAGGGGTGTGAAAATTGAAAAAAAACTCATACTTTTCAAATTTTGAGTTTTACTTCAACTTTCGCTATCCCTCACTTTTGTTGGAGACTAACAACTGGTTTTCCAGGTATATATGGAACCTAAGGCAGTGAAGATGAAGGTTAATACTTTAAGGAGATGGGCAAAGTCTCTTGAGCCTAGTGGTTCATTGGAGAAGTACCCGAGGCAGCGATGTAGAGACGTTGTAGTTGAGGTAACTACAGAGTTACAAGAGGACATACTCGCCAGGCTGCTCAGTCAGTTGCAGCCCTACCCAAGATAAAGTCAGCAAAGATGTTATCGTCATACACTCTTTTACTTGATGATGATAATGGTAATGAGGAGACAGATTCTGAGTCTACTCTATAAGTTGCTTCTCAAGACCCCTAGTCTGAGGAAGGGTCTCAGGATTCATTTGATGAGGTAGACTAGGAGGAGCTAGCAGTGGTGCCCCAGTCTCAGGAGGGTATCGCTACTCACATATAGCACATAGATGTATCTATTCTGAGAAGAGTACAGGGTAGTCCACACAAAATAAGTCAGTACATCAGGCAACAGTACCACGGGCCCAAACTGAGGGCCCATCAATTTCTATAGAGCCTGACAAGGAACATCAAGGTAATTTGGGTGTTATTATTGACATGGAGATAAGGGATCAGAGAGAGGCTCCAAACTCTAGTATGCAGGGTGAGGGACACCACCGACTTCTTCTTCAGTCTTGGCTTTGACCTCAGATTCGGTGGGTATATTATTAGAGCCTACCCGCCCATCCATTACAGGTCCTGCTTCATGTATGATCACTATATCTATCGAGTTTTTGCAGAGCTTATTGGACAGCTAAAGGGATACCAATGCTAGAGTGAGGGTTGTCGAGACTAAGATGACTATCCTCTATTTGTAGATGAGATCAGAGGTTGGGATTAGATTTCAGAAGACAAAGCCCAAATGGGAGGCCACACTAAGTGTTGCACTATCTGGGATATGTGCTGATTTCCAGACACTGCTTAATGATTTTGAGAGACGATTTACAGCCCGACATATAAAGATAGATGCACCAAATTTAGTCTAGATGGGGAAGGAGTTTTATATATTACGTACAGAGGTATGCTCTCTCACAAAGAGCCATATTGCATCCACTTTCTCTGTTATACCCCAGGTGGTCCAGATATCACCTCCTCGCATACCGAGATAGGTTGATTTCTTCATGAAGGATATTAAGGTCCCAACAGTTGGGGCCAAGAGATATCACATAGATGACTTGTAGGACCCTAATTTTCCATATGACCAAGCCATTAAAAAGGCCAGGCATGATTTAATGGAGTTTGCATTCATTGATAGGCAGAGGCATGCATCTATCGGGTGCATCATCTAGTAGTGCACCCCCACCACCACCGCATCTGCCAGTTGATATGCCCCTATCTGGGGATGCTCATGATTTGGGAACCTAGCGTGTCTCTGGTATGTTCTCACTTACCTCAGTTTTATTTTAGTTCATTGAGGACAGTGCACAGTTTTTAGTTGGGGGTAGGCATACTATGGCCCCATGGGTTTTTGTTATCGTGCTTTTCTTCCTATTAATCACGGTATGGTTGTAGAACCGACATATCTAGGATAACTTTTTGTCACATTGTGTTTTATTTTTGTGTAATTAGGAGATTTTTAAGTATTTAGGGAAGTAGTCATGTTTTGATTGATTTTTGATACCCCTTCAAAATTTTGTATTCTAGAACTATATGAATGTATATATGTGTGAACATTGTGGATCTTGTTATGGCATTAGAATTAGGGACATAATACTCACTTGCTAACAATTTCATGAATCAAATAGGTAGTAGTTAGTAATATTAAATTTGTGCCATGTGTGTGAGAGATACTACCTAGTTCCTTTTGTGTGTTGAATTCAGAACTTGCCTAATTAGTCTTTCATAGGTTAAAAGATAATCAGTTAGGAAAAGATCATAGGTCATTTTTATTTCAGTCCACTTTTAGCCTAAATGACCTTCCCTATGTGGATTGTATCTCTTAATCCTTATTTTGAGCCTTGTAGCCTATTTTTTATTTTACTATTCACCTTCTCATTTATATTTACAACGAACCTGTTTTGGCTTTGGTCCTCCTTGGACATTGTGTACCTCAACTCAGGCAAAATGCCTAAGTTAAGGGAGGCTATCATAGGGGTACATAGTGTAAAATGGGTATGAAGAAGGGTAAAATAAGAGAAAAGAGTTAGTAGGGTTGGGTGTGGTAGAAAACAAAAAAAAATAAAAAGAAAAGAAAAATTGTGAAAAGGAGAAAAAGAAAGAATAAAAAACCACACACAACCTGAATGTGCAATAAAGAATAAAAACGGAGAAATGAGGGTGGAATAAAAAGGTAATTGGCTAGTAAGAGAGACCCCAAGGTTAGTGTAGTGCCAAGGAGGCTTAGTCACATGATATGTCCATATGTACCATACCATCCCCCAAGCCTACATTACAAGCTAAGAAAAGTCCTATAGTTGATTATCCAAATACTAAGGTAAAGAAAATAAGGGCAAGACTATGTATTTGACATGCATTAATTAGAATTTCTCTTCTCAGTGTGAGTGAGTGGGGCATCCTTGTTATGACTGCACCTGAGTCATACTTCTAGCTATGTGCTTATTTTGGGTAGTGTAACTTGTATATATGAGTGGTTGTTTGTTGCTAATGTAATTGGCATACCTTGATCCTATTATGTCACATGGTTGTGCTTCATGTTCATACACAGTTGGCTTTGAAAAATAAAGTTGGAGGGGGACATTTTAATATGAGTTTTAAGTGTTGACTGACAGTCTCGAATATCTTAGATTCTCCTAGTTAAGCGACGTTTTTGCTTTTGTTGTGTTTTGTTGCCAAAGGACTTGTAAACATTGTAAGTTGAGGGTGTTGATGTGATATAGAAATATATTACTTTTGATGCTTAAAATGAGGAAAATATTCAGGTTCCTGAGGTTATTTTGTTAGATATAATGCATTTTGGGTATGTTTTGCAAGAAATTATGTTTTGGATGATAAGTTCATGAAAAGGGTGAAAAAAAGTGTTTTTGGCCACTTTTTGGAGCAATTATGGATGTTCAGGACACTTTACAGCTTGATCATGATCAAAGCATGTTCGAGAATTGAAGAAGAGCTGAAAAGATGACTCCCCGTACTTACTTAGTCAATATGTGAACCGCAAGTAGGCCCTATGGATTGTAAGTAGGCAAAGCAAGTGCCAGAAGTTTAAAATCTTGAGAGATGAACTTGCAGGATTTTTTATCCACTACTTGCGCCCAGGTCAAGACCGCAGGTACTACCTGCACCCAGGGTCAAGACAGCTGGTACTACCTGCACCCAGGGTCAAAGCGTAGGTACAGACCATATGTATCCATCAACCTGGTTTTCTTTTATTTTGTTCGAGCTTTGGTTTTAGGGTTTCCTCTTGTGCTATAAATACCCTTTATATGTTTTTAGTAGGCATGATACGCTTTTGATGGTCACAAACACATTTTGATTCCAAGATTCAATTTTGATCTTGAGATTCTCTTGTATTGACTTTGGTTTATTTATTCAGTTACGGTTGTGGGTTTTTACACTTCTTATTATTGTCATTTCATCTATGCTTTTGATTATGAATGCTAGTGATTTCTTTCCAAGAATGAGCGGCTAAAACCCATAGCTAGGGTTGTAAAAACCCTGGCGGATTAACAAAGTAAGGAAAGTGCTTTTGTTGTTCGAAACTGATACCCATGCATGCATTGCTTTAACTTCATTATAATAGTTTCTTAGTGGGTGCACACGTTAGGATCCCGCCTAGGTATTGCTTCTTACTCCAAAAGAGGAGTAGTGACTAGGAAAAGATAAAGACAATATTAATTTAGAGTTTAACTATTGATCCAAGCTTCTAGGTTCTATCTTAGTAAGACGGTTAGATTTCATTGAACAACTAGAGGCTCAAAAGGCAATAGTTTAATGGGATCAATATAAGGGTTAGTAAGGCAACATCCTGAGATGCAATAGGTAAAGGGTAAAATCCTTCTACTTATCTAAAAGACTGTATAAGGTACATAACTTATCAATTCAACATGCAAAGTATCGGGTTGGCTCAACAAAGCACAATAAGCCCATGGAGTAGAGAAGATAAGGGGAACACAAACCTAGTACACACCTATATTACAACCAAAGTTTATATAGTTACTTGCTCGATATTACTATATCCACCCCCCCCCCCCCATTTACTTTTCTTATTCAGCCCACCGACTACAACTGCTAAGATTTGCAATTCCACGTGTTCCTTTGGGATTCAACCCCAATCTTTGTTAAGTTACTATATTTTGACAGTGATTGTATCATCATCTAAGAGGAGGTTTTTTTTGGACATTATCATCTTGGCGCATCTTTTGACCTAGGAGAGTCCTTTGGCTTAGAGGTTCAGTCTTCGACTAACCAGATAGTTAGACTCGATATTTTGATAACTAGATATGTTTTGGTATTTATGAAGGCTAGATATTCCTTGATGGAGCAGATTCATGCTCATCAGTTTATTAATGATGGATTGAGAGTGATTTGAGATAAGGTGTTAAGTAGTGAGGCTAAGAAAGACTAACTTGATTCAAATTGTATTCCAAGGATTGGAGGTCGAGTTTGTGTGCCAAGAGTGGGTGATTGGATTAGATATATTTTGAAGGAGGCTCATCATTCCAAATATTCTATTCAGTCGAGAGTTACTAAAATGTATTATAATTTGAGGTAGCGGTACTGGTGGGGTGGTATGAGGAAGGATATAGTGGATTTTGTAGCTCGTTACCTATGTTACCAGTAGGTGAAGGCCAATAATTTGAGACATGGTGGATTGCTTCAAAGGTTACCCATTCTCGAGTGGAAGTAAAATGGATCGCTATGGACTTCGTGACTGGATGGGCTTGTACTTCCTATGGTTCTGATAGTGTTTGGGTTATCGTGGATCAATTTACCAAATCTGCTCATTTCATTTTAGTTCAGGCTTCTTTTAGTACTAAAAGACTGGCTCGTATATATAAACATGAGATAGTTCATCTTCATGGTATGGCAGTGTCCATCATCCTAGATCGATGTTCAGTATTTATAACTCACTTTTGGAAGACTTTTCAGGAGGATTTGGGTACCCGGGTTGATCTTAGTGCAACTTTTCACCCCTAGTCCGATGGTCAGTTAAAGTAGACTACTCAGGTTTTGTAGGATATTCCCCATGCTTTTGTGATGGACTTTGGTGGTCAGTGGGAGCAGTATCTAGCTTTAGCAAAGTTTGCATATAATAATAGCTACCATTTTGATATTGAGATAGCCCCTTTTGAGGCTTGTATGGCAGGCATTGTCTCTCTCCAGTTGGTTGGTTTGAGGTTTCCAAGGTTAGACTTCCAGGTATGGACTTGATTTATGATTCTTTGGATAGATTTTGGATAGAGTTTGAATTATTCAAGATAGACTTCGAGCAGCTTAGAGTAGGTAGAAGTACAATGCAGATCATAGACTTTGTGCCTTGATATTTAGTGTTGGTGAACGAGTCTTTCTTCGAGTGTTGCCCGTGAAGGGCGTGATAGAGTTTTGAAAGAGGGGAAAACTTATCCCCAGGAATATAGGACCTTTCAATATTCTTCAAACTATTAAGGATGTAGATTATGAGTTAGAATTGCCACCAGATTTATCAACTATTCATCTAGTTTTTCATGTTTTAAAGCTTCGACGCTATATTTTGGATGAGTCTCATGTCATTTGTTAGGATTTAGTCCAGTTAGATGAGAGTCTTTCTTTTGTTAATGATATGCCCAAATTGCAACTCTCGTTAGAAAGTGTAAGCGATCGCTGTCAAATATAGAACCCAACTTGGTTGGGGTTGAATCTCACAGGGAATACTGTCCAAACTAAGTGTTATGGTTGTTAACAAACTTTTGATCGAAGGTTTCGGAGTAAAGGGGGGTTTGTCTTGACAACAGTATCCAGATGTTTGTATCAAAATGTGTTCCAACTAGAGAGTTTTATTGCAAGCGTTAATTCAATGAGAGTAGACAAACTAGGACTATGTTCACCAAAATGTTCAAGCAGTTGGGATTCTGAATTATCTTAGGTTTCCAATTTATAACATCAATTGAAAAAGTCATTGAATTCTAAAGTTTACCCATTTTTTTCTCAACCTAAATGGATAGTTTACCCTTTAATTCTTTCTAACTAAAAGAATACATTGGTTTATTCAACTAGCCTTCCACGTGGGTTGATCCCGTTAAGGCATCAGCCCATTATCTAAAGGTTAAAGCCTTTAGATTTCATGTAAGCCTCTTCTTTTCCCAACATACACTTTTCTACTCAAACAAGTGATGTTCTTGAGCTTACCCTTCAAGTTTGCAACCAAGAAAGGTCGTTAATATGAAGAAGGGTTTATACAATCTCAATTAAGTATGCAAATTAAGTGTTTTCACAACCCCAATCAGCTATTCACATCAAGTCTCCCAAAACCCTAGTTATGGGAGCTTAGCCACACATCTCAAGAGAAGACGAAGTAGTCATTGTGTTATTCATAAATGAATTCAGAGAACTAACAAAAATTACAATAATTGCTCTTGAATCTTCAGTGAAATATGAATAAAATAGCTAGATCAACAATGGTGAAGATTGAATCTCAGAGAATAATACATTACAATCAGTGTTCCAGATGGAAAATATGATAAAAGATACCTAAATTAAAGTGGAAATATGATAAAAGATACCTAAATTAAACCTAAACTGGGTATTTATATGTTTCCAGGGACTGGGGTTTTAAAATTTGAAACTCAAATATTTTATTCAAGGTTGACGGATGAGTTAACGGCCCGTCAAGCCTTTAAAGTTAAAGTGACTTTACAGTTCAAACTTCACTCTCTTTTCCCTTGATTGCTACTCACCAAGACTACTGATTTTCTATCTTACTTACAATCTCTATTATCCATCCACACTTTCTCCATAAATTTAGTTTTTTTTAGAGTCAGTATCAGCCACCCTCAACTTATGTTGATGCAGTCAATTGAGGAGCACAATATATACTAGATCAGGGCCGGATGTGACATGTCATTTCAAATCTCAACCACCCTTATCAAACTGCTAACGTCCTAGCAATAGCCACCCTCAACTGGCATTTTGCCTAAGTTAAGGAGCACAATGTCCAATATTAGACCATGGCTAAAGTTAGGTGCTACATCCTAAAGAGAGTTACTTAGAGTTATTGGGAATGAATAAAACTAACATAAGCTCAAAAGGGGTTCACAAATGAAAAAAAAAATCATTTTGGTGGGTCATTCTTTTCGGCTAAGTGGACTAAAAGTACAAGGAGGCCTGCTATCCTATCTTATTGAATCAACCACAAAACAATATTAATGAACCAGGCAAGTTCTTGGTGTAACACTTTGCCAGAACTATAACAAACACTCGCACACACAGGCAATGATTTAACACTTGTTCTACCAACTCTTGGGATTTACATCATATGTCCATGCTCACTTTACATCCTAATGCCAATTAAAGAATCACAAATGTTTGTTCAACAAATTTACCAAATGACAAGAAAGAATCGTCATACAAGTTTGTTCAAAGTACTTTGCCACAGTCATTTTTCATTCGTACATACAAAATGGTGCAAAAATGGAGGAATATAACATAAATAACATATTTATAATGACATAATATATACATCATAAGAAAAACAAATATGCAGTCTAAATATGTTGGTACTACTAGATAGCACATAGAAGAAAAAGAACACAGGCAACAAAAACCCCCGTGGTACAAGTAAACCCACCCCACTAAAAATGAATTTTTTGTCCTCAATGCATTAAAATAAAGTACAAAGGATGGGAATACTTGTAAAGCCTCTCAATCAGATGAGGCATCAATCAAATGCAGTGAGGCTTCTTTGGCCTCAGGCACAACAACATTGACCCCTATGGTGGTAGGGGTTCTCAAATCAGTGTCCTCATGGCTTGGAGGTATATCAATCGGAACTAGGTCTAAAATTGGTGTAACGCCCTAAATCTGGTACCCAGAATACTACACAGTGCTCATGACCCTAAAGGACCATAAGCTAACCCATGACTCATATTTGTACCTGAACACTGCATAAAATACTGTATAAATACAGAAATAGTAGGCTGAAACATGCCATAAGGTTCAAAACTAAAAAAATATCTGATAAAACCATATTAAAATAATATGGTACGACAATACAAAAACTGAAACAATGTCTAAAAACATCTAGTCTGAAAACACTGTAGTCTAAAAGCCTCTAAACTGTCTGAATAAGGAGTTGATGGGACATGTCCCCAACTGACTCCAACTACTAAAATAAATAAAGTAATGATTATGTCCTTGAAGGATGAGGACTCACTGTTAACTCTGACTGCTAAAATTGGAATGTTATTGATGCTCTGGAGCTCGTGCTTCTGAACCTATGGTATAAAATAACATAGCGTAAATGTATCAGTACGTTTAAATGTACTGGTATACAAGGGAGGTAGGCTGAGTGCAAGGGTTTTAAATGCATAAAGAATGCTAACTGACTGTATAACATAAACGTGAGAATACATGCATGAATAAGTGACTGTGACTTAATTTGTGATGGTACAGACTACTGAGTTAGATTACTAATAACATAATTCACTGATAACTAATATAACTAATACTGATCGACTGTATCTGACAGTCTAGGTTTTGATAAAACTGACTGAGTTTCATACTGTCCTGAGTTGACTATATCTGATAGTCCTAAAATTCTAAAGAACTATCTGAGTTCTATTACAGAGACTAAGTCTAAAAATGTAACTGTGGTAAGTAGTCATCTAACCGACATGCCCCAAATAAAGCAATATAGCTAGGTTGGGGTCAAATCTGTAACCTCAATTGGAAGGGTGTCAATACCGCGCCACAGGTAAAGACAAACTGTGGGTGACCCTCATCTGACAGTGTCCCCAAAAGAGAATGGTGGGACCCTCATCTGACAGTGTTTATCCACCTCATCAACCCTCATCTGACAGTGTCCCCAAAAGAGAATGGTGGGACCCTCATCTGACAGTGTTTATCCACCTCATCAACCCTCATCTGTCAGTGTTGATGTCTCAACCTATGCTGGCTACATAGTTCTGGAACTCACAGATAGCTTCTAAGGATCACAACCTCAACTGTTAGTGTGCGTCCTCATTCTTGGGTTCACTCAATGCTAAATACTACTCCCATCTGAATATACACTGAACATGATTAACTGAACTGGAGTGGACTGAGTTCATCGACTTCCGTTGACTAACAAAATACTACTGAGATTACTGAAGTACTGAGCTTTCTAAGATTTCTGGGATTACTGAGTTTACTGAGTTTACTGAGTTTTCCTGAGTCACATGACTGACTGAATTCTACTAAACATGGCTTAACTGAGGATATGAAAACATGACATAGGCTCTAGGCACACATCTAAATTATCGGGTATCAAATGCCCCCAGGACTTGATAGCATAATATGTAAATCATGACACAAGCCTAAAATCCCAACAATGGCTATATACTTACAATTCATTCATTAAGACATTTCAACGAATACTTGGGGTATATCACTTGTACATGAATGGAGAATACATAATTGAATACTATATAATGGCATTAATCCATTCTCATGGACAATATATCAAACACTTACACATAAACTAATCATGGCATGGTTACTTCTCTTATTAATTGACATAGGAACTTCATCAAGCACATAATGAACATAGTATATGGAGACAACATTGAACAACAAGTAAACATCATGATTCAATTCTAATTTTATGATTCAAAGGTTTAATCATTAGTTCACTTGAATATACTCTTATAATAACTAATTCCACATAAAATTTATCACCACACATGGATTAGAATTCAATTGGTCATTATGAATATGAACAAAAACAAACCCAAAATGGGATTCATAAAAATCCATATATTTGAACTTTGAAAAAGAGATTCTTGAGCTTCATGGGTGAAAGAGACCCATGAATCAAAACTTGACATACCTAGATTGTAAGTTTCTTGAAGTTCTTGGAGAGATTCTTGGAGTTGGCTTTGATTTCTTGAAAGCTAGGGTTTTGTTTCTTGGGAGAGAATAGTCTTGATTTGGAGAAAAGTGAGTAAAATAATAGTTTAAAACATTTATAAAAATTAAATATTGTACCTGGACATGTTAAAACCTTGGGAAAAGACTGTTTTAGCCCTGGAAGAAACTTTTAATTTTCATCAAATTTTTCAAAATGGGCACCTGGCGCGGCGACGCAGCGCTATCGCGCCGTGTCACTAGAATTTGACAACTGGGAAATTGGGGGATGGCACGACAAGGAGCTAACGCGTGCCAATTTGTTTACAACCTGGAAGTTTAGCGCGATGCAGAGACATCACAAAGGCTCACTGGAAGTTGACAAATGCCATTTTTTCTTGTGGCGCGACGCGCCACTAACTAACATGGTGTTGTTTCACGACGGGGACTTGAAATAGTCATAACTTCTTACCCGGTTACTGGATTTGGGAGAATCTTATATCAATGGAAATATTATTGAATTTCCCACATAACTTAAAGTGAAAATCTTGAAAATTTCCCATGGAATAAAAATCATTCAATTTAGAAGATAATACTTAACATTCTTGGGATGAAATTAGTTAGGAAACTTTGGGGTATTACAATACCTCTCCCTTAGGAATATTCTTCCTCGAATAAAATTGACTGAGATGGGAAAAATGATAGACTGAAGTACGTGCTGAACATGAACAATAGAAACATGATTTCATGACTGATATAATAGATAAGCTGAATGTATTATTCTGAATATGCATATCTGATGCATGAATAATAGATTTATGACTACATAACTGAATTACTAATAAGATGAGTTTCTTATCAAATTGAACATGCATATCTGATGCATGAATACATAACTAAACTGACACATGAATGGACGAATGACTAAGCAATGGTAATTGATACCAAATTTAGAATGGAATTCTGAATATGAACTAGACTCCAAGTTACAACTGAAATCTAAACATAAAACTAAAAGGCTTAAGGAAAACAATTACCTTGGGCCGAGTCTGAACTGGCGAAGAAGAGGTAAGGATACTTGGTATGCATGTCTGCTTCTACTTCCCAAGTAGCTCCCCCAACAGACTGATTTCGCCAAAGAACATTGACTAGAGGGACTTCTTTGTTCCTCAGTCTACGAGTCTGATAGTCAAGAATTTTGACTAAAATCTCTTCATAAGAGAGGTTATTCTAAATATCTATGCTCTAAATAGGGACTACAATTGCTGGATCACCTATGCACTTCTTGAACAAGGAGACATGAAAGACTGGATAGACTGAAGCTGAATCTGAAGGCAATTTGAGCTCATAAACTACCTTATTAAAGTGACTGAGAATTTTGAAGGGACCAACATATCGGGGACTGAGTTTTCCCTTCTTGCCGAATCTCTTCACTCCCTTCATGGGAGAGATCTTTAGATAAACATAGTCATCAATCTCAAACTCGAGATCTTTTCTGCACACATCTGCGTAAGACTTCTGTTGGCTCTGAGCAACCTGGAGTCTTTCTTTGGTCATCTGAACTTTTTTGAAGGCATCGAATACTAAGTCAGGCCCTATAACTGAGGCCTCACTAACTTCAAACCAACCAACTGGAGATCTGCACCTCCTACCATAGAAAGCTTCGAATGGAGCCATTTTAATGCTAGAATGATAGTTGTTACTGTATGCAAACTCAATCAAAGGCAAGTGGTCATCCCAACTACCTTTGAAATCAATTACACACACTCGTAGAATATCTTTTAAAGTCTGAATGGTCTTTTTTGCTTGACCATTTGTCTGAGGATGGAAGGTTGTGCTGAGATGGACTTGGGTACCAAGACCCTTTTAGAACGCTTTCTAGAAATGAGAGGTGAACTGGGTACCTCTATCTGAGACAATGGACAATGGAACACCATGAATCTAACCAACTCCCTGATATAGAGTTTGGCGTAATCCTCGAGTGAATAAGAGGTATGGATCAGAAGAAAATGAGCTAATTTGGTCATCCTGTCTACAATGATCCAAACTGAATCATACTGACGACGAGTACGAGGCAAACCTATCACGAAGTCCATGTTCACTTCTTCCCACTTCTAAGTAGGAATATTGAAATCTTTCATGGACCCACTAGGCTTCTGATGCTCTATCTTAACCTACTGACATGTAGACCACTTAGCCATAAACTCTACTGTATCTCTCTTCATCCCACTCCACTAATAGATCTCCCGCAAGTCATGGTATATCTCTGTGGACCCTAGATGAATAGAGTAGCATACACCATGTGCTTTTGCAAGAATTCACTGCCTCAAGTCATCTACACCTGGAACACACAGACGACCCTGATAATGCAATACACCATCTCCCCCTTGGAAGAAAATCTCAACCTTCTAATCCTTGACTGACTCTTTTAACTTGACTAGACTAGGATCTCTATCTTGATTTTCTTTCACCTCAAAAACTAGAGATAACTTTGAACTATTCTGAACCCATATATTACCCTCCTCTATTTCGACTAAGAAAACACCTAGTCTAGTAAGCTGATGGACTTCCTGAGCTAGCTTCCTCTTACTGTCCTTGACATGAGCAACACTACCCATTGACAGTCTACTAAGAGCGCCGGCCACTACGTTGGCCTTGCTCGAATGATAAAGGACACTCATGTAATAATCTTTGAAGATCTCTAACCACCTTCTCTGGCAAAGATTGAGATCTTTCTGTGAAAAAACATACTGAAGGCTCTTATCATTTGTGAACACATCTACATGAACTCTGTACAAGTAATTCCTCCAAATCTTTAAGGCAAATACTACAGCTACTAACTCAAGATCATGAGTCGGATAATTCTTCTCATGGGGTTTAAGTTCTCTGCAGGCATAGGCTATGACATTACTATGTTTCATGAGGACACAACCCAAACCTACACTAGATGCATCATAATACACTACGAAACCATCTGAATTGTCTGGATGAGGCAAAACTAGAGCTGAGGTAAGTCGAGTATTCAACTCTAGAAACCTCTTCTCACAAGGATCTAACCACTGAAACTTTACTTTCTTCTGAGTCAATATGGACATAGGGGATGCAATAGAAGAAAATCCCTCACCAAACCGTCTGTAATAGCCAGCCAAACCCAAGAAACATCTGATATGTGATAGAGAGACAAGTCTATGCCAGTTTCTTACTACTTTAGTCTTTTGAGAATCTACTCTAATGTCATTACTGAAAATGATATGACCAAGGAATGCTACTGACTTTAGCCAAAATTTTCACTTACTGAATTTGTCGAATAGTTGATGATCTTTGAGAGTCTGAAGTACTATTCTGAGATGGTCTACGTGATCACATTCAATGTGATAATAGACAAGAATATCATCTATGAAGACTATGATGAACATTTCCAAGTACTGCTTGAACACACGGTTCATCAAGTCCATGAAAGCTACTAGGGCATTGGTTAAACCAAAGGATATGACTAGGAATTTGAAGTAACCATACTGAGTTTGGAAAGCTATTTTTTGAACATCACATTCCCTGACTCTGAGCTGATGATAACCTGATCTGAGGTCTATCTTAGGGAAATAACTGGCACCCTGAAGTTGGTCAAATAAGTCATCGATTCTGGGAAGAGGTTACTTGTTCTTGACCATGACTTTATTGGGCTGACGGTAATCAATGCATATTCTGAGAGAACCATCTTTCATGCATATGAATAAGACTGGTGCACCTCACGGGGACATACTAGGTCTGATAAATCTCTTATCTAAGAGATCCTTCAACTGCTCTTTCAATTCTCTGAGTTCTACTAGTGTCATTCTGTATGGCAGAATAGATATAGGCTGAGTATCTGGAAATAGATCAATGCCAAAGTCTATTTTCCTTTCGAGAGGACTTCCTGAAAGATATTTGGGAAAGACATGTTAATATTCATTCATGACTAAGACTAACTCAAAACTGGTATTCTTGGAACTAGAGTCCTAAACATGAACAAGATGATAGACACATCCCTTAGATATCAATTTTGTGCCTGAAGGTAGGAAACAAACTAACCTCTAAAAGCTGAAGTACTACCCCTCCACACTAGGACAGGTTTATTCGAAAACAGGAATTAGACTATTCTATTTCTGTAGTCGACTATGGCATAGTAGGAATGAAGCCAATCTATGCCGAGAATGACATCAAAATTAGTCACTTCTAATTCGACTAAGTCTATTAAAGTGACTTTCTAAAATATCATAACCAGGCAGTTCCTGTATACCTGCCGGGATATGATGGTTTAACCCACTGGGATAGAGAATGAAAAGGTCTCTGCTAGAATTTTGGGACTGACTCCAAAATCAACTGTTATATAGGGAGTATCGAAAGACAAGAAAGCTCCTGGATCTAGCAAAGTGTAAATATGTACATGAAAGATCTGTAACATACCAGTAACCACATCAGGAGAATTTTTCTGATCCTGTTGGGACTGGAGAGCATAAAGACTATTTGGGCGTTGCCCACTAGTAGCATTGGAAGTGGCACCCTGCTGATTTGGGCAACCAGACTGAGCTGAGAAACGATTTTGCTGACCCTAATAACCTGAATGGGGATAATATCTAACTCTATGGCCTATATTGTCACATCCAAAATAGACATCACTGCCTACTCTGCAAGTACCCTTATAGTTCTTACCATAATTCTGACAAAGGGGATTAGTTCGGGCATTACTAACATTGCCCTGAGACTTAAAGCCTGGTGCCCTATCTCTATTACCATCCCTGAACTTAGGAGCTAGAGCACTAGCTGAAGAAGGAGCCATAATGGATGACTTAGGATGGAACTGAGAACGGCTACCACCCTTTGACTTAGGCTGAGCAAAGTTGAAACTACTTATCCTTGCACTCTTATTCTGCCTCTTCTTTATCGTAATCCTTAGCTTTTCTATCTGTTTAGCATGGGTTATAAGCATGGATATGTTCATGTCACTATTCAATATCACGGACCTACACTCATTAACCATACTATCATTCACCCTAAAAACAAACTTACTCATCTTAGCCCTACTATCTGCAACCACATAAGGAGCATATCTGGCTAATTAAGTAAACTTAGGAGAATAAACTTTCACCATCATGTTGCCCTACCTGAGGTTGATAAATTCTAACACCTTAGCTTCCCTCAGCTCTTGGGGAAAGAATATATCTAAGAATGTAGTGACAAACTCCTCTCACTTAATAGGTCCTACATTAACTGGCTTCTCTGACATCCACTATTTGAACCAAATATGAGCAATATCTTGCAACTGATATGCAGCTAGCTTAGCACTCTCACTAGAAGTAATCTCCATGATGTCCATAACCTTCTGAACCTGGTATAGGAACTCGTGAAGATCCTCTTCTGATTTAGAACCAAAAAAGGATAGAGGATTCATCCGGGTAAAGTCCCGAATCCTGGCTGCAGCTGAATTAGCCACTGGGTTGGCCGGAATGACAGTTGGTCATTCATTCTGAGTAGCAACTGAATTTGCAAGAGTGGTGAATGCAGCCCTGAACTGTACATGAGAAATGTGTTAGTCCAAGGGATTTGCTTGGACGGGCTGAGGGGCTGACTGATTAACGTTTCTTCTTTTGGGAGGCATGTTCTTAGAAGAAATAGAGAAATGGATTAGACTATGAGTTAAACTTAAGCTCATGCTCATTGGCACGACATGAATACTAAAAGAAGGGAAATTGTTCCTTAAACATCTCATAACCTCCTGCACATAAATGTGGCGTGCAACACACCCATGTACAAGACTCTACTAGATGTGGCTTTCAGACTTCCTAGGACTCTATTAAACCTTAGGCTCTGATAACAAGTTTGTAACATCTCGAATCTGGTACCCAGAATGCTACACAGTGCTCATGACCACGAAGGACCACAAGCTAACCCATTACTGATATTTGTACCTGAACAAAACATAAAATACTATATAAATACGGAAATAGTAGGCTTAAACATGCCATAAGGTTCAACATTGATAAACATGTGATAAAAAAACATATCTAGATAATATGGTATGACAATACCAAAACTGAAATAATGGTTGAAAATATCTAGTTTGGAAACACTATAGTCTGAAAGCCTCTAAACTGTCTGAATAATGAATTGATGGGATATGTCCCCAACTAACTCCAACTACTGAAATAAACTAAGTAATAAAGAAACAAAGTAATGATTATGTCCTTGAAGGATGAGGACACACTGCTAACTCTGACTGCTGAAACTGGAATGTTACTGATGATAGCCTAATCTGAAGGATGCTACTGATTGTTTCAATTTTGGTATTATCGTGCCACATTATTCAGATATGGTTTTTATCAGATGTTTATCAATTTTGGACCTTATGGCATGTTTCAGCCTATTATTTCTGCATTTATATAGTATTTTATGTAGTGTTTAGGTATAGATATCAGTCATAGGTTAGCTTGTGGTCCTTCGGGGTCATGAGCACCGTGTAGCATTTTGGGTACTTGATTCGGGGCATTACAAACTTGGCATCAGATCTTAAGGTTTAATAGAGTCTTAGGAAGTCTAAAAGTCACATCTAGTAGAGTTTTGTGCATGGGTGTGTTGCGCACCACATTTATGTGCAGGAGGTTATAAGATGTTTTAGGAATAGTTTTCCTTCTTTCAGTACTCATGTTGTGCAAGTGAACATGAGCTCAAGTTTATCTCTCAGTCTAATCCACTTCTCCCTTTCTTCTACAGAACATGCTTCCCAAAAGAAAAAATGGAAATCAGTCAGCCCCTCAACCCGTCCAAGCAGATTCCTTGGATGAACACATTTTTTATGTAGAGTTCAGGGCTGCATTCACCACTCTTGCTAATTTAGTTACTGCTCAGAATGAATGATGAACTGTCATTCCGACTAACCCAGTGGTCAATTCAGCTGTAGCCAGCATTCGGGACTTCACCCAAATGAATCCTCTATCCTTTTTTGGGTCTAAGTCAGAAAAGGATCCTTAAGAGTTCCTAGACCAGGTTCAGAAGGTTAAGGACATCATGGGGGTTACTTCTAGTGAGAGCGCTTAGCTAGCTACATATCAGTTGCAAGATATTGCTCACACTTAGTTCAAATAGTAGAAGTTAGAGAGGCTAGTTGATGTAGGGTCTATTGAATTAGAGAAGTTTGTCACTGCATTCTTAGATACATTCTTTCCTCAAAAGCTGAGGGAATCTAAGGTGTTAGAATTTATCAACCTCAGGCAGGGCAACATGACGGTGAAAGAGTATTCTCTTAAGTTTACTCAATTATCCAGATATGCTCCTCATGTGGTTGCAGATAGTAGGGTCAAGATGAGTAAGTTTATTTCTGGGGTTAATAATAATGTGGTCAATGAGTGCAGGTCCGCGATGTTGAATAGTGACATGAACATAGCTAGGTTTATGACCCATGCTTAACAGATAGAAGAGCAAAAGATTAAGATGAAAGAGAGGCAAAATAAGAGTGCAAGGACAGATAGTTTCAACATTGCTCATCCTAAGTCAGAGGGTGGTAACCTTTCTTAGTTCAATCCTAAGTCATCCATTCCGGCTCCTTCTTTAGCTAGTGCTTTAGCTCCTAAGTTTAGGGATAGTAATAGAGATAGAGAGCCAGGATCTAAGTCTTAGGGCAGTTTCAGCAATACCCAAACTAATCGCCTTTGTCAGACTTATGGTAAGAACCACAAAGGTACTTGCAGATTAGGTAGTGATATCTATTTTGGATATGGCAAGTCAGGACACAGAGTCAGAGATTATCCCCAGTCAGGTTATCAGGGTCGTCATAACTATTCCTCATCTCAATCCGATCACCCAAATTAGTAGGGTGCCACTTCCATTGCTATTAGTGGGCAACGCCCAAATAGACTTTATGCTCTCCAGTTCGGACAGGATCAGGAAAATTCTCCTAATATGGTTACTGGTATGTTATAGATCTTTTATGTACATGTTTACTCTTTACTAGAACTAGGAGCTTCCTTGTCTTTTAGTACTCCTTATATAGCAGTTGATTACAAAGTCAGTCCTAAAATTCTAGCAGAGCCCTTTTTAGTCTTTACCCCAGTGGGTAAAACCATCATAGCCTGGCAGGTAAACGGAAACTATCCGATTATGATATTTTAAAAAGTCACTTCAGCAGACTTAGTTGAATTAGAGATGACTGATTTTGATGTCATTCTCATCATGGATTGGATTCATTCCTTCTATGCCATAGTCAATTGTAGAAACAGAATAATCCAATTCCAGTTTCTGAATAAACCTGTCCTAGAGTAGAGGTGTAGTACTTCAGCTTTCAGAGGTCAGTTTGTTTCCTACCTTCGAGCATGGAAATTGATATCTAGGGATGTGTCTATCATCTTATTTATGTTAAGGACTCTAGTTTCGATATTCACAGTCTTGAGTTAGTCCCAGTCGTGAATAAATATTCAGATGTCTTTCCTGAAGATCTTTATGGAATTCTTCCCAAAAGGAAAATAAACTTTGGCATTGAACTTCTTCCAGATACTCTGCCTATATCTTTTCTTCCATACAGAATTGCACCATCAGAACTTTGAGAATTGAAAGAGAAGTTGAAGGATCTCTTAGAAAAGGGATTCATCAGATCCAGTATGTCCCCGTGGGGTGTACCAGTCTTATTCGTGTGCACAAAAGATAGTTCTCTCATAATGTGCATTGATTATCATCAGCT
This sequence comes from Capsicum annuum, assembly GCF_002878395.1. NCBI lineage: Eukaryota > Viridiplantae > Streptophyta > Magnoliopsida > Solanales > Solanaceae > Capsicum > Capsicum annuum. The sequence continues at coordinate 4,388,435 of NC_061116.1, forward strand.
CAATAAAGTCACGACCAAGAACAAGTATCCACTTCCCAGAATCGATGACTTGTTTGACCAAATTCAGGGTGCCAGTTATTTCTAAGATAAAATTCAGATCAGGCTATCATCAACTTAAGAGAATACTCTTTCAACATCATGTTTCCCTACCTAAGGTTGATAAATTCTAACACCTTATCTTCCCTCAGCTCTTGGGGAAAGAATATATCTAAGAATACAGTGGCAAACTCCTCTCACTCAATAGGCCCTGCATCAATTAGCCTCTCTAACTTCAACTATTTGAACTGAGTGTGAGCAATATCTTACAAATAATATGCAGCTAGCTCAGCACTCTCACTAGAAGTAAACACCATGATGTCTGTAACCTTCTAAACCTAGTCTAGGAACTCTTAAGGATCCTCTTCTGACTTAGACCCAAAAAAGGTTGGAGGATTCATTCGGATGAAGTCCAAAATCCTAGCTGTAGCTGAATTAACCACTGGGGTAGTCAAAATGATAGTTCTTCATTCATTCTAAGAAGCAACTGAATTAGCAAGAGTGGTGAATTCAGCCCTAAACTCTGCACAAAAAATATGTTCGTCCAAGGAATCTGCTTGGACGGGCTGAGGGGCTGACTGATTTCCATTTCTTCTTTTGGAAGGCATGTTCTGTAGAAGAAAGGGAGAAATGGATTAGACTGAGAGATAAAGTTGAGCTCATGCTCACTTGCACGACATGAATACTGAAAGAAGGGAAACTATTCCTAAAACATCTTATAACCTCCTACACATAAATGTGGAGCGTAACACACCCATGCACAAAACTCTACAAGATATGGCTTTTATACTTCCTAGGACTCTATTGAACCTTAGGCTCTTATGCCAAGTTTGTAACGCCCTGAATCTGGTACTCGGAATACTACACAGTGCTCATGACCCCGAAGGACCACAAGTTAACCTATGACTGATATCTATACCTGAACACTATATAAAATACTATATAAATGTAGAAATAGTAGGCTGAAACATGCCATAAGGTCCAAAACTGATAAACATCTGATAAAAACCATATCTAAATAATGTGGTACAACAATACCAAAATTGAAATAATGTCTGAAAACATCTAGTTTGAAAACATTGTAGTCTGAAAGCCTCTAAACTATCTGAATAAGGAGTTGATGGGACATGTCCCCAACAAACTCCAACTACTAAAATAAACTAAGTAATAAAGAAATAAAGTAATGATCATGTCCTCGAAGAATGAGGACTCACTGCTAACTCTGACTGCTAAAACTGGAATGCTACTGATGCTCTGGAGCTCGTGCTTCTGAACCTATGGTATAAAATACCATGGCGCAAATGCGTCAGTACATTTAAATGTACTGGTATGCAAGGGAGGTGGGCTGAATGCAAGGGTTCTAAATGCATGTACAATGCTAACTGACTGTATAACATAAACATGAGAATACATGCATGAATAAGTAACTTTGACTGAATTCATGATGGTACTAAATACTGAGTCTAATTACTGATAACATGAGTCACTGATAACTGATATAACTAATACTGAGTGAATGTATCTGACAGTTTAGGTTCTGATGGAACTGACTGAGTTTCATATTATTTTGAGTTATATCGTACTGATAACTGATATAACTAATACTGAGGATATCGTGAAATCATGACAGGATCTAGGCACACAGCTAAATTATTGGGTATTAAATACCCCCACGACTCGATAGTATAATATGTAAACCATGACACAAGCCTAAAAGCCCAACAATGGTTATATACTTACAATTCATTCATTAAGACATTTCAACGAACACTTGGGGTGTATCTCTTGTACATGAATGGGGAATACATAATTGAATACTATATAGTGGCATTAATCCATTCTCATAGGAAGTTTATCAAACACTTGCACATAAACTAATCATGGCATGGTTTCTTCTCTTATTAATTCACATAGGCAATTCATCAAGCACATAATGAACATAGTATATGGAGACAACATTGCACAACAAGTAAACATTATGGTTCAATTCTAATTTCACAATTCAAGGGTTTAATCATGGGTTCACATGAATCTACTCATATAATAACTAATTCCATATAAAATTTATCACCATACATGGATTAGAATTCAATTGGTCATTATCAAAATGAACAAAAACAAACTCAATATGGGATTCATAAAAATTCATATATTTGAACTTTGAAAAAAGAGATTCTTGAGCTTCATGGGTGAAAGGGACCCATGAATCAACACTTGACATACCTTGATTGTAAGTTTCTTGAAGTTCTTGGAGAGATTGTTGGAGTTAGCTTTGATTTCTTGAAAGCTAGGGTTTTGTTTCTTGGAATTTGGCAACTGGAAAATTGGGGGATGGTAGGATGCGGAGCCATCGCATTACATCTTTGTTTGCGACCTGGAAGTTTGGCGCAATGTGGAGACATAACGAAGGCTCGCTAGAAGTTGACAAATTCCATTTTTGATTGTGGCGCGATGCATCACTGACTAACATGGCGTTGTTTCCCAACGGGGACTTGAAATAGTCATGACTTCTTATTCGGTTATCGTATTTGGGCGAATCTTATATCGATGGAAATCTTATTGAATTTCCCATATAATTAAAAGTGAAAATCTTAAAAATTCCCCATGGAATAAACATCATTCAATTTATAAGTTAATACTTGACATTCTTGGGATGAAATTAGCTAGGAAACTTCGGGGTATTACAATTGGCCCCCTAGGTAGGGAAAAATTGGTGGAAACTCCTACAGCTTCATATACATCCTTTTTCTATCTCATTTCTTCATATCTCTTTGACATTTTTGCTGTTTTCCTCATGTCTCCGCCTTTTCTTTTTTCTGGTGTCATCACTTCTCACCTTCTTCTTTTGGTGGCTTTCCTATCAGTACTTTTGTCCACCTACTTGCTTTTGTCTTTGAGCGGCATATCCATCATGTCTACTATGCCCTCATCTTTATCACAGATAAATAAAGTAGGGTAAAAAGCAGGTTGTTATAGTTGTCTTTTCAGCTCTGCTGTGTTCACCTGTGCTTGCCTGAATTTTGTTAAGAACTAAGCAAAATCTGGAATAGATATCACATCCAACCTTTTGTTGACACACTCCTCCATATAGTCCATCCTTATCTGAATGTTCTAAAAATGATGGATTACCTCAGCTAAACTACGATCAACGAAAGTCTTGAATTGCGTAGTCCATGTGTCTAGGTACTTTACAAACTTTTTTTGCTACTTAACAGACTTGGCAAAATTCTCCTGTGTCAGCCTGTACTCAGAATATTGAGGTGGGATAGATGTAGAATCTACAATCCCACCCATTGGTGGCATAGAGGATGAACCTATAGAAGTGGTCGGTAGAACATAATCAAATGGTAAATATGTAGTGATAGGCAATAGCATACCTAAGGGAATCTCCGAAGTCTTGGGGCTAGAGCTGACTGAGTCTGATAGGCGGGAGGCTTGTCGACTCACATTTTGTACTTTGATTCATCTTTTGTTTTCTCTATATCCTATATATGACTTTCACGAACTTCATTATCAACTCTACTTATCAAAGGTACGTTTACTCGTTTACAGAATTCCATGATAAGGCATGGGAAAGGTAGAGCAATGGACGTCTTCTATGCGTGGTCAAACAACTTGTCAGCGATAGTATGGCTGAAGTCTACCTTCAGCCCCTCAATCAAGACAGCAACTATTACTGCTCTCTAAATCTCCAAGTTAGCATCTCTACCTATTGGCATTAATCTCAACCTTACAATTGCCCATAAGAATTTTGCCCTAAAACTTAGGGACGACTTTGCTAACCGTTCACGAGGGCTATGTAGCCATGCTAGATTTCATCATCTATCAATACTCGAGCCAGCCAGGGTCTTTATTGGTTTGCTGTAAATATTCAGTGCTTCAGATCTGGGATCGCCCCAGGTATCTCATACTCAGGACCAAATAGGAATTTGTTCAATGTGCGCTCTAAAATATCTATGTTCACTCCACGCACCGGAACCATATCTTAATTTCCCTTGTCAATGATCTTCGCACCCTTGGGGAAATCTTTCTCTAGCAATACCAAATAGTTGGAAAATAACTCACGAACAAGATTTGGTTGGTATGTCCCAGGCAGCCTTCTCATCCAACATAACTGATATCCATTCAATCTCTACACCAACTTTGGGTACTCATGCAATTCGGTGGTGAGAATCTGATACTCTTCGTGGATGGGCCTCCTTATTAGTCTTCTTGTGGTTGGATCTATCCCATCCAGGAAATTCTTTTGTGCACCCTCTATTTTCCATCAAATTGCCTCCTACACTTACAGGTCCTTACGTCTTATGACATTTGGATCCTCCTATTCCAATGCCTCAACTTGGTCAGGGTTAGAGATTTCAACCCTTTTCTCATCGGGACTGGAACTTGTATTATTGTTACTACTTTTACCCTCTTTCTCAGACTGGGAGGGTGTTAGGGGTACCCTATCTAATTGCCGAGTGTTAAAGGTAGGCGCCTTCTCATTCCTTATTGGCTTACTTCTTCCCCGTTATGTTCTACTACCGCCTCTAGTTAGGGGGATCTTTTGTGCTATATCACCTGAAAAAGGAATAAATAATCAATTTGCAGTTCAGAACCTGATAGAAATAGTGAAAACTTAACTTGACAAAAGGTCTGACGGTCCATCGAGACTGTGATGGTACGCTGCCCTTATCGTCAAGCCTCAAACCAGTGAGTTTTTTATCAGATAGCCTTGTGACAGTTGGCCCGACAGTCCGTCAAGGGTTCGGTGGTCCGTCAATTTATCCGTCGCGGCTAAATTGGTAAGCATTAGACTTAATAGCATTGTGATGGTTGACCCGACAAGGGGTCCGATGATCCACCAAGTTAGCCGTCAGCCTCACTTTTCAACTTCAGATTTCACTTTGGCATTTTTTCAAACACCTAGTGGACTTTAAGTTATTATGCACACAACTATGGCATTAATTTAGAATTTAAACACAAATCTTGCCACTTTTGGTCCGTGGGTTACTCAGACTTCACCTAGAATAGTGTACACTAGAGTTAGACTTTGAATCAGAGTCACAACAAATCAAAACAAAATGACAAGCTTTTCAAAAATTATCAACTTACAAGACTTATGTTCACCAATTTGAAAAGAAGAGTGAGGTTGGGATCATACCTTGTTTCTACAGTATACTTCACTACTTTAATCTTGCAAACTTAGAATAAAAGAAGACTAAAAGTGTTTATCAATGATTTCTAACTTGATTTATGATGTGAAGAAGAGAAAGAGAGAGTTGTTTAAATAGGAGACAAAAGGGAAAAGGGAAAGTCCTAAAAGGATATGAATGCTCTCAGGTGCTTTGAATACTGGAGAATTTAAATAGGCTCAGTATTTAAAAAGTTAGTAATGTACTGAACCGATTCTCTTTATCACTTTAAAAATGGTTTGGGTCGGCTAAGGATGGCTTATTCAACATTAAATTGAACCGATCTAAACTATCAAAATTATGGTTAAGTTGATGGTCGACCCAACGGTCCGTCAAGAGTCTGATGGTCCATCAGGTTAACTATCGTGACTTACCAGAACCAAATTAAATCTACATTAGTGCAACGGTCTACCCGACGGTCCGTCAGGAGTGTGATGGTCCATCGAGTTGTTCGTCGGTTTTGTTCTAGTAGCTCAGGTTTTAGCTTTCCATTTGACGACTCCAGTGATGGTCCGTCAACCCTTTGACGGTCCGTTAAGCCTCCTGTCGGACATCTCCCAACTTGTTCAGCTTTTTTTTTTCTACATTTGTTTTCATGCACACTTACACACCATATCAAATTGCACAAAAATAACAAATAAATTCTAACTACGCATATAACAATACCTTGTGGGTTTTCTCCCACTAGTGCATGATTTATTATTGCGGCAAGACTCAGTTATCTCGATTACTCAGACTTTATTGAGATAGATGGTAGCTAAGAACATACCGAGTCCATTGGACCAATATACATCTTCACTCGTTTCCCGTTAACCTTGAAGATACTTTCGTCCTTATTTTCAAGTTCAATCACTCCAGATGAGTAGACTTGGTTAACTTTGAACGGGCCATACCACTTCAGTCTGGAGTTGAAGAGGAGTAACCAATCACCCTTCTGAAAGTCGCACTTTTCAATCCTCCAGTCATGGTACCTCTTCATCTTTTCTTTTTACAAGTCTGTTATTTAATAAGCCTCGAGATGGAGCTCTTCCATCTTATCAGCTGCCCTAGTCGCAACTTTGATGCCTCATTCCAATTCAAATTTAGCCTTTTGATTGCCCATAGTGCCTTGTTCTCCAATTCAATCGACAAGTGACATGCCTTGCCATAAACTAATTAGTATGATGATATGCCAATGGGTGTCTTGAAACCCATTTTGTATGCCCACAAGGCATCATCCAGCTTCCTAGACCTATCTTATCTACTTGAATTCACCATTTTAACAAGAATAGCTTTTATCTCCCAATTCGAAATCTCCACTTGCCTACTAGTCTATGGGTGGTATAGAGTTACCTCCTTGTGTTTCTTAACACTGTATTTTGCTTAGGCATCTCAAAACACTTGATTTCAAAAATATGATCTACTATCGCTTATGATGGTACATGGTATCCCAAAGTGAGAGAAGATTTTCTTTTTAAGGAATGCAACCACTCTTTTTCCTTCATTATCAGCCAAGGCAACAGCCTCAATTTATTTAGACATATAATCGACGGCCACTAAGATATATTTCAACCCATAAGAGCTCACAAAGGGCCCCATGAAGTCAATTCCCCAAACGTCGAATACCTCCACTTCTATTATTTTTGTCATAGGCATCTCATGGTGCTTTGAGATTGACCCTTGTCTTTGACATTGGTGACATCTCCGTACAAACTCATATGCATCTTTGAATAAGGTAGACCAATAATAGCCGCTTTATAGCACTTTTCTTGCAGTACGGTCACCTACATGGTGGCCCCCGACTGGAGAAGCATGTCAAGCTACCAGGATACTCAGCATGTCCATCTCTGGGATACACCTCTTTATAATGTTATCCGCACAACATCAAAATAAATAGGGATCATCCCAGAAGTAGTATGTAACATCATGGAGAAACTTCTTTCTTTGGTGAAAAGAAAGATTCTCCAGGATAATCTCACTTAACATATAATTTACAAAATTTGCGTAACAAGGTACTCTTTCAAGCACAGCAGCTAGAATTTTATCATCTGTAAATGTATCATCAATTTTGAGATCATTCTTGACTGCTTGATCTCTCTCAAGTCTGGATAGGTGATTTGTAACTTGATTCTCGCATCCTTTCTGATCTTTGACTTCAAAGTCAAACTCTTGAAGAAACAGCACCCATCTGATTATCCTTGGCTTAGCATCCTTTTTGTCATCAATTATCTCAAAGCAGCGTAACCTATATGAACAACCACCTTGGTTCCCAGCAAGTAAGCTCGAAACTTCTTAAAAGTATAGACGACCGCAAGAAGTTCCTGCTCAATAACAGTGCAGTTCTTTTGAGCCTTATTCAAGGCCTTGCTCATATAGTAAATTGATGAAAATTTATCCCACTCTGCTTGCATCACATATGATTTCGAACGGCATCGACCAATCTAGCATAACAGTGATTAGGGCATTAACTAATTTCTCCTTAAGGCATTCAAATGCCTTCTTACAATTGTCATCAAATATAAACTTGGCCTCCTTCTCCAAAAGCTTACAAAATAGATTTGCAATTTTTGATAAGTCCTTTATAAAACGATGATATAATCCCGCATGACCAAGGAAACTACGAACTCCCTTTACTAAAATAAGAGGAGGTAGTTTCTCAATAACCTCGACCTTTGCCTGGTCGACTTCTATTTCTTTGGCTGAAATTCGGTGTCCAAGAATAATGCCTTCCTTCACCATGAAATGGTATTTCTCCCAATTCAGTACTAAGTTAAACTCTTCACATCTTTGCAATGCTCTACTCAGATTTACCAGACACAGATCAAAAAAATCTCCTACCATTGAGAATTGATCCATAAATACCTACAAGGTATCCTCCACCATGTCAGAGAAGATAGACATCTTGCATCGTTGGAAGGTGGTGGGTGAATTACACAAACCAAATGGCATTCAATTAATAGCAAAAATATCATACGGGTAAGTGAACGTCATCTTCTCTTGATCCTCTGGGGCGATAGAAATATGGTTATAGCCCAAATAGCCATCCAAGAAATAATACCAATCTCTTTCCGCCAACCAATCAAGCATTTGATCCTTAAAAGGCATTGGGAAATGGTCCTTGAAAGTCCATGAGTTGAGCTTATGATAGTCCATGCAAACTCTCCACCCAGCCATCGGCCTAAGTGGAATCAACTCATTCTTCTCATTCGCCACTACAGTCATGCCACCTTTCTTGGGTACATATTGGATAGGGCTTACCCACTTACTATCGAAGATTGGGTATACAACTCCTGCATCAAGCCATTAAATAATCTCATTCTTGACCACTTCTTGTATCGATGGGTTAAGGCATCATTGGTGCTCAATGGTTGGTGTACAATCTTCCTCAAGTTGAATCTTGTAAGTGCAAATACCTATAGGAATACCAATAATATCAAAAATAGTCCAATCTATAGCCCTTTTGTATCTCCTAAGAATAGATATAAGTTCCTCAACCTTCTACTCACCAAAATTTTCTGCAATAATCATGGGAAAAGTGTTTCCACTACCTAGAAACACATACCGTAGATGACCTGACAACTCCTTCAACTCCAACACCGGTGGCTCTTCGATAGATGACTTAACCAATGGTGCTGGTTGATTTTAAAGATCTAAATCTATCTTATTGTAAGCATATGAATATTATCCCATTCCCGTTAGTGTACACACTGTCTTTTCGTATTCCTCAATACCTTCGCTATCAAAGTTTATCAAAACTGCGGCCAGAGTTTCCACAGTAATTTTTTTCTCAATCGGCACCTCTTGATCATCTTCATAATAAACATTGATGATATAGAATACACTCATATCTTTATGCTACTTCATAGACTAAAACACGTCGGACTGAACTACCTTATCATTAAGTTTGAATAGTAGCTCATTCACCCATAAATTAATAAGCATGCTCCCGGTTGTGAGGAAAGGTCTACCCAACATTACGAGTACCTTGAAGTCCACCTCGCAATCTAGAATAACAAAATCAGTAGGAAATATAAATCTAGCCACTTTTACAAGCACATCTACAATATCCCCACTTGTAGGTGTAGGGTCCCCCAAACCCAACTTCTTGTAAAGAGCAAGTGGCATCAAGTTAATACATGCTCCAAGATCACGTAAGGCCATAGCAAAATCAAGCAACCCGATAGTACAAGAGATGGTGAATACTCTCGGGTCTACTTTATTTTGCACCAAGGATGCTGTTAAATGGGTGCCACAATGGTGAAGATTATCCACTGGTTCGTAGATCACTGTTCTCTTCTTTGTCACAAGTTCCTTCAAGGTCCTTCATAAACTTAGCATATCTAGGCATCTAGTCTAGTGCATCCACTAAAGGCACATTCACCGTCAGTTGCTCAGCATCACCATGAATTTGCTTAACTTTGTGTTATTATCCTTCTTTTTCAATCATTGAGGGAAGGGACGCGGTGGTTTTGGGAGAGTAGTAACTATTGATTCCTTCTCTTTCCTTTTTCTCTTTCTAACTCATCAACTTGTTGATGGTTAGATGGAATCTCATCACCATCCAGCTTCTCAGACTCTACTGGATAGTTTTCTTCGTCTTCCATATCTTCTTCAACTATATCATCAATCATAGCTTTGCCCACAGAAGGGCCCAGTAATACTCTACCACTCCGAGTGGTAACTGTTATGCAAGAACCATTATTCATAGGATTTTGCACTGTATCACTCGATAATGTACTGCTCTTTCTCTAATTAAGTGCTACTGAGAGTTGGTTTATTTGTTTCTCCAACTATCTAATAGAAGTTAAATGTGAGTCAACTAGCCGACTTATAGAGTATAAGTCACTCTTCATTATTGCCACACCAGCATTGGTCATCTCAACCCCCTTCAATAATTTTTCCATCATGTCCTCCTTGGATATCTTACCCAAACTATTAGCAGCATTATCACGACTTCCAGAAGGCATATACAGCTACTCCTATCATTCTTATTTTTCTTCTAGGAGGTATATACAGCTACTCCTATCATTCTTATTTTCCTAGTTCCCTTGTTCACTATCTCTGTAACCAGCTTTGTCATAATAGTTCTGACCTTAGTTTCCTTGGCTACTGCCTCAGAAACCCCCCTGATTATTTAGATAGCTATCCTCTTTCTAAGAATCAAATTCGGCTCTACCTTATGAAACAATGTCTTTCACTTTTTCAGTCTTTCCAGATAGAAAGTGCTTAGTGAGCAGATCCATCTGTGTCTTTATATGTGCCATATCTTAATCTCTTTCTTCCTCTCTTTTGTGTTGCTCTACAGTCATACTACTAGACATAGTAGGGATTGCTACTACAGAATCCCTGGTATGCCAACCTCTACTTGTCTTAGTCAATCGTTCCAACATATCCACAACTTCGACGAAAGTAAGCTCCATGAATGCTCCCCCTATACTATTTTCTACGGTTGGTTTGGTGATGGATTTTAAGGCTCCGTAGAGTGTCTCCATCAAATATTCATCGATCATTTATGGTTGGGGCATTATGTCAACTTCTTTTTGAATCACATCTAAGTCTCGTGTAGTGCCTCATTTGGTAATTGTCTAAAGTTGCTAATCTCGTCCCTCAATTATAACATCCTAGAGGGCAAAAAGAACCTTTCTAGGAAAGCTTCTTTTAATTGCCTCCAGTTTATTATAGAATTAGGAGATAACTCATTCAACTATACTATTGCCTTCCCAGATAGAGACAACTGTAATAACCAAATATGAATTGCATTTGTCCAACTCCAGGGTTGTCAAAGGATTTGTGAATGTTGATGAAGTTCACCAAGTGCATATTTGGGTCATCTCCTAGAAGTCCGCCAAATAGCCCTTTGAGGTTAAGCAGCTGTATCATGATACTTGTTATGTTGAACTTCACCCCAGGTTCTAATGGTGGTGGAATAATTGCTCTATTCACACCAGCCTTATCTAAATCTGTGTCATCTTCCTCATCAGGTGCAAACTGTACAGTAGGTTGGCGGTTTGCCCTTTCTCTACCTGCCCGATTTGTATTCACTGATGCAGCTACATTCTCAGCATGCCTCCTATTTGCTGAACTCATTAGATTGTCATCCCCTAAATATTCCTCAGCAGGATTAGGGACACAGGCTGGTTAACCATCGTTCTGTTGATTAACTTGTGCTATATCCAAGGCAGCTAGTCTTTCAGCTTCCTGTTGTTCTTTTATTCTACGAAGTAGTTGAGGTTCTGGATAAAATAGTAATAGTGGGTCACCTAACCTCATCGTACTTGGCATGTAAAATAAAGCTCCTATAATGAACAAAAACAACAAATAAAGGTAAAATTTGGGAAACGTAACCAAAGTTCAATTAACAATCACAACTTAATTGATAACCTTATTCCCCAATGATGGAACAAAAATTTGATATGCCCAAATTAAAACTCTCGTTAGAAAGTGTAAGCGGTCGCTATCAAATAAGTTGGGTTGAATCCTACAGGGAATACTGTACAAACTAAGTGTTATGGTTGTTAACAGATTGTTGATCAAAGGTTCCGAAGTAAAGCGGGTTTTAACTTGTAAACAGTGTCCAGATGTTTGTATCAAAATGTGTTCCAACTAAAGAGTTTTATAGCAAGTGTTAATTCAATGAGAGTAGACAAACTAGTATTATGCTAACCAAAATGTTCAAGCAGTTAAGGTTGTGAATTATCGTAGGTTTCCAATTTATAACTACAATTGAAAAATTCATTTTTGTTTCTCAACCTAAATGGATAGTTTACCCTTCAACTCTTTCGAACATAAAGAATACATTGGTTTATTCAACTAGCCTTTCACGTGGGTTGATCCCGTTAAGGCATCAACCCATTATCCAAAGGTTAAAGCCTTTAGATTTTGTGTAAACCTCTTCTTTTCCCGACATACACTTTTCTACTCAAACAAGTGATGTTCTTGAGCTCACCTTTAAAGTTTGCAACCAATAAAGGTCGTTAATATGAAGAAGTGTTTATACAGTCTCAATTAAGTACGAAAATTAAGTGTTTTCACAACCCCAATCAGTTATTCACATCAAGGCTCCCATAACTAGCTAGAGAATTACTAACAAAAATTATGTGTTATTCACATCATTGTGTTATTCATAAATAAATTTAGAGAATTACTTACAAAAATTACAATAATTGCTCTTGAATCTTCAGTGAAATATGAATAAAATAGCTAGATCCACGATGGTGAAAATTGAATCTCAGAGAATAATACGTTACAATCAATGTTCCAGATGGAAAATATGATAAAATATACCTAAATTAAACCTAAACTGGGTATTTATATGTTTCCAAGGACTGGAGTTTTAAAATTCGAAACTCATATTTCCACTTCAAGGTTGATAGATGAGTTAACGGCCCGTCAAGTCCCTAAAGGTCCGTCGTTAGGTTCATTGCAACACTTCCAGTGATGTTGTGTTCTATTTAAGCTTCGACAAATAGGTTGACTACCCGTCAAGGGACTGACAGTCCATCACCTGGACCGTCGCTTTATTCCTCAATATGATGCATTATATTTCTACTCTGACGGCCAAGTTGATGGCTCGTCAGGGGACTAGCGGTCTATCGCTTTTACCGTCACAAGGGTCTGCAACTCTAAGGCTTCTGCTTATTGTCGACCCAACCTGACGGTTCATCACATGGTTGACGGTCTGTTAGTTGGACCGCCAATGCCCTTTTTATATTACTTTTCCAAGTTATTTATCCAGTTAAGTCCTTGACCTGAAAACACTAAAATCCAGCATTAGATACAACAATAGTTGCTTGAAAACATCTAATTATCCCTTGTAAAAGGTATAAAATGTTCTATCAAAAGGCAAAACATTAGTTAATAAGCCCGTCTCCAATCTAGGTAGGGATGTTAAACGGTTGAGTTCTAGAGGCATTCCAATGGTTAAGGTGCAGTAGAGACATCGACATGCAGATGAATCTTCTTTGGAGGTTGAGTTTGATATCTGTCATAGTTATTCCCAATTTTTCATTGATTCAGGTATTTTTCTTGCCTTTAGTTTGTGGATGAACAAGATTCTTATTGGTGGATAATGTAATGACCTGATTTTTGGTGATTTATGTGAATTATTTATTTTTGTATATTTTGACTATTTTATTTGTCCTCGTGGTTGCATTATGATATTTCTAGGTTGTGGGGATGATTGGCACCATTCTCAATGTATTTTGATTTAATTTGTGAGAGATTATAATTTTTGGTGGTTAAAAAGACTTTTTAGTTGACTTTGGACAACGTTTATTGATATATGTGTCAGATGGCAACACGGACTGTGCCAATAGATCCAAAACGTCAATTTTAGGTTGGTAACATAGTTGGTGTGATTTTACGACTTTTATATCTCATTTCAACCCTCGATTCTGAAAGTTGTAAAATTAGGTTTTGGGGGCCAACTTTGTTAAAACGACATTTTTTCAAAAATATGATATCTCTATTGAGTCTAAAGTGCCAAATTTATAGGTTAGCATAGTTCGTTTGTGCTCTCGCAATTTCGAATGAATCCCGAGGGATCTACGGAGACTTGAAATTTTTCAAGTCTCCAGCTGGTGCACCACTCAACTACTGCACTTGCTTAGGAGACATGCTAGTCACTTAAGCAACTAGCAGCCAGCAGGGGGTATCGCGTTAGCAGCTCCTCCATCACTTATGTGACAGTCGCTTAAGTGACAGACAAGTCATCTACATAATAAGGCGGGCATCGCGTAAGTGATGCCTTGTTGCTTAAGCGATGCCTGGGTGGGTTAAATCCCCCAATTTTGTATTTTTTCACCATTTTCGAGACTTGAAGCTTGGGGATTCAAGTTTTTGGGAGAGTACTTACATTTTTAGCTTGGGTAAGTTCCAAAACTCCTATTTCAGTTATTTTTCTTCTATTCTTGTAATTTAAATCCTTTTGAAACTTTCTTAGATTTAAATCCCAATTATAATCCGTTTTCACTTGGATTTTCTTCTATAAGTTCCTCTAATCACGAAGAATATATTTTTGGACTAAAATTCTGATTTTACCCTTATTATTTAAAAACCCATTTTGGGGGTCTGTTTTGACCCAATCCAAAAATTAGCAATATGGATATTGTTGGTTTTATTTTAACATATAGATTTCATATCTATATGTTTTAGTTGATTCCAGGTCTATTTGTGAGGTGAAAGCTCCATGGTAAAGGCCCTTTGGATCGATTTTTGGCATTCGAGGTAGATTATGGCTTAACTTTCTTCAAATTGGGTTCAGTAGTTAATATGGATATAAAATCATGTTAAGGGTGTGGGAACCAATCATGAAAATGGCTAAATACATATTTTTGTTGTGCCTAAGTGGGGGCCTATATTATTGTAAATTGGAGGTTTTGAGACATTATTTGCTATGTGTGATCGTGTGGGCTCTTATATGACGTTGTTCGCTTTGTGTATGTACATTTGGTTATATATTTTTTTATGAAAAAGCCTAAATTTGTGTTTATGTGGTATCAATGACATATTATTCTGTATTTTACTCTATTGGATTATGGATTACATTTGGATTCATGAATGGTTGAATTATTGTGTGGATTCTGGTTCACATGGTTGGTATATTGGTTTGATTTAGAAATTCATGTTTTTTTGGGTTGTGAGCATTTCATTCTTATATCACATACAATCATGAAATATTGGCACCACCATGGAAATACTAGTAACACTAATTTTTTCTGACAGAAAATATGACATCTTTAAAAACCCTCTATCGTTGGATGTGCCGGGGAGGAGTTATAGTTATTGATATTGGATATTGTATATTGGATTGTATATAGTTTGTGAACCCTCCATGGGTCCTACCTATAAGCACAACTCATTAGGTGTATACGGAGGTTATGCGATAACCTAGAGCATCACTTCATCATCATCATCATTATCATCTTCATTGTATTTCTTATATATTATGCTTATTCTATGTTGTATTGTTTCCTTGATGCGATCTCTATCTATTTGTACTTTTTTCTTATATTTTTAATTGGTTTACGTGTATACATATGTGCTTCTTTCTCATATTTGTGTATGGTATATGTGTATATTATAGAACTGTTAGTAGAGACGCCATGGGTTACCGTTTGGGATATCTTGCTGATTGCAGGTGATATGCCCATAGGATGTATTTTATATGCTTTATTTTCTACCTTGATCAGTCGTCTTATGATACTTGCTGAGTACAAGTGGACCGTACTCAACTCTACTGTGCCCTTTCAGTGCAGATCCAGGTACGAGTGTGCCACATGGTAGCTGATTTAGGTGGTGTCCGGAGTATATTTGAGGTAGTGGATGATCTATGCTTCCATAGTTGTTCTACTACCTCTTCTTATCTTGATCATCTCTTAGTTGTGTTCCTAGAAAGATTTTGATCCTTCAGGACTATGATTGTATCTTTTGATATTCAAGATGTATTTAGCAGTTATTACACTGTGACACCTGATTTTAAGACATTGTATGATATCTTTGGTTATGTATTTTAGGTTTTACTATATATGTGTGGTTCGACTCTATTCCAGGAATCTTGCCTTGGGTTTAGGTATTGATTTTCTTTTTTTATATATCATTTTAGGTGATATGCTTACTTGTCAAGGTTTGCCGCGACAAGTGACATTATGACCCTTGGTTTTTGGGTCATGATAGAAAGTATTTCCAAAATAGTACAGGGCATTTAAGTGCTTATAAAATCATAATGCTTATATACCTGAACAAAAGCATATGTCAAGATACTTAATTCTAAAGTAAGTAAAGAACCTTAACAATAAGAATAATCATTTCTCAAATAATGATAAATATGTCTTATAACAGCGAGAACCTCTCAAATAACCAATTAAGTATCATATCAAGTAAAAGACTTGTCCCATATGCAATTTCGAAGCATTCAGTAATACCTTTTCTTCAGGATCATATATAAACTATGCAAGTTATGAAAAACACAAATTATGCTAAAATTACTACTCACAGTACTCTTGTCAAAATATCAAACTTGTCGTGCAATCCATGCAACTTTCTTCATTAATCTATTATTACATCATATCATCTCATGTTAATTTTCTCATTTAGGATAATTCACATTAATTTATAATACCTTACCCTTTGATTTCATGTTTGACTCTCAAATTGTCGGACTATAATTATCATACCATGAATAACTATATTAGTTCATAATTTGTAACTTGATATTTTCTCATAATTTATTCGTTTGATTCTATACCCAGAACTATCTAAATCAGTATTTTATGCAAAATTAGAATAACTTTACTATCCTTTATACTTCCCTTGGGTGGTAACCATTCAGTAGCCAATGAATTAAACACCCACAGATCAATGCTAACAATGCAGTAAAAAGAATTAGCTTGAGCCGAAAGATTCTTCTCCAATTTGTTCAATTTAAAAGTTTCCAAGTTTTTTGTATTTCCATAGATTTGGTTGTGAAGAGCATTGTTAAATTGTACGTCTCTTTTGCTAAACATCAAAGAAATTGACTTCCGTTATTATTTTTTCTTTTCCAATTTATTAGAACTTCCATTAATCTCTGATTCATTATTTTGAGTCCTAAAAGGTTAATAACCCAGTCCCTTTGGTGTTTTCGGTTACACAACTTTCATTGGTGTTGAACTAACTAGCTCACATTCTTTTAATTTTTTTGATTTATTTATTATCCTTTTTTTTTGTGGCTAAATAATATAATTATAATAATACCACGTATAAAGCTACAAAAAACATAGTATGTCCACATATATGAGATGTAATATAGCGCAACATGATGATATTGTATGAATGAAATGTTTCAATGCTTACTTCGTATACACCATCCGAGCCTAAGCTTCCAGGAGAGGACCCATAAAGTATTCGCAAATCATATACTAATCACAATCTTACAATCCATCTAGTAATCATAATCTCATCAATCAACCTTAGCGGTACTTTTTTAGGCTAGTGAGTTTTATAAAATAGTTTATTTTCTTTTGCAAAGACATTAAAATTTTATAGTAGTACCAGTTTCATGAAAATGAGTGATGAATGAGTATGCTTGATCATAGTGAAATCAACAACATACAATATTCAACTCAACAATGGTATAAATGAACTCAAATCAGCCAAATCTCAGTAAATTATGATTCAAGCCCCTTATGACAACACAATAGTAAAGAATCATATAAGACACCAATAAACTTAGCACAAGCCCCACACTCAAACATTATAATGATAATAAACTCTCCAACCAATAATAAAGTAAACACAAGCCCCCACTCAGGCATAATGATAATAATAATCAACCCTAAATAATGTAAACAAAAAGATTACTCCCATTCCATGGAATGCTTTACATGAATAGTTATCTACCTAATCATGTTTGAAGAAAGTTAAGGCATAACCTACCTCAAAAGTAAAAAGAAAAAAAAAGAGCCCAAAACCCTCAACATGAAGCTTTTTCTTTTCGAGCGGCTTCAGAGTGCTCTCAATCTATCAAAAAACTATTTATACATGTAAATATGAGTCCATTGATACCCATATTGCCATACTTTTATTAAGAATTCAAAATTACTTCAAACATCAACCCCATAAATAAAAGGATAGAACTTGAATTTTGATAAAGAATTACTTTACTCATAGTTTAAGGGTTCTAAATCTGAACTCCCATAAGAAATTGATTTGAAATCGGGTAAAAAATCATCGAAATACTTATTTTTTCCTTTATCGGGTAGTATCGACAAAATTCAAGTTTAAAACCCATGTTTTAAAGAAGATTTTACAATATAATCAATGGATAGCTTTCATGATCGAAAAAATAAAGGTCGTGATGGCACTTGTCGCAGCAAGCCTTGACAAGTAAACTAATCACCCAATCTAATATAAAAGGGAAAAACAATACTAAAATTCAAGGTAAGGCTTCTAAAACGAAGTCGAACTGCAAAATTACAATAATAGCAAAAAATACATAACAACAATATCACAGATCACCCTATTAAAGGTATCACGGTGTAAGAACCAACTAAATACATCTCGACATCAAAATATACAACTAATAGTCTAAAAGGATCATAATTTATCTCTGAATGCAAAATAAGACATTAACTAGATAAGATTAGGTAGTAGATCAACTCTGGAAGCATAGACCGACCGCTACCTTGAAAATACTCTAAATACCACCTGAATTAACTACTGTGCAGCGCACTTGTACCTGGATCTGCACCGAAAGGGCGCCGTAGGGATGAGTAAGGTCTATTTGTACTCAGTAAGTATCATAGGTCGACTAATCAAAGTAAAAAATAAAGCACATAAAATACACGTTATAGGCACGTTACCTGCAATCAGAAAATATTCCAAAACGGTAGCCCTCACTGTCTCTGCTAACATTTCTACAACATACACATATACCAAAATATATGTACAAGAAAGAAGCATAAATAGATAGATATCACATCAAGAATGAAAATACCATATAGAATGTACACAGTGTATGAAATGCAATGAAGATGATGATGATGATGATGATGATGATGATGATGATGATGATGATGTGATGCACGAGGTTGTCACACAACCTCCGTATACACCTACCGATCTTTGCTCCCGAGGTAGGATCCATGGATGGCTCATCGACCCATATACAATTCAATATCTAATTCCAATCCAATATCCATAACTCATCTTCGACACACCCATCGGTAAATGATTTATAAAGATATCACATTTTCTGTCATAAAAAGCTAATATTTTCATGGTGGTACCAATGTTTCATGAATATATATGATATTTAAATATAATGATCATGACCAACAAGAATAAGAATTTTCAAATCCAACCAATATACTAATCATGTGAGCTAAAAATCTACCCAATATGACAACCATCCATGAATTCACTATAGTCCATAAAGCAATAGAGTGAGATAAACACAAAGATGCCATTTGATATCACATAAATATCAACTTAGACATTTTCCATCAATAAACCAACCAATTATGTCATTACAAGCCAATAACATCATATAAGACCCAAACAGTCACACATAGCAAATAATGTCTCAAAAACCACCCAATAACAACAACAAAAATCCTCACATGGGCACAAAATAATAATAAAGTCATTTTCATGAATATTTCTCAACCACAATATAATTTTTATACCAATATTAACTACCCAATTTAGTCTGAAGAAAGTTAAGTCATAGCCTACCTCGAATATCGAAAACCGATCCAAAAGCCTCCAACACAGAGCTTTCCCTCGGGAATGAACCCAAAATCAACTAAAACATATAAATATATAATCTACGCGTAAAAAAGCCAATGATACACGCATTGTCCATTTTCGAATTGGGGGTCAAAACGAACCTCCGAAATGAGTTTTTGAGAAAGACGGGTAGAATCGAAATTTTAGTCCAAAAATATATTACCCAAGATTAAAGAAAATCATAGAAGAAAACTCAAGTAAAAATAGGTTGAAATTGGTATTCAATTACGAATTTAAGACTTTTGGGACAAACTCCTCAAATTCCACTTTTAAATTCAACTTTTAACAAGATTTAAAAGACAAGAATTGAAGAAAACTAATTGAAATAGAGATTTTGGAGCTTATGCAAGCTTAAAATGGACGAAATTTCTCAAAAACTCATAACCCCAAGATCCAAGTCTCAAAAATAATGAAAAATCATGAAAAAGGGGTATAAATACCACCCGAGCTTCATTAAGAGAATACCGAGTTGCTTAAGTGACTAGGTGTCGCTTTTGCGATACCTTCCTAGCACGCAATGTCACATAAGCGACCCGAAAGTCACTTTCGCTTAAGTGTCAGTCGCTTATGTGATGGGGGAGTCGCTTAATAGATACACCCAGTTGGCTGTCTGGTCACTCAAGCGACCAAAATATCATTTAAGCGGCGCACCAGTCAAGTTATAACACCCCGCAAAAATCGTCCATGCGTTAACTCGTGGTAATATGCTCATAGAGTTAAATGAATAGAATTGTGTCAAAGAAACTTAGTCTTATTTTTTACTTCTAAAGTGAGTAAAGTTTAAACTATAAATAATTTCCCTAATTTTGACTTTTTATCATGTGGGAAATTGAATGAGTTTTCTGTCGATATAAGATTTGCCCAAATTCGATACCCGGGTAAGAAGTTATGGATAAATTAAGTTCTAATCTTAAAACACCATCATTTTGGTGCTTGGCACATCGCGGAGTGGGCCTATTTAGTAATTGACAAATTTCAGTAGCATAGCGCGTTGTGACGCATCATGTTGAAGTTTCAGGTCCCAACCAGTGGTACAACGCGATGGATCCGCGTCGCGGTGACCTTAAGAATCCCATTCATCAATTTTCAGTGAGCCACCGCGATTGTGGCACGTCGCGGTGGCCCATGAAATCGAGCTCCCAGTTATATTTTTATTCCGTCTCATTAAGGGTATATTGGGTATTTTTTATCCCTTTATCGGCTTAAACATAGGATTTTAATCCCAAATGACCTCATTATTTATATTTTTATCAAAAACTATCAAGAACACTCCTTAGGGTTTCAAACAAGAAAACTCAAACAACTCAAGATTCAACCATGGATTTTAGAAATTGATTGAAGATTTGGAATCCCCAAGCCATGGGCATCAAGAATCATCCTTTAATTTCCTAAATAGAGGTACTTGTAGTTTATCCTAAAAACTACTTGGGCTTATCAACACTAGAACATGATTTAGAGATCATCAAGCATAAATTTTAAAAGGGTCTTGGAACTTATGACTTAAATTTTGCATCTTGGGTATGTTGATGATATTATTGTTTTGGTCTTTAGGCCTTTCCCTCTTAAATTGATTTAAACTTATATGAATATGTATGATGTTGAATATTTTATTGAGAGAATTATTATTGAAACCCCTTTTTTTGATGATTTAGAGTTGATGAACTTGTTGGAAATGACATGAAATGCTTGTTTAATGTTCTGAAGGTTATATTTTCAATATTTAAGTATTTAACATCATTTTCATGATGATGAGAGGGAGTTTCTTGATATGATTTTGTTGTTGTCTTAAAAATAAAGAATTGCATATGATTGATATCTTTGACATGACCACCTTGTGTATTTGAAATGGTGAAAAAAAAGAGTTTCTTGCATATGTTTACATGAGCTTTAAGAAAGAGTTTCTTGAAATGATTTATTGATATGGTAGTCCCAGATTTACGTTTTTAAACTGAGATTATTGCATGCTAATAATGGATAAGAGATGTGACTTGCAAGTCAATGATATGACGATACCATATAAATGTATGCCATAACAGAGTTAGAGTTTTCAGAGTAGTTTTCAGAGAATACATGTCTTAAAGAGTTAAAAATGGGCATAAAGAGAGTTAGATGATTTCCTGAAAAGGGCTAGAGTTCAAGTAACTCTTAGCCTAAAACTGTGATTTGCCAATCCAGGTATATTATTTTTACGCTGGCGGCGGTCGTGTGGCGTAGCAGAGTCAGAGACTCCAACCCTTGTAGCATACTTGGGATGGAGGCTTCCCCACCGAGTCAATGGTGGATTCCATATAGCCCATGGAATTTCAGAGTTATAGGGTATACCACCTAGCACAGAAGTAAAATAAAGAATGTCTCAGAGTTCAGATGATTTTCTTTCAGAGTCTTTCAGAAATGCCCATGAGATTTCTTACTATATGATATGTTTATGAACTGTTTTAAAATTGTTCTTATATATGTTAAATATAAATTATTATTTTGGATTTGCTCTGCATACCAGTACATCTGTATTGACCCCTACCTCCCAGGTTCGGAGGCTCAGTCTAAGGGTCCAGCTAATCAGTAGAATATTCCAGAGAGAAGTGATCTGTTTAGTGGTGAGCCTTCTTTATTCCAGAAGGCCTATTATTTCAGATTATGTTATTCCGTTGGTTTGGTCTACTGGGGTCTGGTTCCAGTTTTTAGATAGTTGTCGGATTTTCATGTAGTAGAGATTTCACAGACTGTTCCAGATATTGTTTAGTTGATTTCAGATTCCATTCCTTATTGTTAAACTAAATCTAGAGTATGACCATGTTTCTATATCAGATTATATTTCCACATCTTCTTTTATTATGTGAATATTGTGCATGATTACCAATTAGAGTAGGACGCTCGGGCCTTCATGGTTCGGGATGTCCGTCATGGCCAGGCCCTAGTTTGGGTCATGACAAACTTGGTATCAGAGCATGGTTCATGGCCCCTGGATGTCTGTGAAATCGCGTTGGGTAGAATCTTGTTTATGGATGTGTAGTGTGCCACACTTATAAGCATAAGGTTACTAGGAGTTTAGGAATTTTTGTCTTTTTTGTGGTTTAGTTTGTGCTTCTGAGTCTGAGTTGTCCCCTAATCGATGATCTCTTGTGTTTTAGAAAAACAATCATGCCTCCCCATCGTACTATCGATCAGAATGCACAGACAGATGAGGTTCGTCCCACTCATGGGATGAGGACCTAAAATAGAGCTCAGACTTCAGAGATTGATGCTACTTCGGGAGTCCCACCTACTCAAACCAGCCCACTTAAGGCACCCAGAGCTCCCCGAATGGGGACTAACCGCACTGAGCCTTGCGAGAGAGAGGTATCTAATGCAAAATTCAGATAGTCCATTCACATGCTTACCTAGTTGGTAGCCACACAGACTCAACGGTTAAAAGATATTGGGTCTGCATCAGTTACGCCTGAGGCTACAAGAGTGGGCCAGTTCATGAGAATGAACCCGATCAAGTTTACTGGTACTAAGGTAGAAGAGGATCCACAGGAGTTTGTGGATGAGATAGAGAAGATCTTTAAGGTGATACATGTAGATGAGATAGAGAGGGTTGAGTTAACTGCTTACCAACTTAAGGATATAGCGAACCAATGGTATAACGAGTGGGAAGATTCAAAGAGTGAGCAGACTAAGCCCACAGTTTGGGTTGAGTTCGTGGAAGCCTTCTTTGATTGATTCTTTACTCTTGAGCTGAGGGGGGCTAAAGCCGAAGAGTTTATAAATCTAAAGCAGGGTAAGATAAGTGTCCAAAAGTGCACTCTGAGGTTCAACCAACTATCCCGTTATGCTCCAGAAATGACTAGTAACATAAGAGCCTAAATGAGGAAATTTGCATTCGGCCTTTCAGATGACTTAGTGCTTGAATGTCAGGGAGCAATGTTGAACCGGGACATGGAATTTGCCAGACTATTAGTCCACATGTAGCAAGTTGAGGAAAAGAAAAAGAAGATTATTAAATCTAGAGAAAAGGACAGACAAACAAAGAGAGCCAAAATAACAGACCTGAGCTACAGTCAGTAGTAGAGTGGGAATTGGGGTAACAAATGGCAGAAAAAAGAAGAATTGGGGTACTGCGCAGTCTGCAGCCAGTGCCCCAGTGACCAGACCCCCAGCTAAACAGCGCACTCAGGATTTTCAGTATAGGCAGGGGTCGAGGATGCAGGGTTCACAGTCTCAAGAAAGTGTAGTTCAAACCTCTCGGGCATACCTGCCCTATGAGAAATATGGGAGGAATCATCCAACGAGATGTCAGTTTGGTGCTATGGTGTGTTATTTATGCAGCCATCTAGGCTATATCCAGAAAGAATGTCTGGCAGTAAAGGGTAATATTGGTTGAGCCAAGTCACAGGCTAATTTTCTGCACAACCACCGCCTCAGAAGGGTTCCACTTCAACCGTTGAAAATGGTCACAACTGATTGTACGCCTTGACCAACCGCCAGAAGAAGAGGCCTTACCAGATGTAGTTACGATACGTCGCAAATCTTTTCTCGTGATATTTATGTGTTACTTGATCCCGGGTCTACCTTATCCTATATGAACCCTTATGTGGTTATTGGTGTTGGGTTTAAGCTCGATGTGATGGCCGAACCTTTCTCTGTTTCCACTCTGGTGAGAGATTTTGTTGTAGATAGAAGGGTGTATAAAGATTATGTTGTGACTGTTTGTGGCCGGGACACTGTGGCAAACCTTATATAGCTTGAGATGGTTGACTTTGATGCCATCTTAAGAATGGACTGGCTCTATTCATGTTATGCCACACTAAATTATTGGACGCGAAGAGTCACTTTTTCTTTTCCAAATGAACGAGTCTTAGAATGGGAGGGGAATTCTTTAGCACCTAGAGGGAACTTTATATCTTATCTCAAAGTCCTTAAACTTATGTAAACTTATCTCAAAAGGGAGTTTGTACTATCTTATTCGGGTTAAAGATTCTAATACTGAAAGACCTTCCTTTCCGTCTGTCCCAGTGGTAAATGAGTTCCCAGAAGTCTTTCCAAATGATCTCCTGGGTATACCACCTGATAGGGAGATAGATTTTTAGTATTGATTTATTTCTAGATACCCGTCCCATCTCTATTCTACCATATAGAATGGCTCTAGTAGAGTTGAAAGAGCAGCTGGCAGATCTTCTAGATAAATATTTTATCCATCCTAGTGTTTCTCCCTAGGGTGCACCTGTACTCTTCGTGCGAAAGAAAGATAGTTCCATGCGTATGTGTATAGATTATCATCAGCTGAATAAGGTCACTATTAAAAATAAATATTTGCTTCCTAGAATTGATGATCTTTTTTACCAGCTTTAAGGGTGTTAAATATTTTTCAAAGATAGACCTTCGTTCGGTATATGATTAGTTGAAGGTTAGGAAGTCAAATATTCCCAAAACAGCTTTCCGAACCAAATACGGTCATTATGAATTCTTAGTCATGTCTTTTGGGTTGACTAACGCCTCTGCAGCTTTCATAGATCTGATGAATAGGGTGTTCCATTAATTTCTAGATCTGTTTGTTATAGTTTTTATTGATGATATTATGATTTATTCCAAGAGTGAGGAGGACCATGCCAATCACCTCTAAATCATCCTTCAGACTCTTAAAGATCATGAGTTATATGCGAAATTTTCCAAGTGTGAATTCTGGCTTAATGTTATTGCTTTCTTGGGGCATATCGTGTCTAGTGACGGATTAAGGTTGATCCCCAGAAGATTGAGGTAGTGAGAAAATGGCCCAGATCCACGACTCCAACCGATATTCAGAGCTTCTTGAGTTTGGCAGGGTATTACAGAAGATTTGTAGAGAGTTTTTCTTCCACAGCTGCACTACGTACTAAGTTGACTCAAAAAAAGGTGAAGTTCGTGTGGTCTGACTCCTGTGAGAATAGTTTTGAGAAGTTAAAAGATAAGTTGACAACTGCTCTTGTTTTGACTCTTTCAGAAGGTACGGAAGGGGTTGTTGTGTACTGTGATTCATCCTGTATGGGACTTGGGTGTGTACTTATGCAGTATGGTAAAGTGGTGGCTTATGTTTCTAGGTAGTTAAAAATGCATGAGCGAAATTACCCCACCCATGACTTGGAGCTAGCGGTTGTGGTGTTTGCACTCAAAATCTAGCTACATTATCTCTATGGGGTACATGTTGATATATTTACTGACCATAAGAGTTTACAGTATGTTTTCTTGCAGAGAGAATTAAACCTCAGGCAATGGCACTGGATGGAATTGCCAAAGTATTATGACATGAGCCTGCACTATCATTTAGGCAAGGCAAATATGGTAGTCGACGCCCTTAGTAGGTTGTCTATGGGCAGTCTTTCTCATGTTGAAGAAGGGAAAAGAGAGATGGTGAAGGATATTCACCAATTTGCAAATCTTAGAGTGCGACTCTTGGATTTCAAAGATGGGAGTATGGTTGTTCATGAGGTAGCTAAATCTTCCCTTTGTGCTGAAGTTAAAGAGAAGCAGATCAAAGATCCCATCTTGATGCAAATCAAGAAAGATGTGGGTCAACAGAAGGTGATGTCCTTTGAAATTGGTGGTGATGGTATTTTGAGATATCAGGGTAGATTATGTGTGCCAGATGTAGATGGTCTGCAGAAGAGAATCCTTGATGAAGCTCACACTTCGAGTTATGTTGTTCACCCAGGCTCTACCAAGATGTATCATGATCTGAAAACCATTTCTTGGTGCAATAATATGAAGCGCGATGTGTCTAACTATGTTGCCAAGTGTTTGAACTGTCAACAAGTTAAGGTAGAGTATATGAGGCATGGTAGTACTTCCCAAGAGATTTCTTTGCCTTTATAGAAATGGGAAATAATCAATATAGATTTCATTATGGGACTTTCGAGGTCCCAAAATTGGCATGATTCTATTTGGGTAATTGTTGATCGGTTAAATAAGTCAGCTCACTTTCTGCCTGTTAGAACTAACTATTCGGGAGATGACTATGCCAAGCTTTACATTGAGGAGATAGTCTTTCATGGAGCACCACTATCCATCATATCTGACCAAGTACGCAATTCTCTTTACAGTTTTGGAGTTTTTTTCAGAGGGGTTTAGGTACCCAAGTGAACCTAAGTACTAGTTTCCACCCTCAGACTGATGGGTAAGCTGAGCGCACCATTCAGACCCTTGAGGATATGTTGAGGGCTTGTGTAATTGACTTCAAAGGTAGCTGGGTATATCACTTGTCGTTAATAGAGTTTGGTTATAATAACAGCTACCATGCTAGTATTAAGATGGCTCCATTTGAAGCTTTGTATGGGAGAAGATATAGATCACCGATAGGGTGGTATGAAGTGGGTGAGACTCAGTTGTTCGGGCCTGATCTTGTTCATCAGGCGATGAAGGATGTGAAAATTATTAGAGAAAGACTTAAGACAGCCCAAAGTTGATAGAAGTCCTACACCGATGTTAGGAGAAGAGACTTAGAGTTTGAGGTTGGTGATTGGATGTTTCTCAAAGTTTCTACTATGAAGGGAGTCATGCATTTCGGGAAGAGAAGGTAAGCTGAGTCCTCGCTATATAGGGCCATACCAGATTTTGAGAAAGATAGGGAGAGTTGGTTATGAGTTAGAGTTGCCTGCAAGTTTGGGCTCTGTTCATCCGGTATTTCACATATCTATGCTGAAGAAATATATGGGAGACCATTCTCTAGTGTTGCCAGTAGAGGAGATCAAGGTGACAGAATCATTAGCATATGAAGAGGAACCTATTGCAATCTTAGATCTCCAAGTTCGGAAGTTGAGGAGCAAATTGTGGAGAAATAAGAAAGTTGGAGAAGCAACTTGGGAATCAAAAAATGACATGAGAGATAGATACCCACACTTATTCGATCCAGTGGATGACGAAATGGAAGGTACAATCCTTGTCTTATTCTTTTATGGCGTTAGTATACTTTAAATCATGCTTGTCTGTCTTCCATGTCATTATTTGGGAAGGAATGATCCCAAAGGGGGGATAATGTAACACCCCACAAAAATCATCCATGTGTTAGCTCGTGGTAATATGCTCTTAGAGTTAAATGACTAGAATTGTGTCAAAGAAACTTAGTCTCATTTTTGACTTCCAAAGTGAGTAAATTTTAAACCATCTATAATTTCCCTAATTTTGAATTTTTATCATGTGGGAAATTGAATGATCTTTTCGTCAATATAATATTCGCCCAAATCTGATACCCAGGCAAGAAGTGATGACTAATTTAAGTTCTAATCGTAAAACACCGTCATTTTGGTGCTTGGCGCGTCACGGAGTGGGCCTATTTAACAATTGTCAAATTTCGGTAGCATAGTGCGATTGTGGCGCATCGCGCTGAAGTTTCAGGTCCTAACCAGTGGGACAATGTGATGGTTCCGTGTCGCAGTGACCTTAAGAATCCCATTCGTCAATTTCCAGTGAGCCACCGCAATTGTGGCGCGTCGCGGTGGCCCATGAAATTTGGCTCCCAATTATATTTTTATTCCATCTCATTAAGGGTATATTGGATATTTTTCACCCCCCTTATCAGCTTAAACATGGGATATTAATCCCAAATGACCTCATTATTGATATTTTCATCAAAACCCATCAAGAACACTCCTTATGGTTTCAAACAAGAAAACCCAAACAACTCAAGATTCAACCGTGGGTTTTAGAAATTGATTGAAGATTTGGAATCCCCAAGTCATGGGCATCAAGAATCATCCTTTAATTTCCTAAATAGAGGTACGTAGGGTTTATCCTAAAAACTACATGGGCTTATCAACACTAGAACATGATTTAAAGATCATCAAGCATGAATTTTAAAAGGGTTTTGGAACTTATGACTTAAATTTCGCATCTTGGGTATGTTGATGATTTTATTATTTTGGTCTTTAGGTCTTTCCCCTTTAAATTGATTGAGAGAATTATTATTGAAACCCCTCTCTTTGATGATTTAGAGTTGATGAACTTGTTGGGAATGATTTAAGATGCTTATTTAATATTTTGAAGGGGATATTTTCAATATTTAAGTATTTAACATGATTTTGATGATGATGAGAGGGAGTTTCTTGATATGATTTTGTCTTTGTCTTAAAAAGAAAGAACTGCATATGACTGATATCTTTGACATGACCACCTTGTGTATTTGAAATGGTGAAAAAAAAGAGTTTCTTGCATATGTTTACATGAGTTTTAAGAAAGAGTTTCTTGAAATGATTTATTGATATGGTGGTCCCAGATTTACGTTTTTAAACCGAGATTATTACATGCTAATAATGGCTCAGAGATGTGACTTGAGAGTCAATGGTATGACGATACCATATGAATGTATGCCATAACAGAGTTAGAGTTTTCAGAGTATGTTTTCAGAGAATGCATGTCTTAAAGAGTTAAAAATGGGCATAAAGAGAGTTAGGTGGTTGCCTGAAGAGGGCTAGAGTTCAAGTAACTCTTAGCCTAAAACCGTGATTTGCCGATCCAGGTATATTATTTTTACACTGACAACGGTCGTGTGGTGTAGCAAAGTCAGAGACTCCAACCCTTGCAGCACACTTGGGCTAGAGGCCTCCCCACCGAGTCAATGGTGGATTCCATATAGCCCATGGAATTTCAGAGTTATAGGGTATACCACCTAGCGCAGAAGTAAAACAAAGAATGTCTCAAAGTTCGGATGATTTTCTTTCAGAGTCTTTCAGAAATGCCCATGAGATTTCTTACTATATGATATGCTTATGAATTGTTTTTAAATTGCTCTCATATATGCTGAATATAAATTATTATTTTAGATTTGCTCTGCGTACCAGTATATCTGTATTGACCCCCTACCTTCCAGGTTCGGAGACTCAGTCTAAGGGTCCGGCTAATCAGTAGAATATTCCAGAGAAAAGTGATTCGTTCAGTGGTGAGCATTCTTTATTCCAGAAGGCCTATTATTTCAGATTATGTTATTCCGTTAGTTTGGTCTACTGGGGGCCTTATCCCAGTTTTCATATAGTTGTTAGATTTTCATGTAGTAGAGATTTCGCAGACTATTTCAGATGTTGTTTAGTTGATTTCGGGTTTCATTCCTTATTGTTAAACTAAATCCGGAGTATGACCATCTTTTTGTATCAGATTATATTTCCGCATTTTCTTTTATTATGTGAATATTATGCATGATTACCAATTAGAGTAGGACGCCCGGGTCTTCATGGTTCGGGATGTCCGTAACGGTCAGGCCCTAGTTCGGGTTGTGACACAAGTGGTGCACCAGCTGGAGACTTGGAGAATGCGGACCCCTCAAAATTCATTCGAAATCTCAAGAACGCAAACGAACAATGCTATCCTATCAAATTCGATGCTTTGGACTCAATGACGATATTAGATTTTCGAAAAAAATCATTTTCATAAAATTGCAAAACTCAATTTTATAATTTTTTTAATCAAGGGGCGAAATGAGATGTAAATGCCATAAAACCACATCAACCACGTTACCAACCTAAAATCGGCGTTCTGGATCTAATGACATGGTTCGTTTTGCCATCCGACGCACAAATGAATAAATATTGATCGAAATCAATTATATAGCCTTTATAACCTCTATAAACCACAAACTCATACAAAACACACCGAAAAGTATTGGGAATCATGTCAATCATATCCACACCCTAAAAATACCACAAAGTAACCACGAGAATGGATAAAATAGTCAAATCACATAGAAATGATTGATTCAAAAATCACCAAAAATTAAGTACCAAAAATTAAGTCGTTACTATAATGATTTAAAATAGGTTCAGAAGCTTACCCAAAGAAAGATGGATGGAAATACCTCCTAGATTTTCTAAAAAAAAGAGCTCCCAAGCCTTGAAAATGATGAAAAAGAGATTTAAAGATGGAGGTAGGGTTTAAGTACTGTTATGGTGAAGAGTACCTTCATCGCGAATGACGTAGGATAAAGAAATCAACTCAGATTCAGCTATACTTTTCAAATGCGGTTCCACTATCACGTTCACGAAGGACGATAATTTTCTTCTCCACGAACGCGATGGTAAGGCTGGGAACGTGAATAAGGACTGATAGCTGCACCAACAGTGGTTTAAGGCTAAAAATGATCCGATTGGATTCTCGTGATTCATTCAAAACCCCACAAAAATAGATCAATAATGATACTAGACTAATGTCAATGTTCCGGACTCAATGAAACCATCGAATTAATCAAAAGAGGTCGTTATCAATAAGTTTCACCCAAAATCACTTAGGTCAATAAAATTAGTTTCTTACCCAAACACGCAAAAATCATAATAGGGTCTCGAAACTGAACCAACCACGTTACTAACCCAAAATTGATATTTTAAAACTAATGAAACTAACAGAATTATCATCCGATGCTCTGATTTTAAAATATTGACTAAAATAACTATATCATTTTAAAAGCTTATCAAAACCACAATCTTGTACAAATCACTCCCGAATGCTTTAGGATATGTCAGCCATCCCACACCTCATGAAAGGTATAAAGCAACAACGAGAAAGACAAAATGATCAAAAAACAAAAAGTTCTAAAAATCACCACGCAGCCAAATTAATTGAAAAGTAACTGAACGAACACATCCATTCAAATAAAAGTCACACCTTTTCATTTAAACTTTTTAAAATAAAATATTAATATTTATATTTAAACAATAATTTTCTAACACCATTTGACAATGAAGAAGAAAAGAATTTCCCATTAACCCATAGAAGTGATATTATATTGTATTAATTTGCATGACAGTGATTTCACTCAAAGCAATTTAATTTGTGTGATTGAGTTTGTGTCTATCGCACAATGAAGTGAGGAATTTTACAGACACAACAAATTATTTGAGAATTGTTAAAAATTGAAGCTCCAAATCATCTGAACACAAACAATTTGATAATAATAAAACAAACTTATTTCATAAAACTATTTTAAGTCGAATGATTGAAGTTCTAAAATCTCATAAAGACACGAAATTTGATAATAATACCAAAAATCCATTTAAACACTAGAAATTTGACAAAATATATTTTTTTTGCTTTCTCTATAACGTTGTTGTTTGTTTCTTGCAGCAAGAGACATAGTTAGGTTATGGATTAAAGGCAAACGACATGGGTTGATTATTATAGCAGTGATGAAATCAGAAATTTTAAAGAATTCAAAAATTAATATATAAGTTGTGACCTATTCTTTATATAATTTTCTATGCATATAATATAATCTTTTGACCAAGAATATTCAATGGATCACCATTTATTATATGCGATTATGTCACTGATTATATAAAAGCTTTCATTAAAGGTCGCAAAAGTTGACTTTTTTCCTCATCATATAACATCTTGTTATAGCTGAAAAGTTTTACTTCCATTTTTTTTTTGCTTTTATACAACTCAAATGGGTTGCTAGTTAAACTTAACAAGTTTTTATCTTACATCATTACTTTTTAAAAATTTAAAGCTAAAAGGATCACTTTTTTATATCTTAAGGACTATTTTTTACTGCATATTATATATGAAGGACTAAAATTAAAAATCATTTCAATAAAGGACTAAATTAATCAAAGCCACATACATTGAAGGACCATTTTAATCATTTATCTAAAAGAAGGAAAAAACATTATATTCCACCAAAAAGGGGTGTAACTTTATGGGAAAATGACACTTTATAATATTTGTTAAAATAAATAGCCTAAGTTTGAAAATTTTTCAAAAAGTGACCAGTTGGATATATCATTTTCATTTTATAGTCATTTCCTAACTTGCTTTATTTTGACCTATGTAATCCATACACGGTAATATACAATACTGATACAGTATTCAACTTGGGCAATTCGATCCTTTTAAAAATATTTTAATTTTGCTTTTACTATAAATTTTTTAACTGATCAAATATTCTGTTTTTTATTGTTTAGAAATAATAATTAAATTATATAAAAATAATATAATTGTTAAATAGAATATGTATCTATATAAGGTATATGTATAGAAATTGTATAGTTCTATCAAATATGTATATGTATAAATATATATAAAAAAATATATGGAAAGTGCATGAAAATTATATAATTATTGTACAAAGCGTGTAAAAAAATGTAGAATTATTGTATAAATTGTGTATCAAAATTGTATAATTTTCGTATAGAATATTTATATGTATAAGATTTGTATAGAAACTGTATAGAATGGGTGTAAAAACAATATAGAATAAGCCAAATGATTAATATGACTAGAAAGTAGAATTTAAATTTTATGACTATTTTCATGAAAATAATTTAATTTAAACTGTTGCTTCTGTCATTTCTCCTAATTTTATATGTTACTTCATGAGACAAACAGTTGGGCAAAAACGTTACGCGTCTCCATCACAATGAAATTGGACATTGGTCCTCCTTGATTGAAGGATAGGCGCATTTGAATAATACATTATATATTATCAAAATGTGTAAATCGAAAGGAAAAAACAATAATACAATCTAAAAGCTAATTTTAATTTTCACTGAAAGAAGCTCTCCTTATCTGTTCACAATTTAAGCTAAAAGTGACAAGACTAAGAATTTCAGATTTTCTTTCTTTCGAGTTTAATTCACTTTCTCCGTTTCGTATTAATTGATCTTGTTTTAAAAAAATATTTATTTCAATTCATTAATTCAAGCTCTAAAATCAAAATTATTTTATACATATATTTTTCATTTTATCTTTGATAGAAATGCTAAATACATCTACAATTTTCAAAATCAAAATTAAATAATTATTTCTAGTTTCAATTATAAATACCCAATATTCTAGACGTAATGTATGAGATGAAGTAATATATACCAAATTTCAATATTTAATCATTGCATTGATTATTGCACTTTAAAAGACATACAAAGATAAATATATAAAATACATTCCTATTTATTAATTTCTTAATCGGTATGTCAAGTTCATAGTGTCGACTAATACAAAACGGTGAAAGTAATTGAGAATGAATCCACTAAAACAATTGCATTTTCTGAGTTTAAATTTAAACTTTATTTTATCGTAAAGAATAAACTAGAGTAATTATTTTTATTTATTCATAGTTAATTATAGCTGGGTAATATAAATATTTCATCATAATATAAATATTAATTAATATTGAGAGTAAAAAATATAATTTTTGTTTTGGTATGTTAAAAATATAAAGTAAAAGTGAAAAATGTACTTCCTCCGTTTTAAAAATAATGACATACTTTGACTTGACACAAAGTTTAAGAAAATAAAAAAGGTTTTTGAATTTTGTAGCCTTCAATTAAAATTGTGTCAAATGTATTAAAATATTCTTTAATCTTGTAGTTCTAAACATGCTATGTGGAGAGTTGAAATTAATGCATTACTAAAGAAATAAAGAGATTTTTTTTTAAATAAACTAAAAGAAAAATAAATCATTTTTTTTTAAACGGAGAGAATATAATTTCTGTTTTGATATATTAAAAATATAAAGTAAAAGTGAAATTGTACTTTTTAGTATAGTGAAAGTAAATAATAGAAGAAGGTAGCATCATTTACCAAAAAAAAAAGGGGAGGAAGCATTAAATTAGTATTCACGAACAAAATTAGAAGAAGAAAATAAAAATAAGAAAATATCCTATTATATTTGAAATGACTGTGACACATCTTAATTCAAAGTTCCTTACTCCTAAATTAATTAAATTTATAATTTTAATATTTTTAATTCTATGTGCTACATACATAGCACACACGTATACTTATGTGAATATTTTAATATATTATGTTATGTATGTATCACGTAACATTGAACGAGTCAAAATTATAATTTTCTTCAAATTAAGGTATATTTCTAGCGTTTTGAGTATAGTTCGAAAGTAACACAGCATTATCCCTAAAAATAATTCATGGGATTCTTTAACTAGTAGTATAGTGGTAGTGCTTGATTCCCTCCACTTCTGTGGTCTACTTCATTGCCTTTACTATCCATCAGATAGTTGGTGAGGTTGGAAAAATGGCAAGTGGGTTTTGTAGCAGCAGCAGCAGCAGCAGCACCTGTCTTGTGTTGAATCGACGGAGTGACTCAATCCTCTCCCACTCTCCCTCTTCTTATCTTAGTACTTCTTCCTCTACTCCCAAAAGGTTTTCTATTAGGTACTCTTTCTTTCGTAGGAATTCAAAATTCTAATTCAGTACTACTCCTCTCCCTCCTACTATGTAACTAGAGCCGTCAATATGGTCAGGCCCGTTGCGCTGGTCCGATCCAATAATATGATGTAGCTGGACTTTAGTTTTTGCAGCATATTGAAGAACAGAGCTTTTTAATTCGGTCCGGATAAGTTCGTGGCCTGTGGGGTTGAGCAATGTGGATTAGTATTTGATTCGAAGAATATTATGTCAAAAAGTTATTTAATTTTGTTATTAGAAGTATTTTTGGGTGTTGGAACATTTGATTAACAAGTATTAATAGTGTGTAATATTATCTGATAATATTTATATTTATTAATATTCTAAAATATTATTTTTTAAAAAATGGATTTGTCTGTGAGACCCGCAGCCTATAGCGAAATTGTGTGGGCTTGATTTTTTAGGCCAATCATTTTGATGGGCCAGCCGGCTTGGTCCTCAAACTCAAAGCCCGTGTGGGCTGGGCCAATCTGTATTGATAGCTCTCTGTATGTGATGAGAGTGCGTGGTTAGTGTGTTTATTCCTTTTTTTTTTTTTTTTATTTTCAATTGACTAAATTCATTTTTCTACTAGTGTAGTAGTGTTTGTGAGCAAATGTTCCATGTCTTTATTTTTCTTGTCTCTATACCAGTATCATACCAGTATTGTTATTTGGCAATGTTTCTTTTTTTTTTTTTTTTTTTTTGGCTGAATTTATGGATTATGAAAATGCAGATGTCAGTTCACAAGCACAGATGAACCAAAAACAAAGCTGAAGTTATTGGACAATGCTAGCAACCTCCTCACTAATCTGTTGAGTGGGGGGAAAATTGGCTCAATGCCTATTGCAGAAGGTGCAGTGTCTGACCTTTTTGACCGCCCACTTTTCTTCTCATTGTATGATTGGTTCCTAAAGGTAATACCCTTAGTATGACACTCTCTCTATCCCTATATTCCTTCGAACAAGAGACATGTACTATTTTTTTTTCTCATGTCTCAATGGACAGGGACACTGAATATTGTTTTGGATAATATATTATGAGTGTAGGGTCGGTGTAGAACTTCTATCAAAGGAAGATAAAAGCTATCTATAGTAGAGTTACTATGGAGTGCAGTGGCTAAGATAGATTGCTAACTGTTAGAGTTGTGACCCGAATTTTGTTGATCCGGCCCTGAAAGTTTCGCGGTGCGACTCATGTTTGTAATTTTCAATGGGGTCTGTGGTGGTAGCGTAGGGACGATCCCGGAGCTCACCAATGATCTCGATGGGGTGCGGGGGCTTCGTATGGACCTTTATGTTTTTGGGCCTAGGACTTATTCTTGTATGCACGTATTATATAAGTGCATTTAGTGGGTTGTTTTGAATATTCAAAAAATACGCACATTCTCCAAATTGTAGTGAAATTCCTCTGCCTCTGCCCGTGGTTTTTCCCGCAAGGGTTTCCACGTAAATCTGTGTGTTCTTGTTTTCTTTTTGCTTGTGGTTTGCTTTATTCTGTCCGAATCCTAACAGTAACCAAAGTGAAAATGGTTAAAATGAATATTCAGGTGGAGGGAGTAGGGTGCATTCTATGTGATTCCCAGTTGCATGAGTCAGTGTAATATTTATTCTGTGATCGTCTATGGTTTACTGACATCAAATATCATGCAGGGGAAGAGACTGACCAACAGGATACTTTGATCAAGTTTTTCAGAATGAATTACGAAAAAAGGCGCTAAACATGTGTTTAGTCTTTAGTCATATTAATAAAAACTAGCGAAGAACTTGCTATGTTGAGTATTATTCATATCAAAGTTGGTTCATTTCTTAATATTTTTATAATGAGAAAATGGATGAACTTACTTGTAGGTTTTTCCCTGGAAAAGGTATCTGAAACAAATATTGTACGACTTTTCTCTTCACTTTTGTCCCCTTTATTTTCTTTGTGAATTTTAATTTTGTTCCTTCTTTTGGTTGAGCTGACAGTATGGATCAGTCTATAAACTTGCTTTTGGACCAAAGGCGTTTGTTGTTGTATCAGACCCCATTGTTGCTAGGCATATTCTTCGCGAGAACACATTTTCTTATGACAAGGTATTGTACTATAACTTCTCTCTCGCTCTCTCAAGCCCCTACCTCCCCCCCTACCACCACCACACACACACACACACAGAAAACCTCCTACCCCTTTTGTTTTTTGTAAATCTCTTCTTCATTCTTTAGCATATCTAAGGTCATGCCTGCTCTTGTATATTCTCATATCTTATCCTGCCTCTGCCTCTGATTGTCAGCTGTTGCCTTGCACGTCATCTCTTATTCATTCTTTTACTGTTTTTGCTGCATAGAAGGGGTACAATCGTCCCATGTGGGAGATAAGATCTGATCAAAAATAAATTATACGAATTGGTTATTAGATTTGGTTACATTTGCAAATAAATGTCGCAAAAAGTGGAGTACCGGTGGAACCTTTAGACACTAGTAATTGCTCCTTGGCTCTTCATTAGGTTAGTTACTTTGTTATATGATGCATGTGAAATAATTGTCCTTGTCCTTTGATAGAGAAATTTAATGTATGCAAGTACTCAAGTTAAGATATGATATTCTGATCTTGATATTACATATTTACAAATTTTTTATTGCATGTCTGTCTATTAATCTCTAGCAGTTTCAAACCATAATAATTCCAGGACTTGGTTTTTCTTTCTTTTTTCTTTTTTTCAGAAAAAGCAAAAGTTTATGAACTTTCTTTTTTCTTTTCAATTGTTTGGTAAAAAGGGACGTCTTGTTAATATTTTACATTAGCTGATAGAATTTAATTTTTGTAGTGGCATAACTTCTTTTTAATAACAAGAGCAAGAACCTCAGTCAATTTTCTCTAGTTTATGTTGTGATGCGTCTCTTCTTGTTTCTAACCAGGGGGTCCTTTCTGAAATCTTGGAACCAATCATGGGAAAAGGCCTGATACCTGCTGACCTTGATACTTGGAAACAGAGGAGAAGAGGTAAGCATGTCTTTTATGGGGTTGGCCTTGGTTCTGCCCACTTTGTTCCCCACATAATCTGCTAAAGGTTGCCAACAATTTTGCAGTAGAAATTATTGGCATATATCAGTTGATGTGGTCAAGTTGGTATGTGATTCATTGTTTCTTCATGATCAGTACCTTATGCATTACAAGCATCATGTTTACTTGATTTATGGTCATTCTTGACCCTAACTAAACTTATCCATGATTAAGGGTACTGGTTTCCCTTATCTTTTAATACCTGTATTTTCTGTTCTTTGAATGGTCAAATAGAATAGTTCCCATCTTTGATAAATTGTTTATGCAGGAGAAGTGAAATGCCTTCATGACCAGATAATTTAAATGATGTCTGACATCAAAGTGATCTAATGGCCTTTCTGTTACAAGGGTAGCACCACTGCTTTTAACTATCCTCTAGGATACTAAGTCAGGCTGCATTTTGTTCCAGTGTTTCGGAAACATAGAAGTTTCATCATGATACTCATCACTAGTCAAATGAGGTAGGAAAATGACCAATAGAAGTTTTAGAGATGAGGAAGAAGCTGCTCCAACCACTAATAAATTAGGAGATGATCTTCTTCTGCTTCAGTTCTCTACAAACAAACAATTCTATCGATTGCATGGATGTGATATTCTGCCGACTTAGAAACCCCCTCCTACCTCCACACAAAAACAAAACAAGAAAAGGATAATATAAAGAAAATAATGAGGTAAAAAAATAATACAGAGTGACACAGGTTCCCTTTTTAGAAAATAATTTGTAGCCAGAGAGAAAAAGGATTATCTTTGAAATTGGTGCTTTTCTCTTTGTCTCTTAATATTTCAAGGTACAGGAGTATTTAGACAAAAATAAGCTTTTGTGGTCCCACACGACAGAAATTTGAGGTGTCATTTGAGATCCTTATGTCCTTGTTGTTGGTGTTTGTCTCGACTTTCTTACCATAATTGGATTTCCTTTAGGTATCATAATTGGGTTTCCTTTTAAGAAAAGGAAAACATATTTTCCTTATTTGGCTAATCCTTATTCTTGTAGGAAAAGGTTATAGACTCTATAAATAGAGGCTTTTTTGTTCTAGTTTGGTAGCATTCACAATGTAGTCCTACGGTTTTGAGAGTTTCATTTGGAGAGAGACTTTGTGAGATACAAGTATTGCAGTATCACTTGTGTGAACCTCTTTTTATTCTGAGTGAATTGTGTAAGGTTCTCTCTAGACAGTTTGTACTCTCTTTTATAAGTGGATTGCTTATCTCCTTTTATGGATGTAGGTCGATTGACCGAACCACATTAAATTCTTGTGTCTCTTTTGGTGTATTTCTCGTATGTCTTTTTATTGGCGTCTTTAGAGGTTTGCTTTGCTAGCTTCCGCATGAAACCTGGTTATTTCGGTCCTAATAAGTGGTATCAAAGCCAGGTTAAAATCGGGTGTTCATTTTGGCGGATTCAGTTCTGGTCACAACTTATTTGACAATAATGAAGATTTTGGTTTGAGAAATTTTATCAAAGTGTTACTCTGTGTAGAGACAATGATTTAATTGATTTGGAGATGAAGATTGAACTTGTTGAAGACTACGTGAAGAAGGTGGAGCAAATTTATTTTATCAAAAATTCAGGCCAAGGGGGAGAATTGTTGGTGTTTGTCCTGATTTTCTTACCATAATTTGGTTTTCCTTTAAGTACCATAATTGGGATTCCTTTTAGGAAAAGGAAAACATATTCTCCATTTTTGGCTAATCCTTATTCTTGTAGGAAAAAGTTATAGACTCGATAAATAGAGGCTCCTTTCTTCTAGTTTGGTAGCATTCACAATGTAGTCCTACGGTTTTGAGAGTTTCGTTTGGGGGACTTTGTGAGATACAAGCGTTGCGGTATCACTTGTGTGAACCTCTTTTTATTCTGAGTGAATTGTGTGAGGTTCTCTCTAGACAGTTTGTACTCTCTTTTATATAGTGGATTGTTCATCTCCTTTTATGGATGTAGGTTGATTGACCGAACCACATTAAATTCTTGTGTTTCTTTTGGTGTATTTCTCGTATATCTTTTTATTAGCGTCTTTTGAGGTTTGCTTTGCTAGATTTCGCATGACACCTGATTATTTTGGTCCTAACAAGTGGTATCAGAGCCAGGTTAAAATCGGGTGTTCATCTTGGCTAATTCAATTTTGGTCGCAACCTATTTGACAATAATGAAGATTTTGGTTTGAGAGATTTTATTAAAGTGTTACTCTGTAGAGACAATGATTTAATGGAAGAGATTTTGGAGATGAAGATTGAACTTGTTTAAGATTACGTGTAGAAGGTAGAGTAAATTTATTTTATCAGAAATTTAGGCCAAGGGGGAGAATTGTTGGTGTTTGTCCTGATTTTCTTACCATAATTGGGTTTTCTTTTAGGAAAAGGAAAACATATTCTTAATATTTGATTAATTCTTATTCTTGTAGGAAAAGGTTATAGACTCTATAAATAGAGGATCCTTTCTTCTAGTTTGGTAGCATTCACAATGTAGTCCTAGGATTTTGAGAGTTTCGTTTGGGGGAGATTTTGTGAGATACAAGTGTTGCGGTATCACTTACGTGAACCTTTTTTTATTCTGAGTGAATTGTGTGAGGTTGTCTTTTTTGACAGGTTGTACTCTGTTTTATATAGTTTTTTTTAATTCTGAGTGAATTGTGTGAGGTTGTTTCTCTTGACAGTTTGTACTCTCTTTTATATAGTGGATTGCTCATCTCCTTTTGTGGATTTGGTCGATTGATCGAACCATGTTAAATTTTTGTGTCTCTTTTGGTGTATTTCTCGTATATCTTTTTATTGATGTCTTTCGAGGTTTTCTTTGCTAGCTTCCGCATGACACTTGATTAGTTCGGTCCTTACAAGTGGTATCAGAGCCTAGTTGTCGTTGATTGTTGATTTGAACAATGGAGACAAATATGAGCTAGATGGTGTGTTTGAATGGCAGTAATTATCATACTTGGTAAGGCAAGATGAAAGATCTTTTGTCAAGAAAATGCATTTACCTGTGTTTGATTCAACTAAACCTCAATTAGTCCAGTTAACGGGGCTGGGCCGGGTAAACCCGAAACCAGCCTGTGATTTTTAATCGGTTTGTGGGCCGTTCCGGATCCGATCCTGGTTTAACGGGCCGGTCCGGTTTCGAGACCAACTGTAAATTTTTAAAAAAAAACCGGGACCGGCCCATTACATGTAACCCGGTTCAACCAAGTCAAACCAGTCAAATCCTTAAAAAGAAAAATTTTAAAGTTTTTTCTCTAATATACACTATATATACCAATCTATATACATTTTAAATACGTTAAACAATATACACAGAATATATATACACTATATATTTAGTATATATACTACATTAGAATTTAAAAGACGTACACACAATTACACATATAAAAAAAATCGTAACACAAATATGTTCAAATTGATGCGTCTCACTTAGCTTGTGACAATAAGGGAAAGAGGTACTATATGACAAACGTAAAAGTGATGATCCATCAACCACTTAAAATTTCTGGTGGTAAAATATATATGTGTATATGTTTATGTTATTTTATTATATTAAAGTGTGAAAATTTTTTAAAAGTGATTTGAACTTTTACACTTTATTAAAAAAATCTCCGCAATAAATAAAATTATTTACACTCTATTTGGATGGTGATTTGCCATTGTTTCATAATGTACGATATTGTATGGTATGTTATTGTACTGTATAGTATAATACAATACTATGTTTGGATTGACTGTATCGTTCATTGTTGTTTAATAATAGTTTTATTGTTTGATTTGATAGTACGGTACTGTATTGTAACTGATAAATTTACTAAAATACCCTTAATTATTATAAATGTTAAGTTTATCAATAATTGTTAATAAAATAATTTTCTTCCTACTAATTTGTCATAAATTATGTCATGATATATTAAGTTGTTAAATTTATGTAAATTCTAACAAAGTCAATGAAAGAGTAGATCAAAATAAATATAACAGGATTCATTTTTTATAGCAATAATTTTTTTTAGTGTTTTGAGACGTGACACCAACGACAAGTACAACGTTTGAATGCATCTTTTGTGTATGCTATGGGTATGCTCGGTATTGAATTCAAAAAAATATTTTCTAGGAAAATAAATTGTTTCTTATATTCTTGTATTTGTTATGCAAGTGGATAAATATTTTCTAAAAATATTTGTATATAT
Organism: Capsicum annuum; assembly: GCF_002878395.1. Classification (NCBI taxonomy): domain Eukaryota; kingdom Viridiplantae; phylum Streptophyta; class Magnoliopsida; order Solanales; family Solanaceae; genus Capsicum; species Capsicum annuum. The sequence goes on from NC_061116.1 coordinate 4,430,217, forward strand.
TTAACTCAAAATAATGAAAACGAATATGACAAAGGGGGCGGGTAAGAAAAAATTTAATTTTTTTTAAAAAAAAATATTTGGGCGATGGGGGTGGGTGAGTAGGAGGTCGGGGTGAGAAAAAATTTTAATTTTTCTTTTAAGAAAAATAATTTTTTTTGAAAGGGGGAGGGTAAATTATTATTAATTTTGGGGAGAGTAGGGAGCTGGTAGGGGTGGGGTGGTGTAAGGAAATTTTCTTAAAAGTTTTAAAAAATAAAAGAAAATTGGTGGGTGGGTGGGTGGGGGGGTAGTAGGTAAAGGGGCTGGGGGTAAGCGTGGGGTCAGAAAAAGTTTTTTGAATTTTTTAAAAAAGCAAATTTAAAAAATAAATTGGGGTGGGGGTTTGGCAAGGGGTGGGGTTGGGTTGAGGTAGGGGATGGGATAAGCAAAAGTTTAAAATTTTCTAAAAAAAGAAAATTAAAAAAAAAATAAAGGGGGGGAGGTTGAAGGGGGCGGGGTAGGAGGTGGAATTAAATATATAAGCTGAAGGGTCAAATAAGATTATATAATATTAAGTAGGGGCATAGTTGGACAAAAAAAAAAAAAGCAAACCATGGAATACCATCCAATCGATGGTTACATAAAGTGAGGATTTTCATGATTTTCAAACCATGAAATTAAATCATACCACACCATATATTTTAAAAAATAATCAAAACAAATACGGTTCTCTTAATAACTATACCATACCATACCATGAGAAACATCCAAACTTTACACGTTCGGTTAAACTAGTATATATCTAAAAATAACAAAAGACCATGGAATATTAGATTTTGAATCCATAATTTGGAAGTTGAACCTATCAAATTAAAATCCTTGATTTACTTCTGTTATTATCAGTCGTATGTGCATACTTTTTCTTTTTTCCTTTGTACTTATCTATCTGTATGTAGATTTATACATACAAGCGTGTGGATTCACATACAGGCATATGTACACTTCAAATAATTTGATTAGCTCTCCTGTGATTGACAGTTATTACCCCTGGATTCCACTCATCATACCTAGAAGCTATGGCTAAAGTATTCACTGAATGTGCTGATAGAACAATGTTGAAATTTAATAAGCTTCTTGAACAAGAAGAGTCAGGAGGAGGGAAGATAATTGAGTTGGATCTAGAGGCAGAATTCTCAAATTTAGCACTAGATATTATTGGGCTTGCTGTTTTCAATTATGACTTTGGTTCCATCACGAAAGAGTCTCCAGTTATTAAGGTCTGACTTTGCAACTATATTCCTTAATTTCATGAAGATGTGTCCTTTACTTTCTCAATATATGAAGCAATTAGCATGCCATGTTTTTCTCTAAACTTATAGTTCTGGAGTAAACAGGAACTTAAGATATTGGCTAGGTATAGTTCTGGAGTAAACAAGAACTTAGATATTGGCTAGGCTTTGAATGTTAGCAACTTCCTCCACTTGATACATATTGCTTTTCTTCCAATTAGCAGATAACCCTGAAACTGCCTCAAAAATCACAAGAATCACTCTAAACACACTTGATCTGCCCTTGCATCACAAAATATCACAGTGTCATCAGTTGACAATTTGCACCTCTTCACCTGTTTGATTGCCCATACTAAACCCCTTAAGCCAATTCTTTTGTATGGCCACCCCTACATGTTATTGAGCCCCTCCATGGCTAGAATGAATAGGAAAGCTGAGAGAGGGTCTCCCCGTCTTAACCCTTTTTCTGAAGTGAAAAAACCCGCAGGTTCTCCATTTATCAAAATAGAGAACCTGATGGTTTTGATGCAAAAACCTATCCATTTTAGCCATTTTTCTCCAAATCCCATATGTTTCATAGTGTTAATGAGGAAATCCCAGTTTACATGATCATAAGCTTTCTTAATGTCAAGTTTACACATGATTCCTGGGACTTCACCTTTGAGCCTTGAGAGTGCACACATTCACTAGCTACTAAAGCTGCATCCATAATCTATCTCCCATGAATGAAGGCCATTTGGTGCTTGTTGACTAGCTTGCTAACAACCCTCTTCAATCTTTTCGCCAAAAGCTTAGCAAAAAATTTATACACTCCACCAATGAGACTTATGGGTCTAAAGTCTCTCAATGCAAGGGCTCCAACTTTCTTAGGGATGAGGGCCACATAAGTGGCATTGAGACTTTTTTCAAACTCATGTCTCATAGCATTCATAAAGTCAAACTTCAACAACTCCCAAAAGTTTTGGAAAAAGCTCATGGGAAAACCATCGGGGCCTGGGGCCTTATCACCAACACACAACTTTATACAGTTCAACACTTCAGTTTCTTCGAATTGTCTCTGCATCCATTCTCTTTCTTCCTCATTTATGCTGTCCACCCCTTGGAAATTGAACTCTATTCTCCACCTTTCTGTTTCCTTGTATAGCTTCAGATAAAAGTTAACAACTTCCGTTTTAATCTCTTCTGGCTCTGTAATAGAATTCCCCTCCACCATCAGAGTGTCAATAGAGTTAAATCTTTTGTGAATTGTGGCCATCTTGTGAAAGAATTTAGTGTTCTTATCACCCTGCTTAAGCCATTGTATTCTCGACCTCTGTCTCCAAGCTATTTCCTCTTGATTCGCAACCTCCTCCAACTCCATAGATAGATGTATTTTCTGTACCATCTCTTCTTCTGCTAGAAGTCTTAGTTCCTGAATCTTCTCTAGTTCTGATTGCTGGTTCATGATTTCCTCTTTCCTTTGTTTCCAATTATTTCTCCGTGTCAATCTCCATTCCTTCAATTTTCCCTTTTAACATTTTCAGTTTTGAGGCTAATACAGAAGACCCTGTACCAGTTACATTGAAGGAAAGCCACCACTCTTTGACCTTGTCAGCAAAACCATCCACCCTCATCCACCATTACTTATTGAATTAAGATTTTCTCAAATTCAAGTCTCCACAATTAAGCAAAATCGGGGATTATGATCTGATCCTACTTTTGGCAATATACTCTATTTAATCTGGGAAACAGCCTCATCCCATTGCGAGGAGTATTAAAACCTATCTATTCTAGAGGCTGACATATGGTTGTCACTTCTTCTCCAAGTAAAGCAACCTTCCAAGAGGGGAGGGTCAATGAATTCCATCTCGTTTATCCATTCTGCAAATTCATTCATGGCCCTTGTTGTTGTATGCCCTTCTGATCTTTCACTTGGGTACCTTGTGACATTAAAGTCACCACAAGTTACCAAGGGTGATTACACACTTCCTGGGTGTTGAGTAACTCCTGTCAAAGTTCTCTTCTGGTTATGATGTCACAGGAAGCATATACTGCGCTAAGGAACCATGTGAGGCTCTAGTTGACGCCTTCAAATTTAACAGTTATCACTTGATTCGCAGCTTCCACCAATTCCCCCCTCCAATATCTTTTGTTCCACATCACTACAATACCTTCCTTTCTAGCAACTGCATTCAAATTACACTCCCCATCCATCTATTTTGCCACAACTGTCTAAAAAATTGAACTTCAACTTCTGTCAGTTTAGTTTCAGCTAATACATATATATCAGTCCCCTCACAGTTGAATTAATCTTCTAACTACCCCCCTCTTACTTTCACTGGTCACCCCCCTCACATTCCAAGAAAGGATTTTAACCTTCAGCGGATACTAGCTGTTGTTGTTCTCCCTCTGTTTCTTGGCTGCCCTTCTTTGAATTTCACATTGAATTCCAATTCTTTGGGCATAGATATCTTGCCATCGGTTAAGCTGATAGCTGTGTCCTGCCTCAATTCTTCCCTTCTCTGATTGATGCTGAGAAATAGTTCAAAAGCCATTTTATCGCAGCCATGGTTGCCACCCCAAACAGACGACTAAGCTTTAAGACGTTAGGGTGAAACCCAAAGAGTTGCTTTGTCTTCGATTGCTTGCTCTGAGAGAGGGTCATTAATTTGTAGTGGTATGGGGTCATCATTGAAGTTTGTCCTCTGCTTAATTGAACATTCCCCTTGGAAAAAAACTTCTCTATCTAAAGAGTTAAAGTACCCTTCTCCCCCCTGTTCCTCACAACTGATCATCTGTAATCACTCTTTTTCGATTGTCACTTTCTCTTGTCCTTCAACGACCTCAAAACTCCTAGAAAAAGGAAGCTCTGGTGGTCTTGCACTCGTCCCCATCTCCTCCCCAGTAAGCAGAGAGCTGGATGAAGTCGGAGCTTCTCTCAAGAACAACCTGTCGACAAAAGACTCTAGTTCTTTTAAAAAAGAACTCTTTGAGGATATCTGGGCTTCCTTCAGCCCACTGCAATTTAAATGACTTAATTGGCCCAACTGGCCCAGGCTTTCTTTAATTAAATCTGGCCCCATTTTTTGAATTAATTTTCTCACGTGTTCCTCAGGCATAAGCATGTGCCCTTTTCTTCTCCTTTTGGTTCATAGGCCTTCTGCTCTGTTTTACCTGCTGTCTTTATCACCAATACATTAGGTAAGAGAGCTTGAGAGGTCTCCATTGAAATTCTCTCACTCGAGGTTCAAGCTATCTCGAGTCAGTCCCTCAGGGCTCAAGCTCTTCTCCGTTGCTTGCTCTGAACCTTGCTGGAGCTTCACACCATACCGGCAAGGTAAAAATATGGTCGCCGTCACTCACCTCGACATATGTCGGAATGTTTTGCAGAGTACCACTCACCCGTAATCGGGCCCATCTCAGGTGGTTTCGGAGTTGGCTCTCGTCTTCTGTTTTGATCCACCCACAGCATTGGTTACCAATCTCCTTCATCACCTCCTCTAAACAGAGCTGGAGAGGGAGCCCTAAGATACGGACCCAGAACCAGTCAAAAAATTTTCTGTGCTGATATGGCCTCGGTCGTCGGAGACCACCAGTCTAGCTCCATAAAATAATTGTTTTGGCCATCTTCCAGAAAGCACGTACTCTGCATCTCTTCTCGATTGAAATTCAAAGAGAAACTGACTACCATTCAGATCGAAGACCTGTATGTTGAAGATGCCTTTCCAAGTTTGTTGGACCCATTTCCTTGGATCATTACGAGTTGGAATCTCGTCACAATCTGGAAAACTGCCAACCAGACTTCTTTTCAATGGGTCTTTCTCGCCATTGGCACTGTTTAGAGTGTCGCTTGTAGTCCATCTATTCTTTTGGATAGCACCCCTGCAACTCCCCTTACCTTTGTCCCCCTTTGTACTCGTTTCCCCTGCATTAGCATTTACTTGTGACTGTAAGTCTTACTTTTGCCGATAGCATGGTCCATCCTTCATTAAATGAGTTCTCTGGCCGAATAATGACTGATCTCTCTTCTCCCTTAACCGTGGTAAACGAAATAAATCTTCCGAAATTATTGACCCTGAATTAGCATTTACTTGTGACTGTAAGTCTTTAATAATGAAAGACACTACTTTTGCCGATAGCATGGTCCATCCTTCATTAAATGAGTTCTCTGGCAGAATAATGACTGATCTCTCATCTCCCTTAACCGTGGTAAACGAAATAAATCTCCCGAAATTATTGAACTACAGAGTACAATAAATGTGTGTAGTCACATTTCTACACCTCCAAGTCTTGAATGATTTTCCTTTAATTTCAGAAGCCTCTTTAAGTCTTGCATAACCACCCTAAAGCAGCTCTACTAAGTTGCATCCTCCTCATGTAGAGTTAGGCACTCTCTACCCACTCAAACCAAGTTTCTGAAGCAGATTGTGATTTCTTTAAGTCATAAGACTTTCCCCCTAAACGGAAATAGATCCTATTTCCCATCCTAAAAAGAAAGAGAAGAGAGACTTGAGGGGGAAAAGAAAAGGAGATCGGACTCCCGTGAAAGAAGTCCACCGGAGATTGTGGATGCCTTGGGCGAGAAGGGACCCTGAAGCTTTGCCTAGGCAAAAGTGCCTGGGAAGAAAAAAATTTCAGATTAACTTTGACTTTCCAGATACATTTGCTTTTCTAACAACTGACAAACAATTTCAAGTATTTCTACACTGCAGACACTCTTTCTATCTTCTCTCATCAACTTTCTCTCAATCAAAAAACTGATGGTTTTCTTTTAATGAAATTTACAGGCAGTGTATGGTACACTTTTTGAAGCTGAGCATCGTTCTACTTTCTACATCCCCTATTGGAATATTCCTTTGGCAAGATGGTTAGTTCCTCGTCAGCGGAAGTTCCAAAATGATCTGAAGGTCATCAATGACTGCCTTGATGGACTTATACAAAATGCAAAAGAGACCAGGCAGGTAAGAGGATGAATAGTGCCTTTATCTAGCATTTAGAAATTTCACAGTATGTATACTCGATCAGTAATAGAAGTTTCTTTCGCATTTATCTGTTATGTTTATTGCCTGATCGTTGACGGTTGGTTTGTTCCACTCTAGTTGACAACATTGCGCCATAATGGAAAAGAAGTTTGTTGTTACAGTTATATGATGTACTTCCATATATTACTCTGAATTGACATTTTCAGGCGAAGCCAGGTCTGTTTGATGATCTATTCTCTAGGATCATACATACATCACAAGCCAATAATACTTGCATTGTAAAAATAAATTCTGTTAAGTATTCAGAAATATCTTTGGGTGCATAGCGCCACTGCTTTACTGTGTTATTGATGTTTTTCAAGTCTTAGTTTTGTTTATAGACTCGCATGACCGTGTATGGATACATGTCTATTTTGGAGAATCTCTAGTTTTCAAGACTCCGATTAACCTTAAAAACATAATATGTAGTATTGGAATTTTAAAGAATGAATCTTGGACCTAACTCAACCTCAAAAGTTAGCTCAGGAGAGGATTGTCCAAGTCCATATAGAGAGACCAATTACCCATCCTTTTCTGATGTGGGATACTTAACACTCCCCCGCACGCCCAGGCTTCGGCCTCGTGAACTGAAGCGTGGACAATATAATATGGGGGCCCAACATCGGTGAACAAAGATTTTGAATGGGCCTGGCTCTAACACCATGTAAAGAATGAATCTTGGGCCTAACTCAACCTCAAAAGCTAACTCTTGAGGAGAGGATTGTCCAAATCCATATAAAGAGACCAATTACCCATCCCTTTTCCGATGTGGGATACTTAACAGGAATGAAATGGACCTGAATAGAGCAGTATGGACACAGGATTCATATAGTCGACTTAAGATTAAGGATTGGTTAATTGATTGATTGTTAGTGGTAGGAGCTGTGTTATTTCCTTGTACTGTTTCAATTTTCCAAACAGCAGACATATTCACCCCCTTCCACAATTCTAGCCATAATTGATCAAATACAAAATGATCAACACATTTTAAGAATATGTTTTTGTGAGAATAAGAAAAATAAAGATGATATTAAAAAATACACATTATTCTATAAAATAATGAAAATTGTTTAACTCTACTGTTTTCATGATTAAGAAGGAGATAGGAAAACTGAACAATTCTTTATACACGTGACTAACTGATGTCACTTAAAACAACCAACACATCAACCAGCTAGCAGGCACATAAATAACAAGGGAACTGGCTGAGTGGGATGTTTAATTTGTCCGACATTTTCTTTCTTAATTTGTTTGTGAGGTGAAAACCTTAGTTATTCATAGAATACAACAGTAGTGGAATTATTGCAAAATAAGAATAGCTTTTTGTTCTGTGTATCTATATATGTGAAATGAACTACCTTGAGAACAAAAGGATCTTTGAAGATGTTTATAAATATTATAAGAGTTTTACTGCACCTTAGCTTAATTCTTGTTACATTTTTTCGCAGGAAGCAGATGTTGAGAAACTACAGCAAAGGGACTACCTAAATCTTAAGGTTATTTGCTTATTTTTTCTCTTCTAATTCTTTTTGTTTGCTGGTATGCAAAAACAATTTTACAGAGCATTGCAAAATCCAGACCAGTGAGTCTTGGTATTGTAACTTTTGAAGTTTTCAGGATGCAAGTCTATTGCGGTTTTTAGTTGATATGAGGGGTGTTGATGTTGATGATCGTCAGGTAAATATTGTGTTCCTTTTCTGTATACTTTTTCCATCATGAAGTTAGAGAAAATTGTCACGTTGACAAATTTTATATATGTTTTATTTTTACAAGTAGGAGTGATTACTCAATAACATAATGGAAATGCACGAGGGTATTCATGGGGTCTTTTCTGTGGACCAAAATTCTTGGAGTGTAAGTAGTTTATTGCACAGATCAATCTCAACTCGGTCACTAATTTCTTTGGACAGCTAAGAGATGACTTGATGACGATGCTGATTGCTGGACATGAAACAACTGCTGCTGTTCTTACGTGGGCTGTTTTCCTCCTAGCACAAGTATGGGTCATTACACCTCAACATTATTATCTTCTAGACTGTTCAAAAATGAAATGCATAAATAAGAACTTGTCACTCTAAAGGTTATAACTGTTTGAGCGTCAAATATACAAGTTTGCATACGGAATTTTCAAGTCCCTTTCCTATAATTTACTTGGCATTCCCTTATTTGCCATTTCTGCTTCAGTGTCAATGAATCTCCTTAAGTTGATTTGTTTTACCCCAAATTCTTTCAAAGTGGACCATGGGCATTGTGGCTGATGTCACTTTCATAAATTATCCTGAAGCATCCAGACAAAATGAAGAAAGCACAGTCAGAGATTGATGCAGTGCTTGGTCAGGGAAGGACGACCTTTGAGTCTCTTAAAGAATTAGAGTAAGTTATCGAGCTCACAGTGCTGGTTCTTTTACAAGGAATAATCACATCTTATGGCATTTTATCTCAAAATGTAAACCTCTGTATTCCCCTCCATGGGTCTGTGCTCCTTGTTAATATAGGTGGATATGCTCACTCTCTCGTGACTCAAGTTTTAAGATGAATTTTGAGTTGAGAAGTAGCAAAGCATATCTAGTGAAAGTGCTTTTGTTATATATCTTGAGATGTTAAAGTTGCAGCAATTTCTACTGGGTATATGAGACAATACGATCATATGCAATTCATTGAATAATGATGCTTTCGTAAATTTTGTAGTAGTTTAAATAAGATTTGTTACAATGGGAGATGCGCATCTGAAAAGAATAAGGTAAGGAATGAACAAAATCTGGCTAACAGTTAAAAACAATATTATAGAGTCTAAATAGAATTAAGATCGTTGGACCATATGAGGATGACATATCCTTATCCTTGCAATTGAAAAAGCAACAATCATTAACCTGGTAAATAGAGGAAGGGGAAGGTATAATCAGGTGATATGAAGTAAACCTGGAAAATAGAGGAAGGGGAAGGTGTAATCACTTGATATGAAGTAATTAGGAAAATCATAGATGGCAAACAAAGGCTTGTTATCCAGCTGAATTGACAAGGCAGACTGCAGCATCCAGTCTTGGATCCTGGATATATGATTATAAGCAATGAGATGAAGTTTTTAAAGATTACCTATTATTAGTTGCAGAAAATTTTAGGATTTCTTTTGCATGATCTGTAATGCTTCTTGATGCTATATCATACTTCCATGGTATCAGATATTTGCGACTTATTGTTGTGGAATCCCTGCGCTTGTATCCACAACCTCCACTGCTTATTAGACGTTCCCTTAAATCAGATAAACTCCCAGGTAAGATTCCTAATGTTTCTTTAGCTTTAATTATCTACTCCTAGTTTTTGGAACTTGGCTCAATTAGTCTTGTGCATGTTTCCCTATCTCTTATGCTAATCGCTATGGGCATTTACATGCCCTCTAGCACAGCTGTATCTGTGGACCGTGACTCTTTCTTTATTCTTCTTTTTTGGGATAAGGGGCTCTCTTTCCATTTGCAAGCGGGGATTTTCTATCGCATATTCGTTCCACTCTTTTAATTTCTCTTTTATCAAGGGTCAAAACACTGTGAATAGAGTATAATCATTGTGTTTCCCCACCCTCTTGTTATCAAGGCTGAGACTTCTTTTTAAACTTCAGGGGGCTATAATGGTGACAAGGATGGATATGAAATTCCAGCTGGCACTGATGTTTTCCTATCTGTCAGTTTTCATTTCCTTACTTCTACTTTGTTAGTTTTCTCCAAGTATTAAGTTCTTGTGTGACTGTGACTCGTGTCTTCTTGAGTCTTTACCAATTGATCTAGTGGTTGGCAATATCTAGATGAATTTTACCGACACTTTAGCACATCCAAGCAGGTATATAATCTTCATAGGTCACCATATTTCTGGGACAAGCCTAATGAATTTGAACCTGAGAGGTTCCTAGTACAAAGGGAAAGTCAAGGCATTGAAGGGTGGGCAGGTTTTGATCCATCTAGAAGTCCTGGAGCATTATACCCAAATGAGGTGCCATTCTGTTTCTCACTGTTTGAGAGCAGATTCATTTCCAGATTTTTGCTTCAACCAATATGTTTGTCTTGGTAATCAGATTATATCAGACTTTGCTTTCTTGCCTTTTGGTGGGGGACCAAGAAAATGTGTCGGTGACCAATTTGCACTTATGGAGTCAACTATAGCATTGGCAATGTTGCTGCAGAAGTTTGATGTGGAACTGAAAGGGTCTCCCAAGGATGTAGAACTTGTTACAGGGGCAACTATTCACACGAAAACTGGCTTGTGGTGCAAATTAAAGAAGAGATCAAATGTTTGATCTTCAGCTTATGGATAATAAAATCCTATCTCGATCAACAATTCTGGCAAGTGCATTATTCTTAAAGAATTATGACGGTGTTTGCTCTATCCATAACACCCAAGAGTTCTATTTTCTTGTATTATGATTGTAGATGCCACCTTTTACTCATATGATTTAATCCTGTATCTTTTGAGTAGGAAGAATGAAAATTTTATGCCAAAATCTTTTGCTCCTTTCCTTTTAAAAAAAATAAATATATATATACTAGAAGAGAAGATAATAGAATGGCCACTCATAAACAACAGTAAGTGCACTGACTAGGGGTGGGCATATTTTGGTTTAAACCGAAAAAATTGAAAAATCAAATCGAAATTTAATTTTGATTTCGGTTTTTTGGATTGGATTCGGTTTGTAATTTGAGAATTTCGATTTTTCGGTTCAGTTTTCGGTTTTAAAAACAAAAATTGGTTTAAACCGAAATTTTATAAATAAATAATATATATATTATTATATATAATATATATATATATATAATATAATATTATGTTATATATATATATATATATATATATATATATATATAATATTTAGTAATTCAGTTTCACAATTAACATTTAACAGCAAATTCGTATACGTCGCAGGCTGTTTATGGATTGTTTTAATGACTCAAATATTTTATGGACTATTTTGGTGATTTTGGACTATTTTATGGACTATTTATGCAGAAAGTATGTTGTTTCATGGACTATTTTTATGGGTTTTATGTTGTTTTGTAGACTATTTATGCAAGGTTATATTATATGTAATGATTAATGACGTTATGTATTATGTTAAGCTTGTGATTATTTCATTTTGTTTCATTCATGTTGAGTTATTTATAATTATTTATATTTGGGAATGAAAAACAGGTTTGAAAAAATTAACTTTTCTAAAAGAATTCATCAATTTAAATGCTCAGTTATGAAAAAGAGAGGCTAACTACTTTAAATATTTTAAATCGAAATAAAAATCCAAAATAATCGAATTGAATTTGTAAAAATCAAACCAAATCGAATTTATTTCGGTTTGATTATAAATATCATTTTTGTCAATCCGAAAATCGATAAACCGAACCGACTGAACGATCGCCCTCAGCACTAACCTCTTCAATATCAGCATTTCTCAAGTTTAAGCAATTAGTGATCTTAGCTCTGACTCAGTATTTCTCGGTCACTTCATCCTTTAAAGTAAATTTATGTTATGGATCAAGATTGAAATCTCCACTATTTAAAAAAGGAGAGTGCTATAAATAAAGATCATAAAATGAATACATCAGAGTCAAAGAGACAATTATAGAGAGAGATTGATATATTATTCAATTTCGAGTTGATATGCAATGAATTTAATTCACTTTCTAGATATAGAAGAAAAGAAGTTGTTGCGAGACTTTTAGGAAGAAGTTGTAAGCGTTTCAGAAGCTCCTTGCAAGCTGTCTGCTTGAGCTATTTGCAACCTGACTCTTTAAATTATTTGCAAGCTGTCTACTGGATTGTAGGCCTAAGGAAGCTACTACAAGGCTTTTCATGTCTACTTGATTTCAAACTTATCCAGGAATTTGTCTAATAGACATCCACAAACAACGTGCTCATGACACTCCTCTGTGGATGTTCATTAATAAATAGGCAAAATGGTTCGATGGACCCTTGTACTATATTGGTTTTGTAAGTTGGACACTTCTACTTACATGTTTGTCATCTGAACCTCTGAACTCACTAAAAAGCAATATTTCAAATACTTTGACCGTTAACTTTGCCTATGTGGCATTAATATTGACTAGGATAAGAAGAGTGATTACACTCGCCTAAGGTGCGAGTGAGAGTCAATTTTATATTAAAATAATTTTAAAAAATTTAAAATAATATTAAAATTAAAAAATAAAAAAGACCCTTTTTTCCTCAATCTTTTTTAATTTAAAATATTTTTAAAATTTAAAAATAATAAATTTAAAAAAATAATAAAAAGCCCCCTCCCCAAGTACCCTCCCCGTCCAGCTGAACCAATAGTTTCTTTTGTTTAACTTTATTAAGAGCAGATGTAAGACTACACAAACGAGCGACTTCTTGTTCATAATCTTCCCACTATATTTACCTTCACATTTTTCTCTTTCTGATTCTGAATATCCCCACATAAAGCTACTTTCTTTGATTCCATTCATAACTAAAACACTTCTTGATTTTAATTCAACCTTCGAATTATTCAAAAAGGGCTTTTAGGAAATCATTGTTTTTCATCATGGTCTTCCAAATCTTGAATTTTTATGGTTCTAAAAACCCATTTTTGAAGCTCAAAAGGGCAAATTTTTTGAGAGAATTCTTTCAAATTAGGGTTTGAGAATCAAAGGAAAAATTGAGTTTTGGGGAAAAATCTATGAAGTTGAAGAATTTTTGTTGTGTGTGAAGGAATTTTTTCCACTTTTTACTGATCAAATTTTGTTCTAATGGGAAATATTTGGCTTTTTTGAAGAGTTTTGAATTACCCAGCCACCAACCACCCCCGTCCAGCCCCCTCCCCTCCCCACCCCACCCCACCCCCATCCAGCCCCTCACCCATCCCCCTCCTCCGTCCAGCCACCGCCACCCCACCCCTTCACCCCGTCCGCCCCATCCAGCCATGGCTATCATGGCCATCGCCATTAATATCCCCACCCCCACAGCCTCAAGGATCTCTCTTCGTCTTCTTTTTTTT
>NC_061116.1:4446475-4512919 GCF_002878395.1 Capsicum annuum
CCAGACCCCACCAAGTGGGAATACACTGGGTTTGTTGTTGTTGTTGTATATGTATATGTATATACATATAATAAGGATAGATAGATAAATGAAATGAAAACTAAGAGTCAAAACAACATTCAACCCAGACTTGTCTACAAGAGCCTCTAAAACTGGAAATACCAACAAATTCGGGACATGCCCCCGACTATGACAAAAAAATACAAAATGGAATGCTAAACAACACTAAAAACAAGAAAGAACCCAGTAAAATGACAGGGCCTTTCGAAAGATGGAGGCTTACCACTTCACAATAGATCCATAAGAGTACCGAATTACCTAATGTTGCACAGGAGCAACAGAACATCCTTCGGACCCTACATCATGAAATGATGTAGCTTCCAGGGATGACCAGTTGGATAAACACTGGCATATAACTCAGAGAAACTGATAAAATAATGACAATACCAAAAACCAGTCAAAAGTCATATGTACCATATTCATATACATATATATAGGATGCCGGGATAGGAACAAGGGTCAAGAATATGAGAGATTAAACCATTAACCTAACTATGTAGCTCGCTCCATCCTAAAGGCACCTACGTACTATATAGGTTCAGCTCTCTTTGCTGAAAGGGCCCTAGTGCGTGTTAGCCGTACGAACTAAAGAATTCAAAGGAAGGGCTTAAGACACCAAGGCTCTAGCCATTACAAAATAAAATGTGTGAACTAAGCACACGATCATATAGACCCCTAGGCCGACCAACGTGGTTTTCAGTATTAGTCCCTGTGGGACTACACCTTCACGGTGAGCTAAACAATTTTCTTTAAGCCCAAATGAAAATTGTTTGCACATAATCCCAACCATTAATCCAGGAGTTTTATATTAAGGTATTTACCACTTGGTATCATCATACCAATTATGCTTACAAGCCCATATAATCATGTCAAACCAATCCATGAAACCATTAGACTCCCAAGTTTTATTTTAAAATCTAAACCATGGCCACCGAAGGCCTTTCAAATCCATTTTAACCAATTATCCATTAATACAATGCAATGTGTTCATAAATAAGTTGAATTATGTAATAATCCATGTTCAAAAATTAAATTTACAAAGTGGGTTGGTGTTAATACCATTACCAAGCCAAAAATTCACCAACTTTGGGGAAACCCATGTTTCACATTTCAATTTCCATAAAAATGCACCCATTTAGTCCAAAAATTATAAATTTAAATCATAAATCATCAATTTAAAATATGAAAAAAATAATTCAAGTAATACTAATCGAAATCCCTCAACCCAATTTCAAACCCATCAAATTCAAACCACATGGATAATGAATAAATAAGTGCCACAATGAAAAATTAAAGTTAGGGAATGAAATACATGCCTGAAATACGCAAGGAATCGAAGACAATTCAAAGTTTGGAGCCTGGATAATGAATTCACTGTAAAACCCTTGAATGTTCTTGGATTTTGAGTTTGAGAGAGAAAGTGAATTATTTGATCTTTGAAAACTGAAGTAAATGGCATTATTTTATGTTTAAAGGTCGTACAAGGGATAAAAAATCCAAAATCCCTTCACCCCAAATGAAAAAAATAAAAAATGGATAAAATTAATAGAGCAGCGTGGCACATTGCTATCGCAGAGGGTAGCCTCCATGCCACGTAAATATTGGGAGTCTAATCTCCGTGCCACACTAATACGTGGACCCTCACAGCCTCAAGATCCCAAAATGACCCCGAACCTCTCCCAAAAATTCTAAACTTTTCCAAATTATTCTTTTAACATCCCTAAACACAATGCAAGTGAAAAATTGACATTACGAATGTGACAGGGTCAAAAATAAAATTATTGAAATTTTTAGGGATCTTATAGTTTTTAAGTCTCCTTTCCGACGCATCTGATTGCTCATTGATCCGATTCTGGAGAACGAAGACATGACCATCTTACTAAAGCACTGCTCAGTAGTGAGATACCACGACCAATCCAACAATTATTGGAGGTGCTCATTTGTAGGAAACCACCCCAAAATTCTTAAGGTTGAATAAAATACCTCCTAGGAACGAAAGGGACCAATGTCCATTGGTAGAACCAACAATCATTGGTGGTAACCGTGGTCATAAGGTTGGCTTATGATCTAATGACCAACCAAGAAATGATCATTGGAGGTCCAACGATCCAATCCTTGGCTCGTCCGATGGAGTCCTACAAACCATCAAAATCATCTCTCAACCAACGATCGTTGGAGGTATCATCTGTCATGATAGCTAGTTTTTAGTTATATTTCTAGAAAGGGGTACATCAGTTTCTTTCCATTATTTAACCTCCTAAACTACGTCGTTTTGGATGTGTTTTACTTAATCCATAAGTGGTTGGAATCCAAAGTGAACAGAATCCTACTTTGTATTCTCTCAATTTACTCAACTTTGTTAACCATCTTAACTTGACATAAGTTGAAACTATTTATGAACTCTTATAACAACCCCCCCACCATTTTATGCAGATCGTTGACTAATAGTCATTTGAACTATATATAACTTAGTAGCATCTTATTCCCTATGAGATTTGACCTTAATCTTCACTGGGTTCTATATTTGACAACCACCACTTATTCTTCCTTAAGGGAGTTGTAGTTTGGGCATGTCAAATTTTGGCATCGTTGCTGGGGAATAAGGTTATTAATTAAGTTTGTATGTTTTATTTGACTTTTAGTCCCATTTTCTAATTTTATTTTTATTTTTTGTTTTTGTATTTGCATCCTATTAGTTGTGCATGCCATGGACTCATCATTCGGGTGAGCCATTATTTCCCTACGACCCCAAACACAATAGAAATTTGAGAAGCAATATGAATGCACAATAGGAAATAGAAAGACTTGCTGCACTTGCCACTGCCCAACTGAATCAATAAAATGCAAACATACTCGATCATGTATAAAACAATGATAATAAAGATTTGGGTGATGAAGGGTTGGGTGATGTTGTTAATAGGTAACGTGTTGATAATCTTGCTCCAACCAACCAAAATTAGTGACCATAAGGCAAAGGGAACCAACAACCTATGGTGAATTTTGCCTTCAATGATGATGATGATGTTGATTTTGATGGGGTTGGTGCTATTGGAGCAATTGTACTACCACCACTAGCTCCTGGGATAAGGTTTAATATCACTAGCACGATGATTCAATTATTGAACCTCAAGGGTTTATTTGGTGTCTTGCCTGGTGATGATCCAAATATGCATTTGGTCAACTTTATTAACACATACAAGTTCTTTGATTATTGGGAGTTAGTCAGAATAAAATTCGGTTGAGGTTATTTCTGTTTTCTCTGTCAGAGGAGGTAACTTTATGGTTAACTGAGATGGCTCCATATTCTATAACAAACTGGATACAATTGAAAGGAGTTTTCCTAGAAAGATTCTTTCTACCCTCCGGGATGTTACATTTGAGGGATGAGATAAGCAACTTAAGGTAGGTACCGAATGAGGCATTACATGAGACATAGCTTAGGTTCAAGAAGAAGCCGACCGAATGTCCTAATTACAAGATGACTGATAAGAACTTGATAGAAACATTTTATAGGTATTTGAAATCGAATACAAAGCCAATAATTAACAATGCAGCTGGAGGTGCTTTTATGGCACACACTTTTACAAATGTGACCATAATACGTTATAGACTAACAAAAAATAGTAGAGCTTGGCATACCAGGGATTCTAAGATACAAAATAATACATATATAGTTGGTATGTATGTCGAACAATTCCATAGAGAAGAAGAGCATGACCAATATATGGCACACATGAAAACTCAGATGGATTTGCTAACAAAGAACTTGTTAACTGGTGGTGTTGAGAAGCTAAAGGTAGTTGGTTCACATAGTAAAGCAGCTAAGTTTTATTTTGAGAAAAAAAAAACAAAATACTTGAATAACTAGGGGGTTTTCGAGCCAATGTCTAAGGAAATTAAGGTTGGAGCTATCAGAGAGATAATTACTATGACAAAGTTGGTTATAAAGATCGGGAGCAAGGGAATTGGAAGAACAAAGGCGACAGAAGTAGGTTTGTATGTACCACCAGGGAGTTGTGATAATGCTGCTAACGAATTATGGAAGACTTCTATGGAGGCTATGATGGAAAAATTGCTAAAAAAGTGGAATCTACCGATGCAGGTATTAAAGAAATAAAAACTGGCTTGTCTTTTATGAGTCAGTTAGTTGATTCACACTCTACCTCTATCAAGAAATTAGAGTATCAGATATGGTAGTTATCCACAACTTTAATCAGTGTAAAAGTGCTACTTTGTCAAGTGACATGGTATAGAATCTACAAAATCATGGGAGTGTTTTAGCAATCACTATGAGAAATGGTAAAGTTCTACTAGTAACACAATCGATGATGCAAACATAAGTGGAAGATATATATAATGAGTATGAAATAGTGGATTATGATTTTGGTATCGATGAGATATCGACCGAGGCTGGAAATCTAATATTAGGTGGATTTATGAACCTAAGTGACATAATTAACACTTGTTTAACGTTGTTTTGAGGACTTCTTGTGTGATTAATGAGGTGATATTCATTTAATTGAGCATCTGTATGTTAAAATACTGATAATAATGTTTAATGTGTGTTTCAAACAAGTTTAGAATCAATTTGGCTACTTAGAGTTTAGACGAGAAAACTAGTTTTACTAGCTTGAGCTATGTGTTGTTCTAGTTTATCTCGATGTATTCTAGTGTGAGTAATGAGTTATTAAGGATATAATTGTATAAATGTGTGTGTAATAACATGTTCATAGTTTTTATGGTTCAATTGAAACAAGTTACGGGTCATAAATATCAAATAGAGTTTAGACAACGAAACTAGTTGCACTAGCTTAAGCTATGCTTGGTTCTAGTCTACTTGTTTGAATTCTATTGTGTTTTATGAACTAATAATTGTTGTTTGATTTTATCGGAGACCATTTATGATGTTAAGATTATTTTTGAGAATCTAAACAAGCTGAAAGTGAAGTGGAAAGACACCCAAGAAGTAAGGAATGTAAAAGCAAAAAGAAGGAGTGATCGATGACGAAATCCGAAATTTCTAAGCACATGGGCATCCCGCCCTTGGACCTACGGGATAAGGGAGAGCCACGCCCTTAGAAATAAAATAAGTATGTCCAAAATAGTGTTCATCCGCGATAAGGGTGTGCCACGCCCTAAATGTAGAGCAACACTAGTGTGGCATGCCCAAGGCACCAAAACAAACAACTTTTGTCATATTATAAATGGGACACTTGGGACTTGTTGTAAACACCTTGGACGACTTTGGGGATTGAAATAAACTTGAGGTGCCTTCAATTAGATTCTTAATCTTTCTTTTATTTTAATTTTGGTTTACATACATAAATTTCTTAATTGTGATTCACTGTAAGATCATGAGGGACTAAACACCTTCATCTAGGGTTGAGGCCAAGAACATGGTTATTTATGCTAACATTTGAGTTGGTTTATGTTATTCATTATTATTGGTTGCTCATATATCCTCGTATTTAATATTCTATGAACTCGTGACCCTTAGAATAAATATATATTTCTATTATGAGCCTAGAAGGAGGAATGATAGATTAGAACGTGGGATGTATAGAGTAGGATCTTAATCATTCAAGGGATTGAATTTACGATTTACATCTAAGATAGGAATATTACCTAATTTGTCCTATTTGGTTCATATATTGAATGAAATATAAATGTGTTTAACTTAGTACTCGCATCCCGGCTCAACGATGTAGTTGTGGGGCTAAGTTAGATAAACGATTATAAGATTAGAAGACCATAGTCATGTTCTCAACCTCGTGAACCAACAAACAAGATAATTAACAAAAACAATGAGATTATATACCTAAGTAGTATTTTTTGTAGTACCTTAACCCTGGGTTTCTCCCTTTTATTTTCTAACACTTTATACTGTCAAATTGTTTACGATTACTTTTAGTTTTCAATTCTCAATATTTTTGGTTACTTTCGCACTTGTTTAATCTTTATAGTAAGAATAGAATGGTTGATTTTCAGACAACAGTACACCTGGACCCCAGATTCACTCCAAGAAATATGGGCTATAGCACACCAATTTGGCCCAAAAATGCCTCATTCATGCCGTTTCACCCGTTTGACCACCCAAATGGCCCCGCCTAAACTAGCGCTGGTACACCCCGGTCGATTTTCGGCCCATATCACATTTGGACCTCGATCCTACCCCCGGAACCGGGGGCTATAGAACACCGATTTGGCCTGAAAATGCCCTGTTTTCCCTGTTTCTCTCGTTTGACCACCTAAATGGCCTCGTCCACCCAAATGACCCACACTAGGCCACTCCCTAGCCTCCCTGGCACACCCCGATCTATTTTTAGCCCACAACACGCCCAAACCCTGGGCCCACCCTCGAAACCTTGGGCTATAGCACACCTATTTAGCTCAAAAATTCATCGTTCGTGCCTTTTTACCCGTTTAACCACTCAAATGGCCCCACCCACCCCAACAGCCCACACTAGAATGCTCTTCATCCTCCCTAGCATGTCTCGATTGATTTTTGACCCACAAAACGCCCGGAATTTGGGCCCACCCCCAGAAATGTAGGCTATAGCACATCTATTTGGCTTGAAAAATGCCCCATTCGCGCTATTTTGCCCGTTTGACCACCCAAATGGCACCCCCAATGACCCAAACTATACCGTACCCCAGCCTCTCTGGCATACCCCGATCGCTTTTTGGACCACAACATACTCGGACCTCGAGCCTACCCTCATAACCATGGGTTATAATGCACTAATTTGGCCCAAAAATGCCTCGTTCGTGCTGTTTTGCCTATTTGACCAGCCAAATGGCCCTGACACCCCAACGACCCACACTAGGCCACTCCCCAACCTCCCTAGCATGCGTCGATAAATTTTCAGCCACAGCACACTCGAACCCCAGGCCCACCCTCAAAATCTTGGGCTATAGCACACTGATTTGGCTCGAAAATGCCCCGTTTGGGCTATTTCGCTCGTTCGACCACCCAAATGGCCTCGCCCAGCCCCCAACGACCCACACTAGGTTGCTCCCCAACCTTCCTGTCATACCCCAGTTGATTTTGGCCTACAGTACGCCTAAAACCCGATCCCACCCCTAAAATCGTGAGTTATAGGACAATGATTTGGCCCAAAAATGGTCCGTTCGTGCCGTTTGGCCCGTTTGACCACCTAAATGAAGCTCCCACCCTAACGGCCCACAAGGCTACTCCCCAGCCTTCCTGAAATGTCCCAATAAAATTTTGGCCTACAACACGCATGGACTCTAGGCTCACCCCCGAAATTGTAGGCTATAGCACACCTATGTGGCCTAAAAATGCCCCATCCGCGATGTTTTGCCCGTTTGACAACCCAAATAGCCCCGCCCACACGAACGGCCCATACTAGGCCGATCCTCAATCTATCTGGCATGCCCCAGTAGATTTTTGGCCTACAGCATGCCCGAATCTCAGGGCCACCCCCAAAACTGTAGGCTATAGCAAATCGATTTAGCCCGAAAAGACCTCTTTCGCACCTTTTTGCCCGTTTAACCACCCAAATAGCCCTGCCCACCCCAATGGCCCAAACTAGGCCTCTCTTTAGTCTCTTTGGAATGCACCGATCAATTTATGGACTACAGCACTCCCGGATCCCGAGTCCACCTCCACAAACGTAGGCTATAACACACCTATTTCGCCAGAAATTGCCCGTTCGTGCTGTTTCACCCATTTGACCACCCAAATTCCCCCCATCCTAACCGCCTATAGTAAACCGCTCCCCAGTGTCCCTGGCATGCCCCGATCAATTTTGGCCCATAATACACTCGGGATCACCCTAAAATCGTAGGCTATAGCACACCGATTTAGCCCAAAAATGCCTTATTCACGCAGTTTGGCCTGTTTGACCATACAAATGGCCTCACCCACCCTAACATCCCATACTAGGTTGTTCCTCAGCCTCCCGGGCATGCCTCAGTCAACTTTTGGCCCACACCACACTTGGACATCGGGCCCACCCCAGAACCGTTGGCAATAGCACATCGATTTAGCCCGAAAATACTTTGTTCGCACTGTTTCACTCGTTTGACTACACTAGGTAGCTCCCTATCTTAGCTGGCACTCCCCGATTGATTTTTGGCCCAAAGAATGCCCGGACCCTAGACCCACCCCCAGAATGTGGGCTATAGCACACCGATTTAGCTAAAAAATATCCCATTTGCATTGTTTCGCCCGTTAGACCACCTAAATGGACTCGCCCACCCTAACGGCCCACACTAGGCTGCTTCCTATCCTTCCTAGCCCATATCATGCTCAGACCCCAGATCCACCCCAAAACCATGGGCTATAGCACACCAATTTAGCTCAAAAATACCCTGTTTGCTCTGTTTTGAATGTTTAACCACCCAGATATCCCCGCCCATCCCAACGGCCCACACTAGGATGCTCCCCAGCCTTTCTGGCATGCCCTGTTCAATTTTTGGCCCACATCACGCTTGAACCTTGAGCCCATCCTCAAAAATATGGGTATAACATACCGATTTGGCTTGATAATTTCCTGTTCGAGTCGTTTCACTCGGTTGATAACCAAAATGGACCCACCCACCCTAAAAACCCATACTAGGTCGTTCACCAGCCTATATGACATGCTCCAATCAATTTTTGGCCTAGATCACATCCGAATCTTGGGTACAGCCCTGGAACCATTGTCTATAGCACACCGACTTGGCCTGAAAATGCCCCGCTTACATTGTTTCATCTATTTGACCACCCAAATGGATCCGCCCACACTAAAGGCACATACTAGGCCGCTCCCCAACCTCCTTGCCATACCCCGATCAATTTTTAACCCACAACATACCGGACCCTGGGTCCACCCCCAAAATTATGGGTTATAGCACACTGATTAAGCCCAAAAATACCTCGTTTAAGCTATTTCACCTATTTGACTACCCAAATGGCCTCGTCCACCCCAACAACACACTCTTGGCCGCTCCTCAGCCTCCCTAGTATGCCCTTGTCGATTTTTGGCCTACAGCATGCCCGAACATTGGCCCTCCATCAAAACCATAGGCTATAGGTAATCTTGGGCATATTTATATGTTCAATCACCAATATTCACCCATATTTGGACTTGTTCTGAGAGATAAAATATGCCGTTAGGGTGGGCAGGGCCATTTAGGTTGTCAAACAGGAGAAACGGCATAAACGGGTTACTTTCTGGCAAAATCAGTGTGCTATAGCCCACGGTTCTGGGGTGGGCCTAGGTTACGAGCGTACTGTGGGTTGAAAATCTATCGAGGCATTCCAAAAAGGTTAGGGAGCAACCTAGTATGGGTTGTTGGGGTGGGTGGGGCCATTTGGGTGGTCAAACAGGCGAACCAACGCGAACAAAATATTTTCAGGCTAAATCGATGTGCTATAGCCCACGGTTCTGGGGGTGGGCCCGGTTATGGGCGTGTTGCATGTCAAAAATCAATGGGGGCATGCCAGGAAGGCTAGGGAGTTGCTTAGTATGGGACGTTGGTGTAGGCGGGGTTATTTGGGTGGTCAAACAGGAGAAACGGCATGGACAAGGCATTTTCAGGCTAAATCGATGAGCTATAACCCACGGTTCTAGGGATGGACCTAATATTTGGGCATGTTGTAAGCCAAAAATTGATCGAGGAATGTTAGGGAACGGCCTAGTATGGGCCGTTGGGGTGAACGAGGCGATTTGGGTGGTCAAACGAGTGGAACGATGCGGCTGGGGCATTTTCAGGCCAAATCAGTGTGTTATAGCCTACGGTTATATGGGTGGGCCTAGGGTCTGGGCTACTATGGTTAAACGGGTAAAACGATGCAAACAGGGCATTTTTGGGCTAAATTATTGTGTTATAACCCACGGTTCTAGGGTTGTGCCTAGCATTTGGGCGTGCAATCAGCCAAAAATCAATGAAGAAATGTCAGGGAGGCTGGGGAGAGGCTTAGTATAGGCCATTGGGGTGGGCGGGGAAATTTGGGTGGTCAAATGGGAAAAACGGGGCGATTGGGGCATTTTCAGGCCAAATCGGTATGCTATAGCCCACAATTCTGAGGGTGGGTCCAGGATTCGATTGTGTTATAGTCCGAAAATCGACAGCGATATGCCAGGAAGTATGGGGAGCAGGCTAGTGTAGTCCGTTGGGGTGAGTAGAGCCATTTGGGTGGTCAAACAGATGAAAAATTCAAACTGGGCATTTTCCAGCTAAATCGATGTGCTATAGCCCACACATCTGGGGTCGACCTGGGGTACGAGCGTGCTGTGGGACAAAAATAGTTTAGGGCATATCAGGGAGGCTGGGAAGTGGCCTATTATAGGCTGCTGGGGTGGGAGGGTTTGTTTGGGTGGTCAAACAGGAAAAATAATGCGAATACGGCATTTTTGGGGCACATCAGTGTGTTATATCCCACAGTTTCGAGGGTGGAGCTGGGGTATGAGCATGATGTGGGACAAAAATTGACTAGGGTGTGCTAGGAAGGCTGAGTAATAGCCTAGTATTGGTCGTTGGTGTGATATGGGCCATTTGGGTGGTCAAACATGTGAAACGGCGCCTAACGAGGCATTTTTAGGGAAAATTGGTGTGTTTACCCCACAGTGCCGAGGGTAGGCCTAAGGTTCGATAGTGTTGTGGGTCAAAAATCGATTGGGGTATGCTAGGGAGGCTGGGGAGCAACCTAGTATGGGCCATTGGGATGGGCATTGCTATTTGGGTGGTCAATAGGGCGAAACGACGTAAATGGAGCATTTTTGAGCTAATCAGTGTTTTATAACTGACAATTTAGGTGGTGGACCCGGGTTACGGGCGTGCGGTGGGTCAAAAATCATCTAAGGCATGCAAGGGAAGCTGAGGAGCAGTCTAGTATGGGCCGTTGGGGTGGGCAAGGCTATTTGGGTGGTCAAGCGGGCAAAACGGAGAGAATATGATATTTTCGAGCCAAATCAATATGCCCACGGTTCCGAGGAAGGGCACGAGGTGCGGGCGTACTGTTGGACAAAAATTGATTGGGACATGCCAAAGAGGTTGGAGAGCAGCCTAATATGGGTCTTTGGGGTGGGAGGGGCCATTTGGGTGGTCAAATGGGCAAAACAACATGAACGGGGCATTTTCAGGCTAAATCAGTGTGTTATAGCCCTAGATTCTAGGGTGGGCTTGGGGTCCAAGTGTGTTGTTGGAAAAAAATCAATCGAATCATGTCAAGGAGGCTGAAGAATGACCTAGTTGTCATGACCCGAACTAGGGCCTGACCGTGACGGACATCCCAAATAGTGAAGGCCCGGAACGCCCTTCTCTATCTGGTAATCATGCACAACACTCATATAAAAAAAATTTAAAAAAAATGCAAAAACATAGTCAGCTACAAAAACATGGTCAAATTCTAATATCAACATAAGTATGGAAAACTGTAGTGCAACTACAGCTAAATAATATCTGACTCAGTCCGCGAAATCTCTACTACATGAAAATCTAATAACTGTCTGAAAACTGGGACAAGGTCCCCAGTAGACCAAAACAATAATAAGGGTCATAATCTGAAAGACGGGCGGGCCTTCTGGAATAGAGAAGCCTCACCAACTGAACACTGCAAACTCTGTCTGACGAATCTACTACCTTTTTGGACCCCTAGATTGAGCCTCAGAACCTGGAGGGAGGAGAGGGGTCAATACAGATGTACTAGTATGCAAAGTATTCCAAAATAAAACTTTTACATAGATAAAATAGTTGGAGATCAAATCGTCAGATACTATACATGAAATAGTTCTAAAACACATGGGCACTTTCTGAAAATCACAAATTATTCTTATCAATGCAATGTCTAATCTTTGTATAACTTCTGAGTTAGGTGGCACTCCCCTACAATTCTGATATTCCACGGGCTGTATGGAACCTGCCATTGACTCGGCGGGGAAGCCCCCAACCCGAGTGTACCGCAAGGGTTGGAGTTTCTGATTCTGATATGCCACACGACTCTAGGCCAGAGTAATATAATATGCCCGGATCGGCAAATCACGGTTTTGGGCAACGCGTTGTCTGACTCATGCCTTCTTCGGGGAACCACCTAAGCTCTCTTTATGCCCAATTTTATCCTGTTCTGAATCATGCATTATTCTAGTTTCAACATCTAAAAATTCTTGCATTATTGTAGTTTCAACATCTGAAAATTCTGACTTTAAACATGTATTCTATTTGTTCTGAATTACCATGGCATAATCTGAGTTGGTGTCGTCACACCAAGACTTGAAAGTCCTATTTCTGAGCCATAATGCATCATGCATAATTCTTTCATTAAAACATAGTTCAGACCACCCAAACATGCAAATAGTATAAGAGATTTCATGTTCCAAAAGCATGAGTCAAAACTATGCAAGAACTCTTCAAACATCAGGTGGTCATGTTCTTTGGGCAAAATCCATGCACTCTTTCATTATATGTATTTTCAATATTTTTCAATACAAACAATCCTCTCTCTTTTGAAATTGAAATCATAATTTAAATATAACATTATTCAATACATTTTAATAACATGCTTTTCAAGATGCAGTTTAGAACAATTTATATCATATGGAAGATAAGAAAGATCATAACAAGAGAGGGGTTCATTATAAGTCATGCTCTCAATTGAATATTCATCCTTAAATACATTCATATATATATATATATATATATATATATATATATATATACACACACACACACATACATATACATATATAATTTTCTAAATAATTTGGGGGAAGGCCTAAAGGCCAAAACAATATCGTCAAAACTTCTAAAATATGATTATATTCATAAATCCAAAACCCTTTTTCTTGAAACATGATTTCTAAGCCCATGAGATTTTAGGAAAACCCCACGTACCTCAAAATAGGGAAACAATGGGTGTTTCTTGAAGCCTATGATTTGGGGATTTCGAATCTTCAATCGATTTTGAAAATCCACGGTTGAATCTTGAGTTTCTTGAAGTTCTTGTTTGAAACTCTAGAGAGGATTCTTGATGATTTTGATGAAAATAGGGTTAAGTTGCTCAAACATACCCTAAATCCTTTGTTTGGACAGTTTTAAAGGCTAGGAAAAAGTCAAAATTACCCTTAATGACTCCTAAACGGAACTGGAAATTTGAACTTAAAAACCCGATTTCAGGTTCCACCGCAACGCGCCACAATCGCACTGGTCCACTGGAATTCGACGAGTGGGAAATTGGGTGCATTCGCGATGCGCCACCATCGTGGGACCCCACTGAAATTTGATGATTGTCAATTTGACCCTCTCCGTGATGCGCTAGACACCAAAATGACAATGTTTACGACTGGAACCTTAAATTATTCATAACTTCTTCACCGAGGGTCCATTTTGGACGAATCTTATATCGTTGGAAAGCTAATTCAGTCATCTACATAATGAAAGGTTGAAATCTAGGAAATTCTACATGAAAATTAATTTAAATCATTCTAGAATCTAATGCTTAGACTTTCTATGGACGGAATTTAGCTAAGAAGACGTCGGGGTGTTACAATATTCCCCCTTGGGATCATTTGTCCCCAAATGATGATACGGAACATAGACAAGCACAATTCCAAGCATACTAAAGCATAGAAAGATTTAGGTAAGGGTTGTACCTTCAACTTTGCCATCTACTGGGTCAAAAAAGTGTGGGTATCTTGCTCTCATGTCGTCTTTTGATTCCTAAGTGGCTTCTTCAACCTTCTGATTTCTCCACAACACCTTAATTGAAACTATTTCTTTACTTCTCAATTTTCAGAACTGACGATCTAGGATTGCAGTGGGTTTCTCTTCATATGATAAGGAGGTTGTCACCTTGATCTCTTCTACAGGCAACACCAAAGAATGGTCTCCAGTACATTTCTTTAACATGGATATGTGAAATACCGGATGGACAGAACCCAAACTGGCATGAAATTCTAACCATACGCAACACCACCTATATTTCTTAAAATCTGGTATGGTCCTATATATCAAGGACTCAATTTACCTTGTTTCTCAAATCGTATGCCTCCTTTCATAGGAGAAACTCTTAGAAATACCTAATCACCAACCTCGAACTCTAAATATCTTCTTCTAACATCGGCATAAGATTTCTGACGACTCTGAACTGTCTTATGTCATTCCTTAATGACTTTCACATCTTACATTGCCTGATGAACAAGATCAGGCCCAAATATCTGCGTCTCACCCACTTCATACCACCCTATTGGTGACCTATATATTCTCCCATACAATGCCTCAAATGGCGCCATCCGAATACTGGAATGGAAACTGTTATTATGCGAACTCTATCAATGGAAAGTGCTCTTCCAACTACCTTTGAAATCAATCACACAGTCCCTCAACATATCCTCAAGGGTATGAATGGTGCGCTCAGCCTTCCCATCGATTTGAGGGTGAAAAGAAGTACTTAGGTTCACTTGGGTACCTAAACCTCTCTGAAAAGATCTTCAAAATTGGGAAAAAAACTGTGTACCTCGGTCGGACATGATGGACACAGGTGCACCATGCAAGTGAACTATTTCTATAATGAACACTTGGCATAGTCCTCACCCGAATAGTTAGTCCTGACAGGCAAAAAGTGAGCTGACTTGGTTAGTTTATCTACAATCACCCAAATGGAATCGTACTGGTTTCGGTACCTCTAAAGTCTTGTAATGAAGTCCATATTAATCATCTCCCACTTCCACAAGGGCAAAGCTATCTCTTAGGAAGAACCACCTGGCCTCATATGTTCTAGTTTAACTTATTGGCAATTCAAACACTTGGAAACAAAGTTAGCCACATCACGCTTCATATTATTCCACCAATATATAGATTTTAGATCATGGTACATCTTAGTAGAGCCTGGGTGAACAACATATCTCGAAGTGTGAGCTTTGTCAAGGATTCTATTCCGCAAACCATCTACATCTGGTAGACATAATCTACCCTGGTATCTCAAAATACCATCACCACTGATCTCAAAAGACATCACCTTCTGCTGACCCACATCATTCTTAATTTACATCAAGATGGGATCTTCAACCTGCTTCTCTTTAACTTTCGCACAAAGGGAAGACGTAGCTATCTCCTGAACAACCATTCCCCCATCTTTAGAATGCAAGAGTCGCACTCCTAGATTTGTAAGTCGGTGAATATCTTTCATCATCTCTCTCTTCCCTTCCTCAATATGAGAAAGACTACCCATAGACAATCTTCTGAGGGCATCGGCTACAATATTTGCCTTACCTGAATGATAGTAAAGTCTAATGTCATAGTCTTTCAAAAGCTCCATTCAACGCCTTTGCCTGAGGTTTAGTTCCTTCTATGAGAAAACATACTGCAACTCTTATGGTCAGTGAAAACATCTACATGCACCCCATAAAGATAATGCCTCCAAACTCGAAGCGTAAAAACCATAGCTGCTAATTCCAAATCATGAGTGGGGTAGTTCTACTCATGCACCTTTAACTTCCTAGATGCATAAGCCACTACCTTACCGTGCTGCATGAATACACACACAAGTCCCACACGGGACGTATCACAGTACACAACAAAACCCTCTGTACCTTCCAGAAGAGTCAAAATAGGAGCCATAGTCAACTTGTCTTTCAACTTCTCAAAACTATTCTCACAAGAGTCGGACCACAAAAACTTTACCTTTTTATGAGTCAACTTAGTAAGTGGTGCATTTATGGAGGAAAAACTCTCTATGAACCTTCTGTAATACCCTTCCAAGCCCAAGAAACTCCGAATGTCGATTGGAGTCATGGGTATGGGCTATTTCCTTACTGCCTCAGTCTTTTGGGGATCAACCTTAATCCCTTCACTAGACACAATGTGCCCCAAGAAAGCAATAGCATTCAGGTAGAATTCATACTTGGAGAATTTTTCATACAACTTATGATCTTTGAGGTCTGAAGAACAACGCGGAGGTGATTGACATGGTCCTCCTCACTTTTAGAGTAAACCAAGATGTCATCCAAAAAACTATGACAAACAGGTCTAGGATCTAACGGAAAACCCAATTCATTAGGTCCATGAAAGTTGCAGGAGCATTAGCCAACCCAAAAGACACGACCAAGAATTCATAATGACCATATCTGGTTCGGAAGGTTGTTTTAGGAATGTCTGGCTCGCTAACTTTCAACTGATGATATCCCGAACGAAGGTCTATTTTAGAAAAACACTTAGCACCCTGAAGCTGATAAAAAAGGTCACCGATTCTAGGAAGAGGATATTTGTTTTACACTATAACCTTATTTAATTAGAAGTAATCTATGCACATATGTAGGGAATTATTTTTCTTTCGCACGAAGAGTACAGGTGCACCCTATATCAAAATACTAGGTCTGATAAAACCTTTATCTAGGAGATCTGCTAGCTGTTCTTTCAACTCTTTTAGCTCTGCAGGAGCCATTCTATATGGAGGAATAGAAATAGGACGGGTATCCGGCAATACATCAATGCCAAAATCTATATCTCCCTATCAGGTGAAATTCCTAGGAGATCATCTGGAAAAATTTCTGGGAATTCATTTACTAAAGGGACATACTGAAGGGAAATACTTTCAGTGTTAAAATCTTTAACCCAAATAATATGATACAAGCAACCCTTGGAGATAAGTTTTTGGCCTCTGAGATAAGATATGAAGTGTCCTCTAGGTGCTAAAGAGTTCCTCTCCCACTCTATTGCTGGCTCATTCAGAAAAGAAAAGGTAACTTTTTAGGTCTTACAGTCTAGTGTGGCATAACACCGGTAGAGCCAGTCCATCCCTAGGATCGCATCAAAAGCAACCATATTAAGTTCTATGAGGTTTGCCACCGTATCCCTACTAAGAATAGACACTACATATTTTTTATACACCCTCCTTGCCATAATAGAATCACCCACCGGGGTGGAAATAGAGAAAGGTTCGGTAATCACTTTGGGCTCAAACCCAAAACTAACGACCACATACGGGGTAACATAGGATAAGGTAGACCCGGGATCAAGTAACACAAAAACATCACAAGAAAAGATTTGTAACATACCAGTGACATTATCTGGTGAGGCTTCCACCTCCTGTCAGTTGGTCAATGCATATAACCGATTGCAATCGCTCCCAGCATCTATAGTGGCGCACTTTTGGGGCGGTGGTGGTGCGAAAGAGTTTGCCTGAGACTTAGATCCACTAACAATTCTCCTAGCGAAGGGACAATCTCTCTGGAAATGGCCCATCTGACTGGAAGAATAACACACAAATGCACATAGCTGACACTTTCCCGGGTGATGCCTACCATAAGTCTCGCACCATGGAAAAGTATGATGTTGTTGCGCTACACTACCCTACAACTGAGTATCCTAAGCTCTGGGTCCATGACTAGTCTAAAAACTCTAGGGGCGTCTATCAACTGGGAGTCTGGGCACTGGGGTGCTAGATGCAGACTGCGCCTTGTCCCAAAACTTTTTCTTTTGCCACTTGTTACCCCAATTACCACCCTGCTGCTGACTGAGGTTCTGATCCGCTGATCTGGCTCTCTTTGTTTGCCTGTCCTTCTCTAGAATCAGCTATCTTCTTCTTCCTCTCCTCAACCTGCTGCATGTGGATTATCATCCTAGCAAAGTTCAATTCCCTGTTTAGCATCACCCCTTTACATTCAAGCACCAGATCATCTGAAAGGCCGGAAGCAAACTTCCTCATTCAGACCCTCATACTACTCGTCATCTCAAGAGCATAACAGGCCAGCTGATTAAACTTTAAAGTATACCCTGAACACTTATCCTACCCTGCTTAAGGTTCATGAACTCCTCTGCTTTAACTTTTCTCATCTCCAAAGAAAAGAATCGGTCAAGAAAAACTTCCATAAATTCATCGCACACTGTGGGCTCAGCACTGTCACCCTTCACCTTTTCCCACTCATCATACCATTGGTTCGCTACATCCTTTAGCTGATAAGCCACTAGTTTGAAACCTTCCACTTTATCCACATGCATCACTCTAAAAATCTTCTCTATTTCATCTATGAACTCTTTCGGATTCTCTTCTACTTTAGTGCCAGTAAAATTAGGCGGGTTTATTCTCATGAACTGACCCACCCTAGTAGCTTCAGATGTAATAGGTGTAGACCCAACATCTTTTGATCGTTAGGCCTGATTGGCCACCAACTGTGTTAGAATATGAATAGATTATCTGAATTCTGCATTCAAAATATCCCTCTGAGTAGTCGAGGAGCAGTTAACATTGGTCCATGGAGCCCTAGGTGGACTAGTTCAGACTGGAGGGACTCCAGAGTAGGGACAGGTTCTGGAGTGTGAGCTCTGTTATGTGTCCTCATCCCATGAGTGGGATGTATTTCATCCTCTTCAACATTAATGTTGGTGCGACGGAGAGGCATAGCTGGTTTTCTAAAAAGCTAGAGATCATTGATTAGGGGATAGATCAGACTCTGAAGCACGATCTAGATCACAAAGAAGAGAAACATTCCTAAACTCCTAGTAGCCTCCTGCCTATAAGTGTGGCGTGCAACACACCCATAAATAAGACTCTACCCAATGCAATTTTGCAGACACCCTAGGACCATGAACCGTGCTCTGATACCAAGTTTGTCATGACCCAAACTAGGGCCTGGCTATAACGGACATCCCAAAACGTGAAGGCCCAAAAGGCCCTTCTCTATCTGGTAATTATTCACAACACTCATATAAAAAAAATACGGAAACATAGTCAGCTACAGAAACATGGTCAAATTCTAATATCAACATAAGTATGGAAAACTATAGTGCAACTACAACTGAATAACATCTGACTTAGTTTGCAAAATCTCTACTATATGAAAATTTGATAACTGTCTGAAAACTGGGACAAGGCCCCCAGTAGACCAAAATAATGATAAGGGTTATAATCTGAAAGACGGTCCTTCTGGAATAGAGAAGGCTCACCAACTGGACACTGCAAACTCTGTTTGACGAATTTACTAGCTTTTTGGACCCCTAGATTGAGCCTTAGAACCTGGAGGGAGAAGGGGGGTCAATACAGATGTACTGGTATACAAAGTATTCCAAACTAAAACTTTTATATGGATAAAATAGTTGGAAAGCAAATTGTCAGATACTATACATGAAATAGTTCTAAAATACGTGGGCACTTTCTAAAGTCACAAATCATTCTTATCAATGCAATGTCTGATCTTTGTATAACTTCTAAGTTAGGTGGCACTCCCCAACAATTCTGATATTTCAAGGGTTGTATGGAATCCGCCATTGACTCGGCGGGGAAGCCCCCAACCCGAGTGTACCACAAGGGTTGGTGTTTCTGATTCTAATATGCCACACGACTCTAGGCCAGTGTAATACAATATGCCCGGATCAGGAAATCACGATTTTGGGCAATGAGTTGTCTGACTCATGCCTTCTTCGGGGAACCACCTAAGCTCTCTTTATGCCTAATTTTATATTGTTCTGACTCATGCATTACTCTAGTTTCAACATTTGAAAATTCTAACTTAAACATGTATTCTATTCTGTTCTGAATTACCATGGCATAATCTGAGTTGGTGTCATCACACCAAGACTTGCAAGTCCAATTTCTGAGCCATAATGCATCATGCATAATTCTTTCATTAAAACATAGTTCAAACCACCCAAACATGCAAATAGTATAAGAGATTTCATGTTCCAAAAGCATAAGTCAAAACTATGCAAGAACTCTTCAAACATAAGGTGGTCATGTGCTTTTGGAAAAATCCATGTACTCTTTCATTATATGTATTTTCAACATTTTTTAATACAGACAACCCTCTCTCTTTTGAAATTAAAATCATAATTTAAATATAACATCATTCAAGACACTTCATAACATGTTTTTCAAGATGCAGTTTAGAACAATTCATATCATATGGAAGATGAGAAAGATTATAACAAGAGAGGGGTTCATGATAAGTCATTCTCTCAATTGAATATTCATCCCTAAACACATTCATACATACATATATATATATATATATATATATATATATAATTTTCCAAACAATTTAGGGGAAGGCCTAAAGGCCAAAACAATATCGTCAAAACTTCTAAAATATGATTATATTCATAAATCCAAAACCCTTTTTCTTAAAACATGATTTCTAAGCCCATAAGATTTTAGGAAAACCCCGCATACCTCAAAATAGGGAAACAATGGGTGTTTCTTGAAGCCTATGATCTGGGATTTTGAATGTTCAATCGATTTTGAAAAAACCCACGGTTGAATCTTGAGTTTCTTGAAGTTCTTGTTTGGAACTCTAGAAAGGATTCTTGATGATTTTGATGAAAACAGGGTTAAGTTTCTCAAACATACCCTAAATCCTTTGTTTGGATGGTTTTAAAGGCTAGGAAAAAGTCAAAATTACCCTTAATGACTCCTAAATGGAACTGGAAATTTGAACTTAAAAATCTGATTTCAGGTGCCACCGCGACGTGTCACAATCGCAGTGGTCCACTGGAATTCAACGGTGGGAAATTGGGTGCATCCGCGATGTGCCACCATCATGGAACCCCACTGGAATTTGATAATTGTCAATTTGACCCTCTCCGCGACACGCTAGACACCAAAATGATGATGTTTACGACTGGAACCTTAAATTATTCATAACTTCTTCACCGAGGGTCCGTTTTGTTCGAATATTATATCATTGGAAAGCTAATTCAGTTATTTACGTAATGAAAGGTTGAAATCTAGGAAATTCCACATGAAAATTAATTTAGATCATTCTAGAAGCTAATGCTTAGATTTTCCATGGACGGAATTTAGCTAAAAAGATGTTGGGGTGTTACACTAGTGTAGGTTGTTGGGTAGGTGGGGACATTTGGGTGGTCAAATGGGTGAAACAGCACAAACGGGGCATTTTTAGACTGAATCATTGTGCTATAGCCCACAATTTCGGGTGTGGTCATAAGGTTCGGGCATGTTGTTGGCCAAAAATAGACCTAAGCATGCCAAGTAGGCTGAGGGGTGGCCTAGTGTGGGTTGTTAAGGATAGAGGGGCTATTTGGGTAGGAAAACGGGCAAAATGACACGAATGGGGTATTTTTGGGCCAAATCAGTGTGTTATAGCTCACGATTCTGGATGTGGGCACAAGGTTCGGGCATTTTGTAAGGCAAAAATCAATCAGGGCATGCTATGGAGGTTGGTTGAGTGGCCTACTGTGGGTCATTGGGGTGGATGAGGCCATTTGGATGGTCAAACGAGCAAAACAGCGCTAACATAGAATTTTCAAGCCAAATTGGTGTGCCCACAGTTTTGAGGTTGTGCTCGAGGTTTGGGCGTGTTGTAGGTAGAAAATATACCAAGGCATACTAGGGAGACTGAGGAGCGGCCCAGTGTAGGCCGTTGGGGTGGGAGAGGCCATTTGGGCTGTCAAACGAGCGAAAAGGCGCAAACGAGGCATTTTTGGGCTAAATTTGTGTGTTATAGCCCACAATTCCGAGGGTATGCTCAAATTTCGGGCGTGCAATAGGCCAAAAATCAATTGGGGTGTGCCTGGGAGCATGGGGAGTGGCCAAGTATGGGTTGTTGGGGTGGGAGAGGCCATTTAGGTTTTCAAACGATCAAAAAAACAGGAACGAGGCATTTTTGAGCTAAATTAATGTGCTATAGCCCACAGTTTTGTGTGTGGAACTGGGTTACGGGTGTGTTGTTAGCCGAAAATTGACCAGTATATGACAGGAAGGCTATAGAGAGGCCTAGTGTGGACCGTTGGGGTGGGCTAGCCTATTTGGGTGGTCAAACGGGTGAAACAACGCAAACAAGGTATTTTTGGGCCATATCGATATGCTATAGCCCACAGTTTTAGGGGTTGGCCTTAGATCCTAGCGTGTTGTGGACCAAAAATCAATTTGAGTTTGTCAAAGAGGTTGGGGAGCAGCCTAGGGTAAGCCGTTGGGGTGGGCGAGGCCATTTGGGTGGTCAAATGGGCAAAATGGCCTAACGGGGCATTTTTGAGCCAAATCAATATGCCCGATAGTTCCAGGGGTGGGCTCGATGTACGAGCATGCTATGGGCCAAAAATCAACCGAGCCATTCTAGGGAGACTGGAGAGTGGCCTAGTATGGTCTATTAGGTTAGGAGGGGTCATTTGGGTGGTCAAATATAAGAAACAACGCAAACGGGGCATTTTTAGGCCAAATCAATGTGCAATAGCCTACGGTTCTGGGGGTAGGGTCTGAGGTTCGAGCATACTGTGGGCCTAATATCAACCAGGGCGTGCAAGAGAAGCTGAGAACTGACCTGGTAAGGTCTTTTGGGGTAGGTGAGGCCTTTTATGTGGTCAAATGAGCGAAACAACGCGAACGAGGCATTCTCGGGCCAAATCGATGTGCTATAGCCTATGGTTCCTGGTGTTCGAGCGTGTTGTAGGCTAAAAAATTGACTGAGGTATATCATGGATACTGGGGAGTGGCCTAATATGAGTCGTTGGGGTGGGCAAGGCCATTTGAGTGGTAAAATAGGTAAAACGGCACGAATGGAGCATTTTCGGGCCAAATCAGTGTCTATAGCCCATGAATTCAGGAGTAGGCCAGAGCTTCGGGCGTGCTGTGAGTCAAAAATTAAGTAAAGTATGCAGGGCAGCTGAATACCAACCTAGTGTGGGCAATCAGGGTAGTTTGGGCAATTTGGGTGGTCAAACGGGCGAAACAGCGAGAACAGAAAATTTTTAGGCAAATCAGTGTACTATAGCCCACAGTTCTGGGGGTTGGCCCAGGGTCCGGGCGTGCTGTGGGCCAACAATCAATCAAGGCATTCCAGGGAGGCTGAGAAATATCCTAGTGTAGGCCGTTGGGTGGAAGGGGACATTTGGGTGGTCAAATGAGCGAAACGGTGTGAGCAGGGCATTTTTAGGCCAAATCATTGTGTTGTCGCCCATGGTTTCGGGGGTGAGCCCGTGGTTCAGGCGTGTTATGGGCCGAGAATTACCAGGCTATGTCAGGGG
This sequence comes from Capsicum annuum, assembly GCF_002878395.1. Classification (NCBI taxonomy): domain Eukaryota; kingdom Viridiplantae; phylum Streptophyta; class Magnoliopsida; order Solanales; family Solanaceae; genus Capsicum; species Capsicum annuum. The sequence goes on from NC_061116.1 coordinate 4,469,456, forward strand.
GGTTGAGGAGCATCCTAGTATGGTCCATTGGGGTGGTCAGGTCCATTTGGGTGGTCAAACAGGCGAAACAACATGAATGACTCATTTTTTAGCCAAATCGGTGTGCTATAGCACACAATTCTGGGGGTGGGCCCGAAGTTCGGGTATGCTGTAGGTTGAAAATCTATCAGGGCATAGTAGAAAAGATGTAGAATGGCTTAGTGTGAGCCGTTAGGGTGGATTAGGCCATTTGGGTGGTCAAACAGGCGAAACAACATGAACGGGACATTTTTGGGCCAAATCGATGTGCTATAGCCCACGATTCCAGGGGTGGACCCGGGTTTCAATCATTATGTGGATTGAAAATTTATCAGGGCATACTAGGAAGGCTGAAAAGCATCCTAGTATAGGACGTTGGGGTGGGAGTGGCCATTTGCTTGGTCAAATGGGAAAAAAAGCGCGAACAGGATATTTTTGGACCAAATCGGTGTGTTATAGCCATGATTCCAAGAGTGGGCCTAGGTTCCGGGAGTGTTGTAAGCCTAAATTCGACCAGGGTATGCCCGAGAAGCTAGGGAGAGGCCTAGTGTTGCCTATTAGAGTGGGCGGGGCCATTTGGATGGCCAAACAGGCAAAATGGTGCAAATGGGGTATTTTTGGGCTATATTGGTGTGTTGTAGCCCACGGTTCTAGGGGTAGGCCTGGGGTCCGAGCGTGATGTGGACTAAAATTCATTCAAGGCATGCTAGGAAAGCTGAGGAGCGGCCTAATATGAGTCGTTGGGGTGGTAGGGGCCATTTGGGTGGTAAAACGGGCAAAATGCCAATGAATGGGGCATTTTTGAGCAAAATCAGTGTGTTATAGCCCACGATTTGAGGGTGGGCCCAGGGTACAGGCGTGCTGTGGGTTAAAAATTGACCATGGTATGATAGGGAGGTTGGGGAGTAGCCTAGTGCTGGTTGTCGGTGTGGGCGGGGCTATTTGGGTGGTTAAATGGGCGAAACGGCATAAATGGGGCATTTTTAAGCCAAATCAGTGTGATATAGCCCACAATTTTGGGGGTAGGCCCGAGGTCCGAGAATGCTGTGGGACAAAAACTCAATCGGGGCATGCAAAGGAGGCTGGGCAGCAGCCAAGTATGGGCCTTTGGGGTGGTTCAGGCTATTTGGGTGGTCAAATGGGATAAACGGCATGAACGGGGCATTTTTGAACTAAATCAGTGTGCTGTTGTCATGCCTCAAATCCTATTGGGGCGGACTAGCACCCGTAACTGAGGAGGCCCGGGAGAACCAGCTCATAACCTTATACTTCCCATGCATACCTTTATGACAACCCAAAATTCGGACAGCATCATGTCGCATATAAAAGGAAATAATCACCTGTATAAGCTCGAGCACACATATATATGTATATACAATACTTGGCTGTTGGAGCCATCACGTCTATTAACAAAACACCACTTTGACTGTACATTAGGTCTACACAGCCTCTAGACAATACACAGAGTTTAACTAAGGCCGGGACACACCCCGCCATATAACTAACTTCTATACAATACCAAAAGTGACTGGATATGACACGGAAATCCCCAAAGTAAACTGGAGCTCACCAAAAGTAGTTGGGTATCCTAGCTCCTACTTGTGCGGTGTATGAGCTGAGGTACTTGTGCCTGCAGCATGAAATGCAGGTCCCCGTGGGGAACGTCAGTACGAAATATATACTGAGTATGTAAATCTGTAGATAATCACTATGATATAGGAGCGCAATAGAAATCAGAAACAAGTGAATAAATCGTAATAGGAGTGGACCACACTTACTAGAACTTGTGACAACTTGTACGTTGTATTTATTCAATCACTCTACCTTCGTTCTTATCATCTTTGTAATCATTACTGTACTGTACTGTGACCATTAGGCTGCCTCCAGTACATATCAACTGGGATCGACCCATGATAGGCTTATGCCCCTGGGATACCACCCATAAACACATAACTAGGGAACAACCCATGATAGGCTTATGCCTCTGGGATACCACCCGATAAGAGAGAACTTCCATCACTTAGTTCAATTAATCTTTGAGATTGTTATTTCGGTCGCCACTGCATTTTTGATACTTTGAAACAATGATACATCAATAAGAGACATATAAATAGACCATCAATGCAATAACAATGAAGTAAGAACTCATTGGCACATCAATGAAGTGTTTTGGAGTCATCAATGCCATAACAATGAAGTAGGAACTTATTGGAATATCAATGAAACGTTTTGGAGTCATTAATAGCACATGGATCTTGTTTGAGTAATCGGATACCTTCTGACATTCATTAGTGCAATAAACATGTAAGATTTGGAAAACAAGTAAGTATTGGAATGTCTTGATATCTTGTAGGGTGGAAACAAGTTCATTGGTAACGTAGGACATCATACAAAACCATTATGGATCACATGTTATTGAATAACTTTGGAAACTTTCTTAATAAAACAATTGTTCACTTTCATGCCAAAGAAGAAGGGGGACATACTAGTCCCAAATGGATTTCCCGTCTTTTCGGATTACTTATCTACAATGAACATATATAGCAATCTAGTATTAGCAACCAAATGTCACAATTCAATTATTTGAATTCACCAAACTAGTGGTTGAGTAGTAAGCCTTAATTACACCATAAAGGGTGTCACTTTAACCTTCTTATACTCCAATTACATTCACATGCCATGCATATTCATACAACATCCTCCAATATCAAGTTTGGATTCATTTATCCTTCCAACCAATCCATTAAGCCAAATTGAGCCATGGACATAAATAATCATCAATTCAATAGTATATCACCATATCCACCTTCCATAACTCAATTACCATATCCACCTTCCACAATTCCATACAACCAAACCATGCAAAATAGTCCATAACCCTATTTTCATCACCTTTCAATAACAACCAATACATATAATCCTCTATCACACATATACATATGGAAAAGAACAAAGGCAAACAATATTCAAACCTTATAATTCACCTCTTGATTATGCAATCCTTTTTGCACAAATAATAGGTGCCGTTCGAAGCTTTCGAGATGACAAACACAGTTATCGGTTTACTTTGGAATTTCTACGGTTGAATCAAAAGTAATTGAAAGGTTAAATTTGGCTAGGGTTTGTTCTTTCTCAATGATTGATGATGAAAATGAGTTTTTGAACTCACATACATGTATATATACACATATTCCCGTCCATAATATAATAGGAAATGACCAAAATGCCTTTAAAATTTAAATAATGCCAAATCTATCCTTTGGTGGACTGTTTTGATAAGCTAAAGTAGATCGACCATAACGCTTTGCTCCGATATCGGATTTGGGTGAAATTGGTATCGTTGGAAATATAATTCAAAGAGCTTTCATTTCATATAAAGTAGGCCACCCATTTCGTCCTGTACATGGAGTTATCATCATTTGAAGTTAAATCTAAAAATCTGTTTTGAGAGGCTGAAGTAAAACGAGTATAACTCCTTACTCAGACGTTGGATTTGGATGAAACCAATTTCATTGGAAATAAGACTCAAAGATATTTCTTTTAATAGGTTGCAGCTCTCCCAGTTCATTATATTAAGGGAGTTATGATTGTTCAAAGTTGATCCAAAAAATTGGCTGGCCTTAGTAGTTTGTGTGCAGGAAATTTTCCTGCACATTTACTATTCCCAAATATCCCGGCCACCGTTTTATAGTTTCTAACGTGCTTGATTATATTCAAAACCTATCCATTTTTGGAAATCTTTATATCGTTCGAAAGCTTATTCAATAACCTTCGCATCGAACCATCAACGGGCAAATTTCGGTATAAATAAAATAAAAAAATCAATTCCATATAAATAAGACCAATACACGTACTTGAATATGCCAATACATGTACTTAAATACGGGGTGTTACAGCTGTAACCCACAGTTTCGAAGGTGGACCCGGGGTTCGGGCATGCTGTTGTACAAAAATTGATCGGGGTGTGCCAGGGAGGCTGGAAAGCGGCTAGTCTGGGCAGTTGGGGTGGGCAGGGCTATTTGGGTGGTCAAACGAGCAAAACGGCAAGAATAAGGCATTTTTAAAATAAATCGGTGTGCTTTAGCCCAAGGTTCCGAGGGTGGGCCCAAAGTTCGTGAGTGCTATGTGATGAAAATTGACTTAGGCATGCCGGGGAGGTTGGGGAGCAGCCATGTTTAGGTCGTTGGGGTAAGCGGGCCCATTTAGGTTGTCTAACGGGCGAAACAGCACGAACGGAGCATTTTTGGCCAAATCGGTGTGCTATAGCTCACAGTTTTGGGGGGGACCAGGGTTCATACATGTTATGGGACAAAATCGACTTAGGCCTTCCAAAGATGCTGGGAAATGGCCTAGTATGGGATATTGTAGTTGGCGGGGCCATTTGGGTGGTCAAAAGTGCAAAACAGCGTGAACGGGACATTTTCTAGCTATATCGATATGTTATAGCCCACGATTCCAGGGGTGGGCCTGGGTCCAAGTGTGCTGCGGGACAAAAATCCACCGGAGCATGACAGAAAAGCTGGAGAGCGGCTTAGTGTAGGTCGTTCGGGTAGGAGAGGCCATTTGAGTGGTCAAACAGGCAAAATGGTCGAATGGGGCATTTTTTAGCTAAATCAATTTTCTATTGCCAACGGTCCGGTGGTGGTCCCGACGTCCGGATGTACTGTGCGTTGAAAATCAACTGAGGCATGCCAGAAAGGCTAAGGAATGACATAGTATGTGTCGTTGGGGTAGGTGGGGTTATTTGGGTGGTCAAACAGGAGAAATAGCGTGAATAGGGCATTTTTGGGCCAAATCGATATGCTATAGCCCACGATTTTGGGGGTGTGCTTGGGGTAGGCGGGGCCATTTGGGTGGTTAAATAAGAGAAACGACGTGAATAAGGCATTTTCAAGTAAAATTTATGTGATATAGCCTACGGTTCTGGGGTGGGCCGGGGGTCCGGACATTCTGTGGATTGAAAATTGACTGAGGCATGCCAAGGAAGTTGGAGAGAGGCCTAGTATGGGTCGTTGGGGAGGATGGGACCATTTGTGTGGTCAAACGGACGAACTAGCGCAAACGGGGCATTTTGGGGTCAAATCGGTTTCTATAGCCCACGGATATATGTTGTGGGCCAAAAATTAAGTGTTTCATGCCAGGGAGACTGGAAGAGGCCTAGAGGGGTCATCGGGATGGGAGGGGCCATTTGGGTGGTCAAACGAATAAGGCCAAATCATTATGCTATTGCCCCGGTTCTGGGGATGGGCCTATGGTTTGGGCATGTTGTGGGCTAAAAATCAACTGGGCATGCCAAGTAGGTTAAGGAGCATTCTAATTAAATGGCACGATAGTGCCGCATCGCGCCAAGGGTCCAATTCGGGGAATTTTTACTGAAATTAAATGGCGCATCCTAGGTTAAAATGGTCAACTTTCCACCCCTATTTAATCCCTTTAACACGTGATTCAGTTATTTTTCACCCAAAATATACTAGTTTCTCTCAAGTTTCTCTCAAGAACAAGCTAGAGTTTTCATAGAAGATCCAATTTCAAAAAAGTTTCACCGTCAATCTTCACAAAATCACGAACTAAGGTATGTGTTGTGTTCATTCATGGATCCTTCCATCCATGAAGCTCAAGAACCTTGTTTTATCTATAAATCATGGTATTTATGTTGTGGTTTATTTGTAATCATGTTGTTGACGCTGATTGATTTCAAAGTTGGAATCTTTGTGTATTTATCATGATATTATGTTACCATGCAAGATAAAATTCATGAATTTAGTTGCTTATGATGTATAATTTGATGAATTCACTTATGCCCTAAGTTGTGCATGCAAGGTGGTTGATAAAATGCATGAAAAAACAGAAATCATGCTTTATAGCTCAAGAAATAAGCTAAATATGACATGCTTGTCATCCTCCTATGTTTAAATGGTTTCTATGCTATCATTGTGAAATGTGTATGTTGTCGAAATGGCAATGATATTAGAATATGAGATTATGATATGATTATCAGCATTCTCATCCATGTTAGATAGTATGATAACCCTGTACTTCGTGAAATCCACAACTTATTAAATTATGTATTGTTGATGTAGGTCTTGTAATTGATAAAGTCATGCTTCATCAGTTTCCTTCTATCGAGTCTTGGGGGTACTTATACCCGAAACATTAGCTGTGTGTCTAAAGCCATGTCATGTTTTCACGATAATCTCAGTCAAGCTATGATCCTTAGACTTCGGACAGTCTTATGACTCAGTAAATCTCCATGATCTCATGAACTCAGTCAGTTGTCAGATATCAATAGTATTTCGCCAGTCAATGGAATTCACTAACTCAGTCCATATTCAGTTCAGTAAATCATGTTCAGTGTCTATTCATATGGGAGTAGAAATTAGCACCGAGCGAACCTAAGGATGGGAACTCACCTAATATATGAGGGTGTGATTCTTAGAAGCAATCCTTGCATTCCAGAACTATGTAGCCAGCATAGTTTAAGACATCATAGCCTGCTATATGAGGGTAGATGAGGTGTCTTCTCCTGCTATATGAGGGTTCCCACCATTCTTACTAGAGTTATATATTATATTAGGGTCACTCACATGTTGTCCTTACTAGTGGCGCGGTATTGGCACCCTTCCAATCAGGGCATAGATTGGACCCCAATTCAACTGTAATGCATTATTTGGGGCATATCGGTTAGATGAATACCTCCCACAGTCTCAGTATCAGTCTCAGTAAAAGAACTAAGATAGTTCTTTAGAATTCAGGACTGTCAGATATAGTCAACTTAGATACAGTACGGAACTCAGCTAGTTCCATCAGATTTGGGACTGTCAGATACAGTCACTCATGTTATCAGTTATAAGAATTCAGTCATTAGTCATATTAGTCATCAGCATACTCATGTTATCACGATTTCAGATATAGTTACTATGTATGCATGCATGTATTGTAATGTTCATATTAGTCAGTTAGCCAGTATTGTTCATGCATATGAACCCCATGCATTCAGCCTATCTCACATGCATACCAGTATATTCAAAGTACTGACGCATTTGCGCTATGGGGTCTTATACCATAGGTTCAGAGACACGAGCTTCAAAGCATCAGGAGATTCCAGCTATCAGCAGTCAGAGCTAACAGTGAGTCCTCATTCTTTGAAGACATGATTATTTCCCTATTATCTCATTAATTAGTTCATTGGTTGGAGTTAGTTGGGACATGTCCTATCAACTCCTTACTAAGACAGTTCAGTCAGTTAGAGGCTTTCCAGACTATTATATTCAGACAATTATTTCAGTTGTTTTGGGTATTTTATACCCCGTTTAGATGTTATGTTTTACTTTAGTTATATGAACCTTATGGCCTTTAAGTTCATGTTTCCACATTATTTAGTATATTATGCAGTATACAAGTACAGATATCAGTCATGGGTTAGCTTGTGGTCCTTCAGGATCATGAGCACCGTGTAGCATTTTGGGTACTAGATTCGGGGCGTTACACGAATCTATTTGTGTGGTCAAATGGGCAAAACGGTTCAAACGGACCATTTTTAGCCAAATCAATGTACTATTGCCCACGATTCTGGGGGTGGACCTAGGGTCCAAGTATGCTGTGAGCCAAAAATCAACCGAGGCATGCCAGGGAGGATGAGGAGCAGCCTAGTATGGGCCGTTGGGTTTAGAGAGGCCATTTTGATGATCAAATGGTAAAAACGGTGTGAACTAGGCATTTTTAGGAAAAATCGATGTGTTATAGCCCGCGATTTCGGGAGTGGACCTAGTTTCAAGCATGCTGTGGGCCAAAAATCGACTGAGGCTTCCCAAGGTGATTTGGGAGCGGCCTAGTGCAGGACGTCGAGGTAGGGGGTAATTTGGGGTGTCAAACGGGCGAAACAACGCGAATGAGGAATTTTTGGGCCAAATCAGGGAGTTATAGCCCACAGTACTTGGGGTGGGCCCAAGGTTTGGGTGTGCTGTGGGCCAAAAATTGACCAGGGTGTGACAGAGAGCTTGGGAAGCGACCTAGTAGGGTCGCTGGGGTAGATGGGGCCATTTGGATTGTCAAACGGGCAAAACAATATGAATGAGCTATTTTTGATCAAAATTGGTATGTTATAACTCATGATTTTTGCGCTGAACTCGGGGTTCAAGCATGTTGTGTGCTACAAATTGATCGGGGCGTGCGACAGAGGTGTTGAAGTGGCCTAGTATAGGCCGTTGGGATAGAAAGAGCCATTTGGGTGGTCAAATGAATGAAACACTGAGAAAAGGGCATTTTCATGCCAAATCGATGCTCTATTGCCCACGGTTCTGTGGTGGACCCGAGGTCCGGACGTGCTATAAGCCAAAAATCAATCGAGCCACGCTAGTGAGGCTGGGATCAGCCTAGCATGGGTCGTTGGGGTGGGCGAGGTTATTTAAGTGGTCAAACAGGCAAAATGGTATAAACGGGGTATTTTTGGGCCCAATCGGTGTGCTATAATCTATGCTTCTGGGGGGTAGGCCTGGGGTCCACGTGTGATGTAGACTGAAAATTGATCGGGGCATGTCAGAGAGGCTGGAGAGCATCTTAATATAGGTCGTTGAGGTGGGTGATCCTATGTGGATGGTCAAACGAGAAAAACAGCATGTACGAGGTATTTACGGGCCAAATCGGTGTGTTATAACCCACGGTTCTGGGGTGGGTCTTGTGTTCGAGCATGATAAGGGCCAAAAATTGATTAGGGCATTCCAGGGAGGCTGAGGAGCGGCCTAGTGTGGCCCATTGGTGTGGGTGGGGCATTTAGGTTGTCAAATCGTTGAAACGGTGCGAATGGGGCATTTTTTAGTCAAATTAATGTTCTATAGCCCACAGTTCCGAGGGTAGGCCCGGGGTCCGGATATGCTATAGGATAAAAATCGATCGGTACTTTCCAGGGAGGCTGGAGAGTAGCCTAATGTGGGTCATTAGGGTGGGTGAGGCCATTTGGGTGGTCAAACAGGCATAACAATGCGAACGGGGCATTTTTGGGCTAAATCAGTGTGCTATAGCCCACGGTTCCGGAGGTAGACCCGGGGTTTGGGCACGTTGTGGGTCAAAAATAGATCAGGGCATGCCAGGAAAGCTGGAAAGTGGCCTAGTTTGGGCCGTTGGGGTGGGAGGTCCCATTTGGGTGGTCAAACAGGTGAAACAGCGCGAACGGGGCAGTTTTGGGCCAAATCAATGTGTTATAGCCTACGGTTTAGGTGGTGAGCCAGGGGTCCAATGTTTTGTGGGCCAAAAAATTGACCAAGGCATGCCAGGGAGGCTGGGTAATGGCCTAGTATAGGCCATTGGGATGGGAGGGGCTATCTAGGTGGTCAAATGGGCAAAACAACGTAAACGGGATATTTTTGGGCCAAATTGATATGCTACAGCCTACGATTATGGGGGTGGGCTTGGGTCCGGGCATGTTGTAGGCTAAAAATCAATTGGGGCATTCCAAGAAGGCTGGGAAGGGTCCTAGTATGGGCCATTGGTGAGGGAAGGTCTATTTAGGTGGTCAAACAGGTGAAACAATGAAATCTGGGCATTTTTAGGCCAAATCGATGTACTATAGCCCACGGTTCTGGGGTGGGCTTGGGTTTCGGGAAAGCTGTGTGTCAAAAATCGATCGGGGCATGTTGAGGTGTCTGAGAAGTGGCTAAGTGTGGGTCGTTTGGGTGGGCAGCACCATTTGGGTGGTCGAACGGGTAAAAAGACGCGAATGGGGCATTTTTGGGCAAAATTAGTGTGCTATATCCTACAATTCCTGGGGTGGGCCGGGGGTCTAGGCATGCTGTGGGATAAAAATTGATCGAAGCATGTCAGGGAGGTTGGGGAGCGGCCTAATGTAAGTCGTTGGGGTGGCCGGGCCATTTGGGTGGTCAAATGGACGAAACAGCGCGAATAGGGCATTTTTAGGCAAAATTAATTTGTTATAGCCCACAATTCTAGGGGTGGGCCCATTGTCTGGGCATGCTGTGGGCCCAAAATTGACTGGGGCATGCCAGGGAGTATGGAGAGTAACCAATTACAGGCCATTGGGGTGGGAGGGGCCATTTTTATGGTCAAACTGGAGAAACAGCGCGAACGGGACATTTTTGAGCCAAATCAATGTGTTATTGCCCATGGTTCCGGGGATGGGCCCAGGTCCGAGCGTGTTGTGTACCAAAAATTGACTGGGGCATGCCAAAAAGACTTGGAAGCATCCTAGTATGGGTCGTTGGGGTGGGTGGGGCCATTTGGGTGGTCACCTAGGCGAAAAAGGCCAAATAGGGTATTTTTTAGCCAAATCGGTGTGCTATAGCCCATGGTTCTAGGGGTGGGCCCGAGGTCTGGGTATGTTGTGGCAAAAAATTGATCGAGGCATGACAAGTAGGCTGGGGTGCAGCCTATTATGGGCCATTGGGGTAGGCGGGGCCATTTGGGTGGTCAAACGAAAGAAACTGTGCAAACAGAATATTTTTAAGCCAAATCGATATGCTATATCCCATATTTTCGATGGTGGGCCTCGGGTCCAAGTGTGTTGTGGGTCAAAAATCATCCAAGCCATTCTGGGTAGGCTAGAGAGCGGCCTAGTGTCGGACGTTGGAATTGGCGGGGCCATTTGTATGGTAAAATAGGCGAAACGGCGGGAACAGGGCATTTTCAGACTTAATCGGTTTACTATAGCCCACAATACCGGGGGTGAGCTTGGGGTCCGTACGTGCTATAGGTTAAAAATTGACCTTGGCATTTCAGGGAGGATGAGGAGCGGCCTAGTGTGGGCCGTTGGGGTGGGCGGGGCCATTTGAGTGGTCAAACAGGACAAATATCACAAATAAGGCATTTTTGGGCCAAATCATTGTGCAATACCCACAATTTCGGGGGTTGGCTCGTGTTACGAGCGTGCTGTAGGCCGAATATCTACCAAAGAGAGCTAAGGAGGCTGGGAAGCAGCCTAGTGTGAGATGTTGGGTTGGACGGGGCCATTTAGGTGATCAAACAGGTAAAACAGTGCGAACGGGGTACTTTCAGGCCAAATCAGTGAGCTATAGACCACGGTCCCGTGGGCGGGCTCAAGGTCCAGGAATTTTGTATACCAAAAATCGACCTAGGTATGCCATAGAGGCTAAGAAGCATCATATATGGGTCGTTAGGGTAGTAGGGGCCATTTGTGTGGTCAAACGGGCGAAATGGCGCGAATGCGGCATTTTTGGGCCTAACTGGTGTGCTATAACACACGGTTTCGGGTGTGCTGTGTGAAAAAAATTGAACGAGGTATGCCAGGAAGGCTAAAGAGTGGCTTAGTATGGTTTGTTGGGGTGGGATAGGCCATTTGGGTTGTCAAACGGGCAAAATAGCATGAACAGGGCATTTTTGGGCCAAATCGATATGTTATAGCCCATGGTTCTAAGGTATGCCCAGGGTTCGGGCATTCTATTGGCTGAAAATCAACCAAGGCGTGCCATAGAGGATGGGGAACGGCCTAGTGTGGGTTGTGGGGGTGGTAGGGTTCATTTGGGTGGTTTAATGGGCGAAACGGTGCAAACGAGGTATTTTTTAGCCAAATTGATGTGCTATGGCCCACGGTTTCAGGGGTGGGCCTGGGGTTCGGGCGTTCTATGGGTCAAAAATATATCGGGACATGCCAGAGAGGCTGGAGAGCAGCTTTATGTGGGTCGTTGGGGTGGAAGAGGCCATTTGGATAGTCAAACGGGCAAAATAGCGCAAATGGGGCATTTTCGAGCAAAATCGGTATGATATAGCCCGCGATTCTGGGGGTGGGCCCGGGATTCAGGCGTGCTATGGGCCAAAAATCAACCAAGGTATGCCTGGGAGGTTGGAAAGCAGCATAGTGTAGCCGGAGTACGTGCGTGTCTCGGGCCAAAAATCGAGCGGGTGCCCTTAGGCAAGTTGAGGAGAGACCCAGTATGAACCTTCGGGTTTGGCTGGGCTATTTAGGTGGTCAAATGGGCGAAACGATGCGAAGGATAATTTTCAAGCCAAATCGGTGTGTTGTATCCCATAGTTCCTGAGGTGGGTCCAATGTCTAGGCGTATTTTGGGCCAAAAATTGACCGAGTACCCCCAGTTAGGTTGAGGAGCGGCCTAGTATGAGTCGTTAGGGTTGGCGGGGCCATTTAAGTGGTCAAACGGGCAAAATAGCATGACATTGGGCTAAATCAGTGTGCTATAGCCCATAGTTCTGGGGATGGCCCTGGGGTCCGAGCGTATTTTGGGTTGAAAATTGATCGCGGCTTCCCAGGCAGGCTGAGAAGTAGCCTAGTGTGAGCCGTTGGGGTTGGCGGGGCCATATGGGAGGTCAAACGGGCAAAACGGTGCTAACAGTGCATTTTTAGGCCAAATCGGTGTGCTATAGCTCATGGTTTCGGGGGTGGGCTCAGGCTCCGGGCGTGTTTTTGGTCAGAAATTGATTGGGGGCCCCCAGGTAGGCTGAGGAGCAACCTTGTATAGGTCGTTGGGGTTGACGGGGCCATTTAGGTGGTCAAACAAGCCCAATGGTGCGAACGGGGTATTTTCGAGCAAAATCGGTGTGCTATAGCCCACGATTCTGGGGGGGGCCAAGGTTCGAGCGTGTTTTAGGCCAAAAATCGATTAGGGGTCCCAGGAAGGCTGGGGAGTGGCTTGGTGTGGGCCGTTGGGTCGGCGGGGCCACTTGAGTGGTCAAACGGGCAAAACGGCGCGAACAACGCATTTTCGGGCCAAATCAATGTGCTATAGCCCACGGTTTCAGGAGTGGGCTCGGGGTATGGGCAAGTTTTGGGCTGAAAATCGATCGGGAGCTCCCAGACAGGCTGAGGAGTGGCCTGGTATGGGCCGTTGGGGTCGACGGGGCCATTTGGGTGGTCAAACTTGCGAAACAGCGCGAACGGGGCATTTTCAAGCCAAATCGGCGTGCTATAGCCCACGGTTTTGGGGTTAGGCCTGGGATCCGGGAGTGTTTTGGACTGAAAGTCGATCGAGGGCCCCTAGGCAGGCTTGAGATGTGTGCTATGTTGTTGTTGACCGTGTGTTCGAAACCTTGTGGAGGTTCCTTTTTCTCCTATTTAATTTTTTTCTAGCTTTATTTATTTTATTGGACCCCTGTGGAGGTTTCTTTTTTTTTCATTTAATTTTTTCAAACTTTATTTATTTTATTGGGAACCCACAAGTTTGAAATCCTAAATCCGCCTCTGACCAGACCTTATTTTTCTTTATAGTAATTAAGTTTAATCTTCAAAACTAATGTGTAACATTATATATGTAACGATGAGAAACGATACAATCTATCTAAATAGTGTATTCGTCAAAATAATACATACATTACAGCACAATATATTAATACTTACAAATCGATATGTAACAAGTTGTGTGGAGGGACAAAACGTCCCTTAATTTAAAAAAATATAATAAAGTTGTTATTTATACAAGCCGTGAAAACAGTCTCTGGCAGAAATGTAAGGTAAGGACCGTGCAAAATAGATTATTGTGATCCGACCCTTCCCCGGTTTCACACATAACGAAAGTTTTAGTGCACCGAACTACCCTGTTTCTTTACTACTTGTACAATTCCATAATCCAAGTTAAAAAATGAAAAAAGTATAACTTTGAAACCAGAAAATCCAGCCCAATGCAAATATTATAGAGCCCAAACAAGAATTTTCAAGAATGGCCATCTCTCTTGTTCTCAACTAGTGGACTTTCTCATATTGCTGATTTTGGGATCCCTATTTAAGGTATAACTAATGTTTATAATTTTTTGTAGGTTTAGTCACTTCAAATATATTTAATTAAAGTTGTGAAACACTGACAAACATTCTTTAAAGTTTGGCATAGTTTGTGCTAGCAAATTTAAGAGGTATATGATTAAGATTGAAATAGTTACTTCGAGAAAACTCTGTTATGAGCGTTTCCCCCGAATGGGGCCCTACGCGGCGCGAATCCGGATTAGTCGGACTCCAATGTGGGTACCGAATACCGGATGGAAAACCAAAAAAAAAAATTGAAATTGTTACAAGTGAGGCTTGCTCATGAGTTGAAAACCCCCACCATCAACTAGTAGGTTGAAGCCAGTGGCGGAAGCAGGATTTCCATTGAGGGAGTTCAGAAGTACACATACGAACTAGTCGAAGGAGGTTCAATATCTACTATATATAAGTAAAAAAATAAAATTTAACCATATAATAATAGTATAATTTTCCGTCGAAGAGGGTTCGGATGAACCTCTTGGATGAAAGGGGGTTCGGATGAAACCCTGAATGAAAGGTGGCTCTGCCCTAGTTGAAGCTTCGACTCGCACTAGAATTCAAGTTATTTTCAAAGTGACATTGTTATTTTGTAAAATAAAATGTATGAATTTGAATGACTTTATTGGGACAAATATAAAAGAGAAATGAGTTTACTAGATAATTTGGTTATGGTTGAATGACCATTCGAGAAATTAACTATAAATTATTTTCAAATATAAAACATACTGTTCTTTCTTTTTCCCCAAATGTTATTCTTTTACAGTAATATACAAATAAAATTATATTTTCACTTAAAACGGAATAGAGGAAGTGATATATATGCCATAAACATCAATTAAATTAAAGAACAATTAATTAAGTTGAAAATTTTAAGCTTGATGATAAGGTGTATAGTCTAAATGATGATATAATTAGCTAGTCTCTAGACTCTATACCTACTTATATGATTTATAAGCCAGCATGAGTTGTGGGGCGTACATTACTGTTTCTCGAGTTTAAGTTTATGGAGAAAGTTTTTCGGAAAAGTAACATAAACATACACATTAAATTATCATATTTACACAAATCTCCACCCTTGCAAAGTAATTACAAAAATTCCAACTAATTGTGCATCTTCATTGGATATATCGGGAGCTAATTATGTATTTCGACAGACCCAAAATAGAAAAAAAAAATATCAAGCGCTAAATATGTATCTTTATAAAGAAAAAAAATATATCTTCGTTGGATGTACCATGTATCTCGACAGACATAAAATTGAGAATATATATTGGGAGCTCATTATATATTCTTACAAAGAAAAAATGTATCTTCGTTGGATGTATCGAGAGCTAATTATGTATCTCGTCAAATTCAAAATTGGGATTTTCATTAATTATGAAAAATATCGAAATTTTCTGTAATTAAACTCCAAAATATTGGGATTTATGTTGTTTGATCAAATCTTATTTAGAATGCCATCCTCTATAATGGGTTCTATAGTTCGCGATTCAAGTTTGTCTCGACTCTAATATAAACTTGAGACACCGAATTAAAAAGTTTAAAAAATGAATTTTTTTTCGCAATTTTCATTTTAAAATTTTGATTGGATATGTTGTTCATGAACAATGATAATAGGCGTGCTACAACATCAATCAGTTAAAACAACAGTAAAAGATGTTGTCCATTAATTCAGACAAAGATATAATTTGCATGGCTCCACCAATTTGGAAAAAAAAAATGCAAATTTATAAAGGGAATTCTTTTTTGGAAGGAAATAGTAAATATTTTTTAGTGTATGCTTTTCGGGTGCTGCTTAGAATAGAGATAGTCCGACTCTAATTTAGTATATGTTTTTTTGGTGCTATTAAGAATATAGGTAGAGGCAGAGTCAAAATTTTTATTAAGGGGGCTCAAAATCGAAAGAAATAAACATACAAATTAGTCGAAGGGAGTTCAACATCAATTATATATTTATCAAAAATAATTTTAACCATATATAAATAGTATATTTTTTGCCGAAGGAGGTTCGAGTAGACCCTTTAACGATAAGGAGGCTCCGCCCCTAAATATTGATTGTCGAACTATAACTTAGCACGTGTTTTCTTAGGTACTATTTAAAATAGGAAATAATACATAAAGTAGCATACTTAAGTATTAAATTAAAAAAAATAGCAATACTTTTATCAAATTATATTTTGTAGCATATGTATTTGTATTTTTGTAGCAACAGTTTGCAAAAATACAAAATACATATCGATCATAAGGGCAGTAAAAATCATATCTATTTGTATTTTTGTAGCAACAGTTTACAAAAATATAAAATACAACTTGCTATATTATGTAATTATAAAATTATTGCTATGAAACTGATAATTAAAGGGACAATTATGCTATTTCTGAATTTTATCCTTTAAAATATAGATTAAAAGTGTCAAATGAGTGAGTCAGATCTGAATGAACTGAGATAATAATCCGTTCATAAGTCAATTGGCTTGAAATGAACTAAAAAGTGGGTTTTAATATCCAACCTTCCCAATTGTTATTAAGATATAGTAATCTTATTGTTCTTTTATATTGTTTTATTAGTACCTATAAAATACTTCTCTTTCTTTATTATGGCTATGTATAATATTTTGAATTTAAAACAAAATGTCTTTCTAAAAATATTTTGATAAGATTTCTCATGAATCAATTTGCATTGTATATCTATCTGAGCTAATAAATGAGCAAGTCAACAACCAACTCAAATTTTGACCAGTTTTTGTGTGTTAATTTTATCACCTCTAATAAAAATAGTCAAATCCTAACTTGAGAATGTTACAACGTTATGAAATAAGAAAATTTTGATCGACCTGATTGGCTCTCATTCTGATTTGACCTACACCTTCACTTGAAAGAGTATTATTTTCTCTACAGACAAATGACAGGTGAAAGATACTTTATTAGATACGGGAAATTTACAAAATTCTTTTGAGTTACTTAACATATATATGGTTTATCTATATATGTTTCCTTTTCAATTTGGAAAAATGGCATAAGGATATATAGTAAAACACAATCTAATCACTTGATTACATTCAAATTCATTTTGTTAATAACTCGAGCTAAAATTGTTTTTTTTTTTTGGTTTCCCAAGGTATTCCCACGGTCGGCAGCCGTGAGACTAATCCTTCGTTCCTACTGTTAGTTCACTAAGCGGTAGGGAACTGGCCACGGAGTTTTTTCCATTCACCAGAGGTGGAGATCGAACCCCAACCTCTTGCTTAAGGGTTGAGATGCTGAACCACCGCACTAACCACAAGCTAAAATTGTTTTGGTTGAGACAAGAAAATTTGATTGATTTGAAAATCAAATAATATCAAGTGGAAATAATATTTAATAATTGATCAAGTGGAAGAAAATGACCCTTTAAGTTGTCTTGTATGTTAAAATTTATCAATCATTTCTTATGTTCAAATCATCACTTAGTTGATGAGATTTTCTATCTAGGATTTTTTTTGGTTTTTTCGTTTTTTTGGGGCATATGATGTTTGTATAAGAATCTGATTAAATTTGAATTCATACATTATAGAATTTATAATTTGGGGCAATTTTTCAACATGATTTTTTTTTCGTTCACAACTTCTAATTAAAGATGGAAAAATCCTAAATCATCTCAAAATCGATATTAATTTCTCTCTAGTATTTGGTACTTAGAAAACATTGACAGTATATATAAAATATTTGTAAAATTAGATCATTTAATAAATAATTGCATTATAATTTTATTTAATTAATTGATAATCTAAAATGAATACTATATACTTATTGGAACAAGTTAAAGTACAATGTTAATATAAAAAATTATTATACTATTAATGTAAATAATTATATCCATTTAGAAATAATTCATCACACATGAATTGATACAGAAGTGATTAGCGCTTTGAGGAATATAACTATGCAATAACGGATATGCGACATAGAATATATATTCTTTCCGTCAGGTATATCCTTTAGTAAGTTTTCGCTCTCGTCTTCATTAACTAGACTTGGAAACAACGTCTTCATTCCCTTTTTCCGCTTTTCTAGTTATATCCAATTTTGGTTGGCCTTTCACCCTTAGCCACAAGTTATCCCCGTATTTTACCACATACGTGGATTCAATCCTCCAAAGCCTATTAGAGCTCTCTTCAAGCTGCTCATAGCTATATCGATCAATTTCGGATCAAATAGGAAGAACTAGAAGATTTCACCTCTGTTAACATAGTAAAAGAAAAAATAGATATAAGCATCCAGTACCCCTCCGAACTATGGTCAAAGTTGCTACGACACACTCCAACTTCACAGGGGGCATATTCCCCCCCCCCCCCCTCCCCCTAAACTCAATTTTAGCGTATTTGTGTCACCTTTTTGTCCTGATGTGTCACCTTTATTACATAAAATGGGGCACACATCAAAGATGATACATCAACTAAAAAGGTTGACAAAAGGTGTCACTGTAAAAAAGATTGACAAAAATATACTAAAATTTAGTTCTGATGAGTAATTAAACCTCCATAAAGTTGAAGTTTGTCGTAATAAATTTGGTCATAATTTAAGAGATACCAGATACTTTACTAAAAAAAATAAGGATAAAGGCCCAATAATTACATTTAAGAATGACTTTAATTTCATTGTTGCACAAAAGAATTCATAATTTCAACATGTGATGGATAAAGTAATAAAAATATTAGAAATTAAATCCATTAAATTATATTTTAAATATGCCTATGAATAAGAAGACTAATTCAAAAGGTTTTAAACTTTGAGGGGAATATTGACCACCAAAATAACTTTATATATGAGTGCATGCAGCATGCGTAAATGATTATACATATCCACTCATATTCTAAATCTTCTTTAAGGTTGATGTTTATCTTGATTAAATTCATTATTTATATATGATGAACAGACTTCTCTATAACGGCATCTCTATAATAACATTTTATTATAGGTTTTGTTTTAGAATTGACTTTCATATTAGTTGTATTATATTACATATTTTTTATAATAGTATCTCATTTTAGCAATCAAAAAATATCTAAACAAACACATTATTAAAGAGAGATCTGACTATAGTTTTATTAATTGATTAATAGTTTTATTGAAACAATATTTTCTCCTAAGAAGATTGATTTACAACTCGGCTCATTAAGAACAACTCAATACAACCAGAAATCAAGACCGATAAAGTTCTCCTCATTATTTATTAAAATTATCATTTTGTACTTTTGTAATAGTGATTTTGAATTCGAATCTTAGGAATAAATTTTCTTCGACAAAGAGTGTTTTACCCCATATATATATATATATATATATATATATATTAAGAATTTTCGATACGAATCTACATTAATGGGCTCTACCCAACAAGAGTGGAAATTCAAAAAAAAAAATTGAAAATATTACGGTATAAATTTATTGTTCATTATATAACTTAGGGATAGATTTTTCTATAATAATAATCCTCTCTAATAATATTTCATTATAGGTTTGCTTTGGAATTGACTTTCATATTAGTTATTTCATTATGTGGCCATTGAAGCTGCTTCTTTGTGCAGGGGAAGGAAGGAGAAGGAGGAAAGAATAAAAGAGAAGGAAAAGTAATCAATTTATTATATTAAAAAAAATGATGTGGCAGCGCGTGTAGGTCACTACTTGAAATAAAATCTGGGTATGAGTTTTTAGACAGTTATATATTTCATTTTTAAATAGTTCAGGGGGGTCATAGGACCCCCGCAAAGTATAGATGTGTAGTTGAAATTTAGGGTAAAGGTTGGGGAGGTATTTGGCCATTTTCTCTAATTTTTTATAATGATATTTCATTTTAGCAATCAAAAGATATCTAGACAAATATATTGCTATAGAGAGGTCTAACTATAGCTCTAATAATTGATCAAGTAATTCTATCAAAATAATATTTTCTCTTAAAAAGATCGATTTGCAACCCGGCTCATTAAGAATAGCTCAATACAACCCGGCACATTAAGAATAGCTCAATACAACCCGAAATCAAGACCGATAAAGTTCATCCTTAAATCGGTTAGGTTGGGCCCAGTCCAACCAAGTAGCTAGGCTTAAGAAAGGAAAAAATTTAGAAATAGCAATTATAGAGCCTTAATTATAACTTTTATAGCAATAGTTTCATAATTACGAAAAATAGCAAATTGTATTTTGTATTTAAGTAAACTGTTACTATACAAATACATATACAACAAGATCTACTGTCCTTGTTTTACTCAAATTAGTTGAGTTAAATAAGGAATAATTATCCCATCTAATTAAATTCCTATAAATTACTCTTATTTAAATTAGTAGATTTCTTTTCCAAATCAAACTCAAAAATGAAGATTATTATTTTAATGATCTTCAAAATTTCAAAATATCATTCTCTTATATCTCTAACTATTTTTTCTTGTTAGTTTTTTTCATTTTTTTTATATTTTTAATTTTAATTTCTTTTTCTTTTCCATTTTTTCTTCCCACTTTATTTTCTCTCTTCTACTTCTCTTCTCTTTTTTTTTCTTTTTTATTTTTTTTCTTTTTTTTTCTTTTCTCGTAATTTTTTTCATTTTCTTCTTCTTCTTTTTAAAAAAAAAAAATTGCTTTTGTTTTAACACTTCTATTTCTAGTTTCTATTTATCTTTCTTCTTTTTTTTTTTCCCTTTTCACTTCTTTTTTTTTTGAATTTTTATTTTTTATTTTTGTTTTTTCTATTTTTTTTTTTTTACTCTTCTATCTCTATCTTTTATTTTTAAAAGACAAATATCAATATCATATATACATATTCAAAAAATATACAAAATAAATAGACATACAGATCTGCATATGTATTTACAGAAATACATATCTGACTCACATGTATATATAAACGTATAGGACACAAAATCTCTTTAACAAAAATGACAATTATATACATATACATATAGGTGATAAAAAAAATACATGATACATATACATCTTAAACAGTAAAAGAAAATAAATAAGTACATATATTACCCTCTAAAATAACGTAGTATGTACAGTTCAAAGACAAATCCAATGCCGTATAAAATACATATAGCTCTGCATATGTATTTACAGAATACATACCTGATCCATATGTATACTCTTATTTTATATGAGTCACCTTTGTATTTCGCAACTACATATGAAACTATATAGTATAGTTATGTTTGTTACTGTTTAATATGAATATGATATGTATTTCGTAAATACATATGTATGTTTTATACTGAAATACATATCCAGATCTATATGGCTATGTATTTTATATGTTTTTTGAATATGTGTATGTGATATGCATATTTGTCTTTTCAAAATAAAAGTTAAAGATAAAAGAGTAAAAAAATGGAAAAAAAAATAAAAAGAAAAAAACGAAAAAAAGAGAAGTGAAAAAGAAAAAAGGAAGAAAGAGAAATAGAAGTATAAAAATAAAAGAGAAAAAAATTAAATTAAATTAAAAAAATTAAAAGAACAAAACGAAAATAGAAAAAGAAAAAAAAAGATACGAAAAAGAAAAAAAAAAAGAAATAGAAGAGAGAAAATAAAGTGAAAAGAAAAATAAATCAAAATAAAAAAATAAGATGAAAAAAACTAATAAGAAAAAAAGGTAGAGATATAAGAGAGCGAAAGACAGTAATAATGTTTTATATTGAAATCTTGAAGATCATGGAGATAATTATCTTCAAATATGAAAAAGAAAAAAAGAAAAAAAAAGAAATAGAAGAGAGAAAAATAAAGTGGAAATAAAAAAATAAAAATAAAATAAAATGATAAAAAATACGATGAAAAAAAAAGGTAAAAAATATGGCTATATTCGAGGGAGGTGAAATAATGGAGTGAAAATAGAAAAATGTAAAGTAGTGAGAGTAAAACATGCACTTGCCTAGTTAATGAGTAAAATAATGTTACTCTTGCTATAAACTGTAATTTTACAAAAGTATTGCTACTTATTGTAATTATAGTTTTAAGCATGCTACTTTTTGTAATTTTTTCCTTAAGAAGGGATCATCCCAATTTCCCTCATACGGGCTTTCATGGGTCGATTTGAATCGGTTATTAGTCAAAATTATAACCAAACTAACGTAGTCGGTTTTTAAATTTTTAAATCAAATCAAACCAACACAAAATATAACTGTCAGTTTGGTTCTTGTTAGTTTAGTTCGTTTTGATTCGATTTTTTCGGTTTATAACTTTAGCTAATGATAAAAGTTGAAATTTAAAAAAAAAAAAAAAGCAAATCCAATCCAACATATAAGATGTCGACTGAGTGTTATGCTTCAACCGTGAAACTAAGATGCCAATTCAGTGTTATACTTAGGTAAAGCCACAAACAACACCATATGAACGCTTCTGCAAAAAATATTTACAAAACACATATAAGAGAATGATATGATAAACCCCTCAAAAGGTGAACACATAATTTTTTTGCTTAATAGGGAACAAAAAGAAAGTTCAAAATTAGTGATTATCTATAGTCTAATGACACCTGTAAAATCCCATAGACAACAAGATAATTTTCACAATTAATATCATTTGCCATTCAAAGTGTGAAAATTATTTAGAATCTCATAACATACTGTCAACTAGATGAAGACATATGACTAAAAGTGCTACGGCTAAAGTTAAATTTATTACATTTAAAATGTAACAAATATTTATATTTTATTCATGAATAATGTAACAAATATATATATATATATATATATATATATATTACAATCTAATAAGAGGCAAAAGGAAGGAGAAGCAGGTAGCTCTCCGTCAACATGTCTGCTTCAGCTGTTTGCTCCGTAATTTTATTATATTACTACTAATTAATTATTATATATCATTTAAGTATTAAAAATTAATAATATTTAATAAAAAATTAAAATAGATATTTATGTCGTGTCTGCTTCAATCGCAATTTTGCTAAATATCACCGCTAATTAATTATTATAAGTCATTTAAGTATTAAAAATAAATAATTTTTAACAAAAAGGTAAAATAAATGTAAAATGATAAATTAACTCTTGATATTTTAAGTTAACTTGACGTTTCATATGAGATCCACTTAAATTTTTTTCACAAGTATTTTCTATATTAATTTTGTTATATCACTTCTAATTAGTTGTTGTGAGTCATACGATATCGCTTCTAATTAATTGTTATGGTTATATAAGCATTATGTCACTTAAATTAGAATAGAACAAAAAGTATTATAAATCACGATAATTAAAAATTTAAAATATTTTTAAAATATAATTGACTATTAATGTCATAAAAGTTTGTATAAGGAGATATATTATTTGAAAATTACATAAAAAGTATTATAAATTACAATAGTTAACAATTTAAAATATCTATAAAAAATTAATCTGTTATATATTTCAAAAGTTACATAAAAACTCCTATAAATCATAATAATTAACAACTTAAAAGTTTAAAAGATATAAAATATTTGGTTTGACTTTAGAAATTATATCAATATCACTTAAATTAGATTAGAAGAAAAGTATTATAAATTATAGGAATTAAAAATGTGAATTATTTTTAAAATAGAATTGACTATCAACACCATAAAAATTTGGACAGAAAGAGTAACATATATTATTTGAAAGATACATAAAAAAAATCTTATAAATTACAATGGTTAACAACTTAAAATATCTAAAAATATATTAAAAGTATGATTGATTATCTAATTTATCTGTGACTCATAAATTGTGACAAAAAAATAACATATATTGAGCATGTGGTATCTGACAAATCAATAATATAGGCCCATCACATTTTATTTTTCGTACTCTTTATTAATTTATACATTTGTAGAGTTTAATTTTGATCGTGAATTAAATACTTGAAATAAAATTATATATTTGAGTAATAAATCACAATAATTGATAATTTAAAATATTTTAAAAATATATATTACTCTAAAAAAGAAATTTATTTAAATTTCAAAATTCAACAAATGTCACAGTAAATGATATGATTCTTATTATAATATTAATTTATTATTATAATATTAATTTAGAATATTGTTGAGCCCGTGCTTTGCACGAATTTTTCGTAACTAGTATATATATATATATTTAAAATTATCGCTTCGTTTGGTTATTTTAGAGTAAAATCAAAATCAAACCACATAAGTGTTGATTTTTTAAATTTAAAACCAAATCAAATCAAACCTAACCAATTGTCGATTTTTTGATCGAATTAATTTGACTCGCAGTTCAATTTGATTCTTAATCAAACCATGAAGATCCCTAGTGATAAATAAACAAATACTTACAATTATGCTCTTATTCTCCTCGTCTTGTTGAAAATATTATTTTGTGCTTGTGTAGTAATTTTAAATTTAAGCCTTAGGAATAAAATTTGGACAACTAAATTACTTTTTATTTCTACTCTTTTTAAAATTATATAAAATTCTTGATTTTTGAAGTCAGATATATTTTTGATACATAACTAATTAATTAAATTCATATGTATCAGTAACACAGATCTAATTCAGATACATAAGTCTTATGTATCAGTAATACAAAAACGCATTCTGAGACATAATTATCATATTTTCAACCGGATACATCTTATGTATTTGTACACAAAAATCAGTACGACGCATAGCTACCGTGATATATCTTCATGTTCTTCACCATCCTGACATAATCAGATACATTAGTCTATGTATCAACAAAAATGAAAATCTATCAGATACATAAATTTTGTCGTAAATTTTGTCGAATTCTTTAAACGGATGAAACAAACATTATCGATCAAATCTGGTCAAATCTCCTCTTGCATCGTTTGAAATTTCTTCGACATTCACCGTAAAAAATAAAGCTTTGAAAAGTTTTTATTTTGATGATGATTCACTGTCGTTGGGTTGTTCAGAGTAGTCATGGTGTTTGATGGGACCTGGCAGAGAAAATGGTGTTGGGGTCTGGTTGATAGGAAAAGAGAGGAAGAAGGAGCGCATGAGCGAGGTCGGAGGTCCGCGATTTTCTGGTGGATTAGTGACAAGGGTGTCTCAACAAAATTAGTAGTCTAAAGCCAAAGCTTAATTAAAGACCTTTAAATACATTCACATACATACAAAAATAATATTGTGATGCTTTTAAAATTGTTTTTTTTTTTTTTTGTACACGCATATTAGTTGTTTTTGGTGTAGCATATTTAAAAGATACATAACATTTAACTTCACATATTAATATGATAATTAATAAAAGTAAGGATTAATTCTAGTAAATAAAATGTTAAATATTTATTTGCGATACATTAACTTGGATCTTGTTGTTAAAACTTTATTTATTAATTAATATAAAATTTGAGTTGTTTAATTCAAAGTTCTAAAATATTTCTGGTAAAAATTAAATAATTTTTTCTTTCTTTACTATTTCTTTTCTTACACGTATTTCACAATCTTCATTATTATTTCAAATGAAGTTGAAAATCATAAATTTACCGTTAAAATATTTGAAGCCTCAAAATTTTGAGGGCCTAAAGCAAACGTTTTACTAGTCTTACACTTGAGTCACCTCTGATTAGTGGCTGGAAACAGAGAAGACGGCGGAGGGACTGATTTTGTGGGAGCTGCTGGTTGGAATTTGGGAATATATGTAATGTATTCGATGGTTCAGAGATAGAAAGTAAAAAAACGAATTCATGTAATTATTTTAAAGAGTTGAAATTTTAAATAATAATAAGTTAAAAGTGCGGTATTATGTAAGTTATCCGTAAAATTTTCTTTGACAAAGAGCGTTGGTGTGGTATTATGTAATTTATCCATAAAATTTTCTTTAACAAAGAGTGTTTTACCCCTATAGGTATATAGTAGCACTTTCCAATACAAAACTAATCAAATCTAGATTAGTTGGGGTCTAAAATTAAAAAAAAAAAAAAAAAGAGTATTAGGTCTTTTATAAATGTTGCGGTGGAGTGGCGTTCCTCCATCCTTAATTAGAGATTTCGAATTCCAACTTTAATAATAAAGTTGTCTTTGATGAAGAACGTTTTACCCCAAACATAATAGAACTTCCTAACAACAATCTGAATTAATGTTGGGAGGGAGCGAATCCAAGAAAACAAATGAATGAATATTAGGTTTACCATCAAAGGGAGCAATAAAGTACTGATATTCATCTGTTCAGAGATCTCGAATTTGAGAATTAAAAATATAATTGCCTTTAATAATGAACGTTTTACATCATATATAGCAGAATTTCACTTTTTAGTTTTTACAACATGAATTTGAATTAGTTGGTTTCTAAAACGAGTACCAGTAATAGGGTCGGAATCCAAAAGAAGGAAAACAACCAAACAAAGAAGTATTAGCTAGATTTAGTACTAAAGGGCGTCGCAGCGGAATATTCCTCCCTCCTTAATCATAAAATTTTAAGTTGGTATCCTTAAATAAAATTGTCTTTGATATAGAGCATTTTACCTTATATATAGTAGGACTTTTCGAGATAAATTTGTTCAATTGAGCTTTAAAACGAATGTCAAACGCCAGACAGAAATTCAAAAAGAGAAATAAAAAAAGTAAACAAACGAGTAATAGGTTTGAATCTCACGTGAAGTTGTGTAGTACAATTAGGTGGTATCTTTTTTGTTATTGAGCATGCTTGTGCTCACAAAGTCTTATGTGATTCATTGACTTTGACTTTATTGATAATTTTTTTTATATATATAAAAGAATGAGATTGTTTTCAAAGTTTGACATAGCATCAACTTTACCAATTACTTCAAGATTTTATTGATAAATAGTCGTTTTATAATTATTATGGAACTAAACCAAATATGTTGATGGAGTAAAAAGTTAAATGTCAATGGAAAGTGTTACACTATTTTTAATTTTTTTTAAAAGAAAATTGTTATACCTTGTTCCATCATTTTCATAGTTTTAATTTTTTTTCTTTTAAAAATAAAAGGACAGTTTGGTGCACTGAAGCTTCCGCTATTCGCATAGTTACGGGAAAGGCTCCACCAGCCTTACCTTACATTTCTGTCGGGGGTTATTTTTAAGGCTTGAACCTGTCACCTCCTGATCACATGATAGCAACTTTATCAGTTACTCTAAGACTTCATTAAAATAGTCATTATATAATTATTGTGAAATTACACCAAATATGTTGTAGTAAAAAGTTAAATCTCAAAGGAAATTGTTACATTACTTTTTAAAAAATTGTTATACCATGTTCCATCATTTTCATAGTTTTAAAGTCAACAAAAGCTTGATTATATTGGAATAAATGGGAACATTTTGGGCCTCCCATCAAAATTTGTTCTATGATTTTAGTTCAAAGTGGTGGGTAAAGGATAATCATGATCTTAGTAAATTATAAATAGTCCCCACCTTTAGCTTTTTATTTTTTTCTTGATTATGTTTACTTTTTTTTTTACCCAACTCTTTTTCTTCCTTTTTCTATAATATTATCATTGTGAAAAGGAGATTGAGTTCTAAAAGCCAAATTTTGCGATTTACTATTTCATTTTTTCCCTTTAGGCTTTCAATTATTTTTTAACTATCAATGTGAAACTTGAACGATATATTTTTCTCTTAAACTAAGTTTGACATGATTCATCATCGCGATTCATAGGTCTCACCGTTAAATTAAGTTCGACATGATTCATAAATTATTCGTAGGTCAATTTTTGAGATTTATTGTGTGTATTCCACATCGTTAGACTATTTATGACAACTGAAGCCTACAACTAGCCTCTTTCTGTACGAATGTACAAAAAAAAAATGTCTCACGTCATCACTCTGTCATCGGCATACTGGTCCCGTCGAACACAAGCTATGATACTAGATTATTGTGCTAAATCACGCAGGCTATAGATACTTTTAACATAGTGTGATACTATTGTTCATTTTAGATCAAGTCAGCGCGACAGTCTCCTTCTAAAAGGCATCATACAATTAAGAATATCGTTACATCTTATTTAATTTATAAATTTCAATCTTTTCAACTATCAATATGAGACTTAGACTATATTGGAGCATCAATTAACTTACTCATTACATGTCATTAATATTGAAAAAACTATCTATAAGAGCTAACTTTATACACAAACAAAGTTAAAAAAAAAAAAAAAAATCACTTATATAGTACTAATAGTATAAAGAACTTTATACTATTGATCATATTAAAGATAACTACAAGTTATTGTTCTTAATAATTGAAATAAATTACATGAAAAATAATACAGGAAATTTGTTTATAAAATTACAGGTAGTGTAAAAGTTTCACTCTTCAATGTACTACAACAATAACATATTAACATATCCAGCATTATTCACATGTGGGATCTGAAAAGGATAAAATATGGGCATATTTTATTTCTACCTCGTGGACATAGAAAGGCTGTTTAAGAAAGAACAAAGATTATTATTCTCTTCATTCACTTCTACTTATTACTTTTTAACATAGTATACCCATTAAGGAAAAAATAAATGGTATAGTGAGTTTATAATATTTGCCCCTATGATTTGGAGAATAAGTAATTAATGTTAAGGGTAAAACATGAAAAAAAAAAAAATTACCTTTTCTTGATTTGACAAAAATGACAAGTAAAACTGAGCATCTAGTATCCCTGAATTATGATCATATTTGCTATGACACACTCCAACTTTACGGGAGTTCTATTATCCTCTTGAAGTAAATAGGACCCTTGTAAAATTGGAGTGTATCGTAACAATTTTGATTATAATTGGAGAGTTACTGGATGCTTATCTCAAAATGAAAATCATATTACAAAAACAGTTACAAATAAATCCAAAGAGAGGGAGCACAATGTAGGTGAAACATATCCCTATGGTTATTATTACTAATAAAAACATGTCCCACGAGAGGGTCCACTGCTTTAGACAAATGCAATCTATGATTTTTTGAAAACAAAAGCCAAATGTTTGACAAAATATGGCCAAAAAACTACTCAATCAACAACAACAACAACAAAATCTCCTACTTGTGTCTCTATCTCTTTATTTTCTTCTTGTATTCTTTAACAACTTTTCACATTCTTCTTTCCTCTTTGTTTTCTCTAAATTCAAATAATCTTTTTGTTCTTCACCATGGCTATGGACAAGCACCACCACCACCACCACCAAATGCCTCTAACCAAGTCTTCTTCAAGGCAAAGATACAACGAATGGTTCGTGTTATATATATACACTGACAGTATAAAAAAAAAATTAAGTTATTTGTCTAGTTTTACGTGTTGTAATATGTCATTTATCATGTTTTGCATGTTACGAATATATGAAAAATAATGTTCGACCTATATACTTCATATAATTTTATATATACATAGTACAAATTTTTTGACGAAGGATGTTCATCAACTGGCCAACATGCATGTAACTTCATGGTATAAAAAAAAAGGTTTTATATTGTCAGTGTATACTAGCTTTAACTTGGTTGGCTCATATATGAAATTTCACATTTTGGAAAAAAAAATTGTTAATTTCTTTTCTTTTTTTTGGGCTAATTGGCTATTTTTACATGTTATATAGGGTATTTCGAGATGTTCCAAGTGATATAACAATAGAAGTGGATGGTGGTATATTTTCATTGCACAAGGTAAGCCTCTCCATTCAATGTCTTGTTGTTGATCAGAGGCGGATTCAGTATTTAAACTTTACGTGCTCTATATTTATACTACATTTTCGAAGTTTTTTCATGTATACATCTATGATCTAGTTGGAAAAGGTTAGAGGGACTATTAAGACTTCGCAATTACCTTCAACTACAGATTATGACTGGACCTCGGATTAGATAATATTGAGATAAGCATCCGGTACCCTCGGAGCTATGACCTAAGTTGCTACGATACACTACAACTTTACAGGGGTCCTATTACCCCCGGAACTCAATTTTAGCGTATTTTTGTCACCCTTTTGTGCTGATGGGACACTTTTTGTCAACCTTTTAGTTGACGTGACACCTTTGGACCGGCGTGAAGTTGAAGTGTGTCGTAGCAAATTTGGTCATAGTTCAGGGGTACTAGATGCTTTGCTCGATAATATTGTTGTTGCATAAGCCATAAAGTGTTCAAAAAGTTTTTGTTTTCATGCCTATGAGCAAGTTCATAGATCACATCATGTTGTAGAAATTCCCTAACATATGTGGATTGTGATTTCAGTTTCCCCTTGTGTCGAGAAGTGGACGAATTCGGAGGCTTGTGGCAGAGCACAGAGATTCTGACATATCAAGAATTGAGCTTGTTAGTCTACCAGGTGGATCTGAATCATTTGAACTAGCAGCCAAGTTCTGTTATGGTGTCAACTTTGAGATCACAGCAACAAATGTTGCTCAACTCTGCTGTGTATCCGATTACCTCGAGATGTCAGAGGATCACTCGAAAAACAATCTTGGTTCGAGAGCTGAAGAGTATCTCGACAGCATTGTCTGCAAGAATCTTGAAATGTGTGTTGAAGTCTTGAGACAATGCGAAAACCTGCTTCCCCTTGCTGATGAGTTGAAAATCGTTAGTAGATGTATCGACGCTGTAGCCTCAAAAGCTTGCGTTGAACAGATCGCTTCAAGTTTCTCGCGTTTGGAGTATAGCAGCTCAGGGAGGTTGCATATGAGTAAACAAGCCAATTGTGAAGGGGATTGGTGGATTGAGGATCTTTCTGTTCTTCGTATCGACTTGTACCAACGTGTTATAACAGCGATGAAGTTTCGCGGTGTTAGGCCTGAGAGCATTGCAGCATCACTAGTAAGCTATGCACAAAAGGAGTTGACACAAAAGTCCATTTCTGGTTCAAATGTCCAAGAAAAACTCGTGGTTGAGACGATCACGAGCCTGATGCCTGTTGAGAAATTTGTTGTTCCTTTGAGCTTTCTATTTGGATTGTTGCGTAGAGCTGTGATGCTAGATTGCAATGCTGCTTGTAGGCTTGATCTCGAGAGACGGATAGGATCTCAGTTGGATATAGCTACTCTGGATGATATACTAATACCTTCGTTTCGTCATGCTGGTGATACATTGTTTGATGTTGACACAGTGCATAGAATCTTGGTTAATTTTTCACAACAGGAAGGCGATAGCGATGATGATATGGAAGATGTATCGGTTTTTGAATCCGATAGCCCTACTGCTACGCCATCACAAACTGCATTGTTCAAAGTATCAAAGCTAGTTGACAACTACCTAGCTGAAATTGCACCAGATGCAAATCTGAAGCTGAACAAGTTCATTGCTATTGCAGAAACATTACCAGCACACGCGCGTACTGTCCACGATGGACTTTATCGAGCTATCGATGTTTACCTCAAAGTATGTATTACCACCTGCTTATTTGAAATATGCTTAAAAAGTTTTGCTGGTATGAATGAGAGACGTAAATCCCTTCATAATATGTTGCACGGACTCTCCCAAAATGTTGCCGCACACGTATTGGATCCTCCAAAAATGTACTACTTTTGGAGGATCCGACATGTAGCTCATGATGTTTTAGAGAGTCCGAGCAACATAGCCTTCATAATTTCACAACAGGAGATATATTTTGGATCAAGTTTCTTTACCTTGTTTTAGAGAAAAAGGGTCAAATATATGTCTTTACTATGTGAAATATCTTAATTTTACCCTACGTTATACTTTGGATCCATTCATACCCTCGTCGTTAGTAAATTGTCTTGTGTTACCGTTGACTTTAGTCGAGCTCCAACATGAAGTATAGGGGTTTTAACTATAGTCCAAAGTAAATGGATAAAATTTTGGACCTTCGTGAAGTATTTTGACACGTGAAATTCACTCTATCGATGTTGGAGCATCGTTTAAGTCATGGACAAGCATGAGACAATTTTCTGACGACAAGGGTATGAATTTCATCAAAGTTTAACGGACCGTAAATTTATGTCCTGAGCCGGGGGTCTATCGGAAAAAGCCTCTCTACTTCATTTGAGGTAGTGGTATGGACTGCGTATACTTTACCCTCCCCAGATCCCACTTCGTGGGAATATACTGGGTATGTTGTTGTCGTTTCTGTTGTTGTTGTTGTATAACGGATCGTAAATTAAGATATTTCATATAATACAAGAGTATATTTGGAGTTGTTACCTTTTATATAGTGATTTCTAAGATTCTTCATAAATTCACATTTCCAGGCTCATCAAACTTTATCAGATCCAGACAAGAGGAGACTATGCAAATCGATCGATTTCCAAAAGCTCTCACAAGAAGCTGGTGCACACGCTGCACAAAACGAACGTCTTCCTCTCCAATCAATCGTCCAAGTACTCTATTTCGAGCAATTGAGGCTTAGAAACGCCTTGTTTTGCTCCTATCCTGATGATGACATTAAGCCAATGCACCAATCTTGGAGGATAAACAGTGGTGCTCTTAGTGCAGCAATGTCTCCCAAGGACAACTACGCTTCTTTAAGACGAGAGAATAGGGAGCTGAAACTTGAGTTAGCGCGGATGAGGATGAGACTGAACGACTTGGAAAAAGACCACGTTTGTATGAAGAGAGATATGCAGAAATCTAGCTCGAGAAGATTCATGAAATCTTTCTCGAAAAGGATTGGTAAAAAGTTCAACATTTTCGGACATAGTTCTTCGAGGGAGTCTACTACTTCTCCCTCAAGGCATTCAGAAAGAACCGAGTCTAAGATAACAGATAGAACATGACTGTTGTTCTTGCAGGTACATCTAGTTACACGAATAATGTGTCTGCTTGTAATCTTTGTTCCATCTCACAATCCATATTTTCTCCGAAATCTTGTATAGATAAGGCGGCTACAGAGATCTTATGAGTGAGAGGCGCGCTGAAGGATGTGATATTAGATGTATACGTATTGAATTTTCATTTTTGAATGTGTATACATTGTTCGAGCTGAAAGCAATGGATTCGGTTGAACTCATAGAATCCGGCCTAGACAATTTGGAGTCTCATTATGAACTTCACGACAGATCAGCTGTTGTAAGACAGGATGAGTCGGATAGGACCACATCCAAATGGATCTAATCGTAGCTTCGAGTTCAGGTGCTGTAACGGGCCTATTTTGACTAGTGAATTGAATGGGCATTCATGTTTTTCATTTCGTGAAGTAAAAAAATTAGTACTTATCTTAAAACCTTTCAAAGTAATTTGATGATCGACGAATCTATCTGGAGCAAAACCTTTTGGGTTCACCAGTTTTGCATCACCAAGAACGCAAAACTGGAAGCAACCTTCAACTTACTCATTTGTCTGAACTCAGTATTTTCAACAACGAATATGGATATGCATGTGAATGTGGTGTGTGAAGCCGCTAAAATTTCAACAAATTTAAATTTTGAACCCATATCCAAAAGGCGCATTGAGTTCAACACTAAACAACAACATACCCAGTGCATTCCCACAAAGTGGGGTCTGAGGAGGATTAAGTGTACGCAGTCCGGACTACTACCTTAAATGAAGTAGAGGGGTTATTTCCGATAGACCCCCGGCTCAGGACAGATAACAGTATAATCAAACAAACGAACGAAAAACATAAAAGCACGCAACGAAAATGAGTTCAACACTACGAAGCTTAAAAGTGGAATGTCTCAGTTTCAAAATCTTGAATCCGCCTCTATAATTCATAGTTCAAAAGCAAATACACAATCCAAGTTCACAATATTGAGTTGAAGAACCCAAATATCTATTACAGCAAGAACATGTGACTATATGAAGTCTCAGAAATAAGAGTCTGAATTTGCAGACTCTTATTATGAATTAACCGGCACCTATGTTGCTCGGACTCTTCAAAAACGTCAACGCATGTCAAATCCTCCAAATATAGTATATTTTTGAAGGATCCGGCAGGACTGGGGCAACATTTTTGGAGAATCAAGCAACTTAGACCGGCACACTCAAATCTTCAAGCGGATTGTTGTTTGCTGTAGAAGCGGATGCCAACAGCTATACCCAAAATCATCAAGGGAACTAAGAACTGGAGGAGCTTAATTACGAACTCGGATGTCTTGTCCTGGTTGTAATGAGGTTGATTGGGAGGAGTATACTTCATTTTCGTCGGGATGCTTGCTGAATCGATATCTCCAATGTAGTACTCATCCAACATTGCTCGAGCACTGCTGCTGTGGCCAACATCCTCAAAATCATCAGTTGCATCCTTTCCTGCATCAAATTACCATCAAGTTTTTCAAAGATAGCACCGCAGGATAACCGTGGTGTCCAGGCTAGCTTGCACGCACCCCGCAGGATAACCGTGGTTTCCAGGCTAGCTTGCACACACCCCGACTAATTCCACGGGTTACCTGTCATCCCCACCAGCAACAGGTACCAGGTAACTCTATCCACCGAGGCTACAATAGATGGGTAGAAACACCTAGTGTTTTATGTCTCCGCGGATTTGAACTTGACCTCATAGTTCTCACCCACTTCATTGACCATTAGGCCACACCCTTGGGTGCAGAAATTCAGAATTTAAAATAAGTAGGTTACGGTCTTTACATATATAAGAGTCCGAGCTAGACAGCGATTTCTATTGATCTACTACTTGATGGCACAATATGTTTACTCAACTTTACAACTCAAATACGATTGTAACATATATGAACGAGTATTACAAGGTGTGGTTTCGGTAGGAAAAAGATGGTATAAGTGAATTACCAGTTGCAGCCAATAAAACCTCATCGCCACCAGGGTGGTCGTCCATGAATTTTGTCACATCGTACACCTATCAAGTAACAGATCGGTATCCGTCAATGAATCTCAATTGCAAACTTCTTCAACTAGCACAAGAAAGATACAGTAAGCTAAGAAACTGCAATACATTGTATGCTAGGAACCCAAATAAGAAGAAAGTTATGGCGGAATTTTAATGCTCATCTCATGTTGTTTTTTCCCTTTGGGGAGGACAAACGGGGACTAGGAAGGCACGACGGAAAGTTGAATAGCAATTCACCATGTTTTGCAACCGTGAATAAGGGAATTACAAGATTATAACTTTCTTCGGAAAAGTTACAAAAGTACAAAGTTATTTGCGTACTAATAAACAAGCAACAGCTTTTAACCGCTTGAGCCTTCATATTCAAATCATCTAAATAGTAGCTCTTCACCATATCGATAAATTCCTCTACTCATCCACATAAACACTTAAGAGCAAGACCATAACAATGAACAAATGAATTTTCATCTATAATAAAACCAAAGTCATCATCTAGATTGATAATTATTCATGAAGACCGAGTTAAATTCGTGAAAAAAGTTAAGATAAGTTGAATTTAAGACGTAGACACAATCCACAGACAATGACGAACCATCAATCAAATGTCAATAAAATGAAAAGCACCTATCTCAGCACTTTAAATGTGAATAATGTGTATGCATGATGCATCCTTCCCCTACCATATGAATGTAGAGTAGTTGTTTTCGAAGTACTTCTAGTGTGTGCGTATGTGTGTGAATAATGTCATCACTAATCATGCTAATGCCAGGTAAATGCTAAAACTCGCAAAAATCCAGCATGAGACAGTTCGACGAGGAAGCTAAAGCTTCAAAAGAGGGATTGTTCGATAAAACCAAATTTAGATCACTCAAAAGTCAAACCAGAGTAATCAAGAACCAAACGTGAGTGAATCCCTCCTCGGGAAAGAGAAAGAAGTTAAAATCCTGCATTTTATGTAGTAATTCTCGCAAAAGAAATCAATACAACCACGCTATTATTCATGAAACCAAACACACAACCACCAAGTGAGTTATTGGATAAGGAGTGTCACTAAAGCTAGCTCTTTTATGACAATTGACAATGGGTGCAAACTAAATACACAACACAACATTTCATTATATAAAGTTTAAATCAAATGCACACTTTTTCTATAACCGTTGTGTCCGGGCCAGCTTGCGTGCACCTCGGCGAATTCCATGGGATACCTGTCACCTCCCACCAGCAACAGGCATCCAGTAATTCTGTCCAACAAAGTCAGACAGGAAGAAGTCACCTATTGTTTTTTTTTCTCCGCCGGAGTTTTAAACCTGACCTCGTGGTTCTCAACCTACCTCACTCAATGACCACTAGGCCACACCCTTGGATGCCACACAAAAAGGGGTGCAGAAGGCTAATCACAGAGGTTACCAAGATTATGTTTTGCCAAAATTTGTGAGCCAACAGATTGAATTTATTAACAAATATTGGTAACGAAAGAACAAAACGAACATCTACTCCAGTTAATTACAACAAAAGGGGTGGACGATGAAAGGTAATTACAGACACAGAGATCACA
This sequence comes from Capsicum annuum, assembly GCF_002878395.1. Lineage (NCBI taxonomy): Eukaryota > Viridiplantae > Streptophyta > Magnoliopsida > Solanales > Solanaceae > Capsicum > Capsicum annuum. The sequence continues at coordinate 4,505,402 of NC_061116.1, forward strand.
AAGACTATGTATTGCCACTAATAAAGACTCAAAAATTGAATCTTTAACAGATATTTGTAAAGTAAAGCGGATGAAAACATCAATACCAGTTAGGCAGAAGCTAATTACAGAGATCACAAGGACTATATCTATATATTGCCACTCAGAGGCGGCGGATCCAAGATTTGAAGTTCTATGATTTCCTACACTGACCTTGAGTTAATATATAATACAAACTAGCTTCACGGTCACATACTTATGCATATTATATGTATTTCTTAATAAACATTACAGCCTCTACGCAAAAGCTACTGGTTCCGTGAAACCATAAATTACGCATTACATATACTATTGTTGCCACTAATACAACAACAACAACATATCCAATGTAATCCCACACGTGGAGCCTAGGTAGGGTGGTATGTCCGCAGCCTTACCCCTATCTTGTGAACATAGAGAGGCCCTATTGCCGCTAACAAAAATTCAAAACCTGAATCTTTAACAGATATATGTAAAGAAAACAGCAACGAAATAAATTAAATCCAAAAGGGGTGGAGACATAAAGGTAAAAACAGAGATCACAAAGACTGTAAGTTGCCCCCTAATAAAGACCCAAAAATTGAATCTTTAACATATATTTGAACAAAAGCACAAGAAAGAGCACAAAGGTAATTACAAAGATCACAAAGATTATAAAATTGCCAGTAATAAAGACCCAAAAATTGAATAAAGGGAAGGTCAGTGCACTAAAGCTCTCGCATGCACGGGTACAAGTAAAAGGGCCGGACCACAAGGGTTTACTACAGTGCCTTACCCTGCATTTCTGCAAGAGGTTGTTTCCACGGCTTTGAACTTGTGGCCTCCTGATCACATGACAAAAACTTTAAAGTTACTCCAAAGCTCCTCTTCTAAGACCCAAAAATTGCATCTTTTAACATATACTAGTATATTTACCAGCGCAATGCGCGGATAATCGACGTATTATTTATAAAACTTTCAGAACGCAATGTCTTGTTTAAGTATATTGAATAATAGTACCTTTTACATCCGAAAAAACTAAAAAAGTTTATTAGATAAAGTAGAGCCTATATCTGTATTAGGCTACTTAATAAGATATTGATAAAATACCAGAATCACTCCTTCCTACTAATCCTAACTCGCATCTTCCACTCCTTTCTATCTAGGATCACATCTTTGATAAGTTGAATTAATGGAATTATAATAATTACCTAAATAGAAGATAACTTGTAGGATTGTAAAATTTACATTACAGGTAGCTAAAGTTGGAAGGAAAAGAAAATTGGAATTGAATGCAAAATTTAATGGTAGTAGTAATTATAGAAAAAAAAAAAAGATTTAAAAGAAATGGGGAATGTATTGAAGGGGACATGGCCAGTAATTCTATGTATTAACAAGAAACAAATTAAGATTATTGCAACATTTTACATTGTTAAAAAAGAAAATAACTAAGAATTGGTCTGAATGTTTTCAAAAAGATGTAGTATGTGAACGCTTTCTCCATCAGCAATTCTTGAACAAATTATAGCTTGTTTCATTTATGTGATACATTCTAAATAATGCTCAATATTGTTTAGCTATAAAAGGTAAGAATTAACTTGTAAATCAAAATTTTACTTCCTATGGCCAACTAAAAGGTTAACAGTGTTGTGATATAGTATATATTATTAAACATGCATTAATCATCAAATTACAATTCAAATCTACCGATCAACCTATTTGCATTCTAGTGTAAATATTTTCAATATAAAATGAAGTGATTGAGTTGATGGATTATTAAGCAAAGAATATAAACCATCATCTCTACTAAGTAGCTTGCAACAGATCGATTATAATATTATGGCGAATTATCAGTTCACGATAATAGTATTGCTGCTAGTTCAATTTCTATTCGTTGGAGTTACAACGGGTCAAAACTCTTATGACCTAATGGCATATGTTCTTCAATGGAAAAACACTTTCTACAAAATCATGAGCAATCCTTGCAAATCGGATCCTGGTGAAATCTTCTCCATTCATGGCCTATGGCCTGCCAATGCTACCGAACACCGCATAATGTGTCTATGTTGTTATCCTCGAATGGAAAAAGGAACGTAGAAAAAAGGATAATAACAAAAACAAGACATGCACAAGGTAATACTATAATATATCTATTCAAAAAATATAGGTATCATCAATACACCATAGACATACACTTACACACTAACCCTCTACCCTAATCCGTGTCTTCCACACCTTCCTATCAAAGGTCATGTCCTCTGTAAGCTGTAACTACTTCATGTCATGTCCAATCGCCTCCCTCCAATACTTCTTAGGCCTACCTCCAACTCCGCACAAGATTATTATCCTTTTTTCCACGTTCTTTTTTTTTCGTTTGAGGATAACAACATAGACACTTTATGTTGTGTCTGGTAGCATTGTCAGGCCATAGGCCATGAATAGAGAAGATAACACCAGAACCCGGTTTGCAAGGATTGTTCATGATTTTGCACAAAGTATTTTTCCACTGAAGAACATATGTCATTAGGTCATAAGAGTTTTCACCCTTTAACTCCAACGAATAGAAATTGAACTAGCAGCAATACTATTATCGTAAACTGATAATCCGCCATAATATTATAATCGATCTGTTGCAAGTTACTTAGTATAGATGATGGTTTACATTCTTTGCTCAAAAATTTATCAATTCAATCACTTCTATTTATAAAGAAAATGTTTACACTATAATGCAAATGGATTGACCAATAAATTTGAATTGTAGTTAGGTGCTTAATGCATGTTCAACACTATAAAATATATCACAATACTGCTAACCTCTTAGTTGGCCATACGAAGTAAAATTTTAGTTTACAAGTTAATGTTTACCATTTATAGCTAAACAATATTGAGCATCATTTAGGATATACCACATAAATAAAACAAGTTATAATTTTTTCAAGAATTACTGATGGAGAAAGTGTTCACATACTATATCTTTTTGAAAAAACAACCATCCTAGTAAATTAAATTAACGGAAAAGGGCCTATAATGCCCTTCAACTATGTGAAATAATGTAAAATTGTCTTTCATCCACCTATTGGGCCTGAAATGCCCTTCTCATCTACTTATTGGGCCTAAAACACCCTTCCTATCTACCTGATTGGGGTTGTTTTGCCCTTTCATTTAACAGAACTTGACCCCGCTTCATTAATGACGTACACTTACCCTCCCCAGACGCCACTTGATGGGAATATATTGGGTATGTTGTTGTTGTAAAAAAAAAAGATACGTCATTAATGAAGTGAGATCAAATTGATCTATTAAATGAAAGGGCAAAATAGCCCTAATAGGTAGACGAGAAGGGCATTTCAGGCCCAATAGGTAGATCGGAGGGCATTTCAAGCCCAATAGGTGGATGAAGGACATTTTTGCACCAGTTCACACAGTTGAAGGGCATTTTAGGCCCTTTTCCGTTAAATTAAAAAGGGGTGGAGGCATAAAGGTAAATACACACAAAGACTATAAAGATCCAAAAAGTCTGAATCTTTAACAGATATTTGTATAAAAAAACACAAGAAAATATCAACTCTAGGCAGGCATAAAGGTAATTATAGAGATCATAAAAACTATAAGTTGCCACTAATAAAGACCCAAAAATTGAATCCTAGTGCAGTAAAGCGCCCCTACGCACAAAGTACGAGGAAGGGCCAGACCGCAAGCACTGGCATAAGCCAGGAATTTGGCGAAGGGTGTACAATTTTTATTCTTAGTTGTGTTAAAGGTGTGTGAAATTAACTACGCACGCATAATCACAAACATTTAAGCTCTATCCACCACATAACTTCCGGCGAAGGGTGTGCATCTGACCACGCTTCGCTAAAGGTGGCCCGCCCCTGACCACAAAGGTCCACTGTCCGCAGCCTTACCTTGCATTTCTGCAAAAGACTATTTCTACGACTTGAACTCGTGACCTCCTAATCACATAGCAACAACTTTAAAGTTACTCTAAGGCTCCCCTTATAAGACCCAAAAATTGAATCTTTAACATACATTTGAACAAAAAAAAACAAGAAAATATCAACCCCATTAAATTAAATAAAAAAGGAGTGGAGGTATAAAAGGGCAACTCGGTATCCTACATTTCTGCAAGAGGTTATTTCCACTGTTTAACCTCGTGACTTTTTGATCACATAAACTACAAGTTGCACCTAACAAAGACCCCAAAAATTGAATCTTCAACACATATTTGAACAAAAAGCATAAAAAACATAAACCCCATTTAATTACATTAAAAGGTAATTACAGAAATCAGAAAAGACTATAAGTTGCTCCTAATAAAAACCCAAAAAAAATTGAATCTTTTTAACATATAAATTAATCTTTTAACATATAAACAACACAAGAAACAGCAACACCAATAAATTAATTTTTTTTTTTTAAAAGGGTGAAGGCATAAAAGGTAAATACAGGTACCCCAAAGACTATAAGTTGCACCAAATAAAGAGAACAAAAATGAATCTTTAACATACAAAAAACACAAGAAACATCAACTCCATTTAATTACATTAAAAGGTATTTACAGAGATCACAAAAGATTATAAGTTGCTCCTAATAAAGACCCAAAAAGTTGAATCTTTTTAGAGAAAAAGGTTCGAAATATACCTATATTTTGGCAAAATTTATTGTAACACATCTCATCCTATGACCCTCCCCATTTATTACCTTATTTTTGTGGCACATATGTGTTTAGTTGTGAAAAAATAATCTAGGGGTCATAAAACCCACAAAATTGAGTCATGTTACAACAAATTTCGTCAAAAATCAGATATATTTCTGACTTTTTCCCCATCTTTTTAACATATAAATTAATGTTTTAACATACAAAAAACACAACAAACAATACCATATAAATTAAATTAAAAAAAAAAAAAAAGGTGAAAGAATAAAGGTAAATAAATACAAAGATTTAACAAAGACAAATATATACCTTGCCATTAATAAGAAGCCAACAATCTTTAACATTGTTGTGAGGGACAACTTCTGCCAAAGTATAAACCTTAGATTCACTACCCATCTTTGAATTATGAATTATGAATTACACAAAAACAAAAAGATGGGTTGATGAATCTTGATTTTGAATCTTCAAGACTAGTTTTTCTTAAAAAAAAAAAAAAAAAAAAAAAACTTGAAGAATGAGAAAAAAAAAGGGAAGGGGAGAGGTTTTTGTAATATACTTTTTTTGTGAGTTTGGTGGAAGTTATTGGAATTCAAAGATGGTTGGCTACAAGTTGGTGGCAGGGTAGGTGAAGAGAGAGTTAAACCAATAATTAATGAATGGTCAAACCAAAAATTGGGCATCGGGGGAGAGGGCAGTGCACTGTTTTCGTACTAAATTATACACGAAACTATTGTAATGCATTCGAATTTTAAGAGTGTCTTGTTATTTTGAATTAATTAAAATTATATTTTTAATAATTTTAGTACCTACATGATATATATGTGTGTTTACATAGATTTTTATTGTGTTGAGTAACTGATATGTCATATATGTTCCACATAGGCAATAGGATTGTCAAAAATACAGTTATAATTAGTGCAGGGGTGTAGTAGGACCTCTTAAAGTTCGGACGTATGTCAGTAATTTTATATATAGTTCAGGATGGAAACGGAGCATTTTTCCTTTATTTATTTAAGGAAAAAATTCAAAAATATACCTAAACTTTAATGAAATGATGCGTAAATACCCCTAACATTAATAGTTGAGGTATATGTGTATCCAAAGTATGACGGAAGATATATATGTATCATTTATCATATTTCGAGGAATTATTTATTCCTTTTTTCCATTTAACATTTTATGTCAAATAATTAACTCAAACCCACTACATGTTCTAATAAATCCACTATTCGACACGATCCCAATTAAAATCCAAGAAACGGCTATCTAACTGATGTGTTTTTCACCCCTATAACGATATACACCAATAAAACACTATCACTCACTACTATCAATTTTTTTAAAAAAAATAAAACTATTAACTCATAACACCCCAAAACAACACCGCATAAATTGAACCCGTCACGTTTCAATTTTCAAGCCACCATTTTTTAACCGAAGACACCCCACCTATGAAACATTGTCACGCCTCTAGCTCTGGTCTAATCTCCAATCTCTTCAATCAATAAACACGAACTAGCAGCAACGATCAATCACTGCAATTTGTCCGGAGTTCTCGTTTAAGGGAAAAACAGAGGGAGTATCAAGTTTGGAACAAATAATAGAGGTCGGATCGAGTTGGTTTGAGATTGAGTTCTGTGAATTTATTGAAACGGGTAGTGGGTTTGAGTTAATTATTTGTAATAAAAAATTAAAATAGAAAAAAAAAACAAATATACCTCAAAACTAAGATAAATGGTACGTATATACCATCCGTCATACTTTGGATACATATATATCTCTACCGTTAGTGTGAGGAACATTACATACCATTTCATCAACGATAAAAATATATGTGTATCAAAAATATGATGAAGGATATATAGTACCATTAATCATAATTCAGATTATATTCATCCATTTTCGAAGAGGAAATGATCGTCCTTTTTACAATAGACTAAAAAAAAAAAGCCAAATAAAAAAAATAAACAATAATATATATATATATATATATATATATAAAAATTATTTATGTAACCGTGTTCGATAATCCTTTTTACAAGTAAAAAATTTAATTTGGATATGATAAAGTCAATGTCTTCTCTATTCGCACATGTATTTGAAAAAAGAAAAAATTAATGCCAGCCACTTAACTTTATTTTTATAAATAAAAACTTTAATGACAGCCAGTAAACTTTATGTATTTTTAAATAGACACTATATATTTGGTAAGAACACAATGCATATGTTTAATCACCTCCAACTGTCTATTTCTAGCTTGTTATAAAATAATATTTTCTTCATTTTTATTTACTTTTTCACCTTTTTAAGTTAGAATATCTTTTAGAAAAAATATTAATTAGAAAATAATTCAATTAAATTATTTTTATTTATTACTTCCTTCGTTTTAGAAAGAATGACCTATTTTGAATTGACACAAAGTTTAAGAAAATAAAAAAAACTTTTGAATCTTATGGCCTTAAATTAAAGTTGTGTCAAATATACCAAAATGTCTTTTACTCTTATGGTCCTAAATATGTCATGTGCAAAATTGAAATTAAAGTATTGTCAAAAGAAGAAAGAGGTCATTCTTTTTTAAACAACTAAAAAAAAAAAGTTAAAGGCATCGATAGACACTCAAACTTGTTGCCAAAATTCACTTAGACACCTAAACTAAGGTCTGTTTCTATCAGACCCCTAAACCCCTGACATTTTATTCCAATTGGGCCTTTTTTGCCTATGTGGCACTGCGAGTGCAGTGCCATCATGGGAGACGAGTGAGGAACATCTTTTTACTAATTTACGAATAAAAAGATGTCAAGTGACATTGAGGCCCCAAATTTTTTTTAATAACAATTTTTTTCTTTTAAACACTAAAGGCCCCA
>NC_061116.1:4515919-4548856 GCF_002878395.1 Capsicum annuum
CAACAACAATATAATTCACTCGGTTCACTTAAGGAGCCAAAATAACAGCCATAAGATAATTCAATTCACTCACAGAATCAAAATAACAAAACAATATAGCTCGGTTCACTCAAAGAACAAAAATATCAATCATAAGATAACCCGATTCATTCATAAAATTGTCAAACTCATCAATATTGTGTACACACATGCGATCGATCTTATAAATGCTCATTAGTCGTGATCTGCAGAGGACGAGCTCAGTCCATGTACTACTAACCCAAATATTTAGTGTCTGTCACCCTTGTCTCAAATCAGTTTTACATCACCCTTATTTCAATGTCTTTACTCGTATATTTCCTAATATTCACCAATTTCGTGACGATGATCTTTTTTGGTTCATCTCATACTATCAAACCCAGGGGCGGAGCTATCCTTTGGCAAGGGGGGTTTATCCGAACATCCTTCGATGAAAAATTATATTATTTATATATGATTAAAATTATTTTTTATGTTCGTATAGTAGATATTGAACCCCCTTTCATTTATTTGTTTATTATTTTTAATTTTTCTTAGTGAAAATTCTAACTCCGTCATAGATCAATTCCATGTCATAACATGTTCAATCATAAAGGTATCATTTCCACCCTCAAACTATAGTCGAAAAGTCGAATCCACACCTAAACTATATAAGTGACCTATTACACATCTTAACTATATAAAGTGATACTTTTTACACCATGTCAGACATTACATCACTTGCATGTGGTGTGGTGTTTTACATGCGCTGTCACGTCAGCACCACGTCAGCATAATCCAAAAAATAACAAAAAAGACATCGTTTTCACCCTAAACTATAGTCGAAAAGTCGAATCCACACCTAAATTATATAAGTGACCTATTACACACCTTCACTATAAAAAGTGATACTTTTTACACCCTGTTAGGCATTACACCACTTGAATGGTGTTTTACACACGCTGCCATGTCAGCATAATTCGAAAAAATAATAAATTTATTATTTTCATAATTTTTTCTTTTTTCTTTTTAATTTAATTTTTTCCTTCTTCTTCAATGTCTAAAACCTCCATTGTTGTCAATGTCCAAAACCTCCATCACACCATATTCATCACCATAAACTTTATCCTACCAACAAAATTACCATAACAATTAATTTCTTCTAACATTGTTGTTCAGCCGTAACCCATCGTCTTTTCTTAAAAAATAAATAAAAAAATTCTCAGCTATAATGGCCATTATTGCTTCAAAAAATAGCCACTCGACTGTTGGCCTCTGTGTTTTAAATGGTAATGACCAACACATTTCTGTACTTTTTCTATTTATTTTTTAGTTATAATTAAAAAAAAAACTAATATATTAACAAGCTACATTTTTGGATGGATTAATAATTAATAGAAAGAGAGAAGAAAGTCAATGACGAATTCGACTTTTTCGACGAGATTCACCGAAAAACATGCTACAAAATTTTATATTTTTTTTATAAAATTTAATTTTTCCCGTTTAAATATCAAATACAATTTGATTTTGTTCATTGTGAAATTGACATCGATTCGATGAAGGTGGAGGATGAATTGTGTCATTTGGGGATGGGGTTGAAATTTGGAGTTGGGGTGATGAAGAAATTGTGTTGGTTGAGGTGGGGGTGATGAAGAAGAAGATGGTTTGGGATTGGGGTTGGAGTTTCGGGGTGGTGGGTGATGAAGAAGAAGATGGTTTGGGGGTGGGGGTGATGAAGAAGATGATTGTTTGGGGGTGGGGTGGGGAGATGGATGTTGGGGGGTGGGGGAGGAGTATTTTAATTTTTTTAATTTTTTTTTGCATTAATTTTTAATTTAAACGCGTCAATTTTTATTTAAATAATTATGTATTTTCCATGTCAGATCTAGGGTAAAGTATTAATTTTTTATAGTTAAGGTGTGTAATAGGTCACTTATATAATTTAGATGTGGATTCGACTTTTCGAATATAGTTTGGGGTGAAAACGATGCCTTTTTCCTTAATGTTTTTAGCCATTTATTTTTGTTATTTAATAGGCTGGACGCGCCTAAAATAAGTGTAATATACTCGCCTTAGAATGGGGGTCGCGGGAAGGTAATAATATCATTTTTATATAGTTAAAGAGTGTAATAAGTCATTTATATAGTTTAGGTATGACTTCAATTTTTCTTGTATAGTATGGGGTGAAAATGATGCCTTTTTCCATATATAATTTAATTTATCTTTTGCGTTTGGTGTAACAATGGTATAGTATATTTGATTTTATATTTCCAAGGATTAATGGCTTTGTTTGTATGTTTAATTATATATTTTATATTTATAATTTATAGGTGCTTTGCTGGATGACCAGACATATATAATATGACAAAGCATAAACAATTAACAATGTTTTCAATGTTTGATTCATTTATTTTTTTATTGAATGTGAGTCTTCAATGTTTGATTTTTTAATGTGAACTAATATTAATTAATTTATTATTGTGATTTATAAAATGGCTATAAATATAATTGATGTGACTTGGACACTTTATATATTAGATTTCTTGTTGAGCCTGAATCAATACATGTATTGGTGTGAATTATAAGAATTATATGAAGAAGAACACAGATAAAGATTTGATAATATGAACAACAAATACAGATTGAGGTTTGAAACACGTGCGAAACGTTTTCTCAAAAATGACATTTGCTCTCTTTCCTTTGTGAGATTTGTTATGAGATTGTATGCAAATAGTTTTTATGAAATTTTACACTAAACAAATAGTAAGAATTCTCCTGAAAAACAAAAACGTGAAACTTGATCTTTTTTAAGAAGAAAGAATTTCTTGGGGAAAACTGTAACAAAGTTCTCTATTGAAAATTAAGATAAAATCAAAGATTGAAAGGACACATTTACATTGTAAAGACACGCAATGAAATAACATATTAACACATGTCAGTTTAGTTAATTAGTTAGGAAAAAGTTGTTAAATCAGTTGATTTTAAAAAATTTGAATTCAAAATTTTAGTTACTTAATTTTATATTCATTTGTTGTTTTAAGAATTTCAAATTATAAATTGATTTATATTTTTAAATTTTTAGTTCGAATGTAGGTATATTTGTTGGTTATAAAATATTACGTCTAATGTTTTTCTTTTAAAAACTATTTAAAATATATTATTTTTTCAATCATTCCACATCCACGTCCTGATACTTGGCAGCTTGAAATTCAAACTAAAATATTCTTATCACAATGCGTTGAAGTAGATGAAAAGATTTTATAATATATAAACTATGTAATTTTAATTATTGTTTCCTATAAAAGTAATATTTCTTGCAGATTTTGTTACATTCTTTTAATAAAAAATAAAAATAGAAAATCTTATCTAATCTTCTCACATTACAGTTCACAATTTGAATTTGAAGTGGAAACTGCTTTGTGATTAGTATTATCCTTAACTTAATTATGACACATCAGTTGAAACCAGATGGGTTACTCCACATTAATAAAAATTGCTTTTTTTTTCCTCAACATGTGTGTCAAAATCCAACAATTAATTTATTGTGAAATGGAGGGAGTACTATATATTACATTTTTTTCATCTTCACTACACTATTGGAAGATGTGAAAGACGACCTAACCTCATGCATGTGAAATGGGCTATGTCCTGTAAGCATCACTATTAATCTCTGATCATCATCTACTGTAAATTCACAAGTTGTAAGTCGATTTATATATAGAGCATTCTTTTCCTAATCCTAGACCATATAAGTGGTAAATGCTTAATTACTTTAAAATGTCTGCAAGTTACATTGCATTTGTTTTGTAAAATCAAACCTATCTTGCATAGCAGTTGAAAAGCATAGGAAAGGCTTGAAGAGAAACAAGTGAGGGACAAGGATTAACTATGTTCAAACTGTTGTGAAGGAATTTTCTTAGAAAGTTTTCTGTGAGTTTATTGATAAAAATTTGAGTGATCGTAAGAGTTCTTTATGCCTTTAGATTTATTTACTATGTATTTATTGTTTATTTTCCTATATGCAAAATACTGAATGATGAAAAAGTTTAAATTAAAAATATTTTAAAAAACTGATGTCTTATGATGTCTTAAGTTACTGAAGTTAAGAATATATTTTATTAATTATTAGATGTATTGTGTCCATAATCTACTTAAGGAATTGATATATTTCAATAATACAAACATCCTATTACATAGGAATAATAACATCAATAGTATAGAGAACCTTTTACAATTATCATTATACATTTTAGATAGTCTTTTAAAATATAAAAATACATCAATAGCAGTCCCTTACATCGAGTAGCATGTAGGAGTTGTTTTACTAAACACTAAAATTTAGAAAATGAACCAAGAATATTACAGTTGTTCTACCATAGTGGCTATGATTGAGATCTATCATACTATAGAGGCTAATATTAATGCGTAAACTTGCTCAATAGCAATACCAAGTGTTGTTGTTTATTTTATTTTTCCCCCCTTCTATTATAATACAATAACTGCATTCTTAATATTTGCAATGTATAACAAGTTTTTATTGCAGTTCTCAAATTTATTTGTCCAATTATTTAGATCAAATCTGTTTTAGCTATCTACTTTCTTTGCTATTTTCTCAAAAGTAATTTTGATTTGTTGAATAGAAAATCACAAGTAAAGATTAGTAATCTAGATAGATGAAGAGAGAAAATGAAGTTATAACTTACTTTTATTTGATAATAGACAGAAAAATTATTTAAGTTACAGGTATGGCTAATGGCAAAACTGATTATGCACTTCATCCCTCTGCATTCATTATTTTTTATTTGCTTAACTAATGTTCGTCATAGTTCTATTTAATTTATATAGAAGCTTAATATCTAAGGGTAGTAATTTAGATTGCATCAATTGTGGAGCTATTTATTTGGTAAACAAAATGTATCTAGAAACTTGTCCTAATTATTTGTTGAGTTTCTTTTTTTAATTTATTTTCAAAAATAATAAATACTTATGTATGGGTACTGGTAATCAAATATGTACAAAGATGTTTTTAATGGCACATTGGATAGTGTAAAAGTTATGATACCACTATTGTTTAAAATGATAAGTTTTAAAAGAAAAATGTTCGTTACAACTTATGAATATTCTCTTTCTTTTGGTGTAAGTACTTCCAAATTGTGTCAACATTTGATATTTTTTTAATCAATGATTTGATATGGTGTATAGTTTTTGGATTTGTTTCTAGATATAATATGTACAATTTTCTTTTCTCCAAATCAAATTCATATACATTTATGATGAGCTACAACTCAAAGTTTATAAAATAATCTTGAGCAAAAGAAAAAAAATAAATAATATAAGGTAACTTGAAGTAAAAGATTTTGATTATTCATGGTCTTTTATTCTAGGAAGACATGATTCCCTATTTGTACTAAACATTATTTGTTTTCTTATATTGAACTGAAAATTATACTTTCCCATTTTCAGGAAGTTGATATGTCAACTTACCAAAATTTTGAGTTAAATACACAGAAATCTCTCAAGGGTTTTGCTAAGCCAACTTGAAGTTGTTTATCTTTATTTAATCATTAAGTGTTAGTGTCTTTATTTTATCCACGCATGATATTTTTAATGATTAACTTCTTTTTGCCCACGCATCGCGTGTGTGTCTTTATTTTATCCACACATGATATTTTTAATGATTAACTTCTTTTTGCCCACGCATCGCGTGTGTACATATACTAGTCCTTTCATTTAAAAGACACCTCTTTATTTAAAATAATTATTATTTTTATTTAAACAAAATCCAACAATTAGCTTGTTGAAGAGTTGATTGATTCGATTATAGGGAAACCAATAGGTCATATTTAATGCCTACAAGTAAATGGCTAGGCCCCCTCTCCTCTCCCCAGTCTTGAGGTATTCGACTACTCAGGTAGTTGGCCACCTTCACGATCGATCGTACATTGAAAAACTATCATGACCCAATCGATCATAAGTGTCACACTCTAACTCTACGGAGGGAAAATCATCTAACCCAAGAATTTACATGAACCATCTTTTTTACTAAACACTATTATAAGCAAATTAAACCCTTACTGACTTATCATATCAAAACCAAACGAGAGTGTGGAAGTATCTCTATTTATTACAATTTTCAAAAAATTCAAAAGTCACCATACAAGAACTCTAAATTATCCAAATCAAGGTCTACCTTCATCCAAAGTACTAAATAAAAAGGAATGTCATTATATCTGTCACGATCCAAAAACGAGGATCATGATGACACTTATCGCGACTTACCTTGACAAATAAGCCTATCACCCAAATTGATACAAAAAAAAAAAGAAAAAAAACAGAAATATTTCAAGGTAAGCCTTCTAGAACGAAGTCGAACCATATAAGTAATCATAACAATGCAGAAAGAACTTATTCAAACTACCAACCATGCCCAAAACCAGGTGTCAATAGTGTAAGAACTACTAATGCAATTCAAGAGTCAAATACACTAGAAAAATAACCACAAAGGAATAATATTTGTCTCTGCATACTAATATAGAAAAATAGAGGTGAACTTCGGACGCATGAATGTCCAACTGCTACCTTGGAAGCTCCAACAATCACCTGAGTCAAGTAAGATGAGCCGCACTCAATGTAGGACCTACACCGAAAGGGCACAGTAGGCATGAGTACAGTCCACTTGTACTCAGTAGGTATCACAGGTCGACTAAGCAAAGTAGTAAATAAAGCATACAAAATATACACTAAGGGCAAGTCACCTGCAATCAGAAAATGCCCTATAACGACAGTCCACATCACTTGCACTAACAGTTCTAATATATCACATACATACCAATATAGAACACGAGTATGTATTATATCACATATAAGTAGAATAAGGGGGAACATGCACATACAAGATCATCAAATACAAGTAAAAAAAGATAAGACAATTACATAGATGACAAGTCAACACGGTAATATAACACAATATAAACACAATAAAATAAGTGTGATGATGATGATGATGATGCACGAGGTCATCACACAACCTCCGAAAAGGTCGCACAATCCCCGTATACACCTACGGAGCTAAAGCTTTCCGACGTAGGACCCATGGGGGGTTGTCAACCCGTATACAATCCACAAATCACATATCTCCTTTTCGGCAATGTAACGCCCCAAAATCTAATTCCTGAGATGCCACACGGTGCTCCTAACTACAAGTAGTCCTGAGCTAAACCTGACTACCTTCTACTAAATCTGAATCTCAGAATAAGGGAATATGAGTGAAAAATCATGCTAAATACAAAAAATATCTGGATTATCTGAACATATATCTGAAAATACTAATCTCATCAATCTGATAAAGCAAATACTGAAAATTTAAATACTGCATCTAATATCTAAAACTGAATCTAGCAGTCCGACAAGCCTCTACTGACTAAATCTAGAGAGTCATTGGGACAGGCCCCAGCTGACACAAACATTTGAAATAAATACGAAATCATCTACTAACAAATTGAAAATCTGAATAGCTAAGTTCCGAACTATGAGGACTCACCAACCGTAGGGATGTAGATAAGCTGCTCTAAGATCACTCACGCTGCTGAGACTGAGTACCTGGACCTGCATTATGAGACAATGTAGCACACAGACGTATATGTGAATTAGTACTTCGGAAATGTACTGAGTATATGGGGGTTAATGCAATAAGTAAACAACATCATCACAATTTATGAAAACCATGCATTCTAAATGTAAATGACTCACATAAGCTTGAGTAATCTGAAAACGAAAGATCATAGATCATGAATAGTAAAGCATATAGTATAAATCTTGTGAGTCATAACACTTAGTTCTAAATATTTGTATTCTGTTCTCATTCTCAAATCATATAGCTAAGTGAAATCTGTAAGTCTCTATAGAAAATAATTTATTTTAGGGGTTTAGAAATCTGAAACTTATTCCACGTGGAAAAATAATTCATCTGAAGGGAGATTTTCTTACCCGACATAAACCATGTGAACATTCATAGAGTCCAACGTTCTTGTCCTCCCTAAGGAGGAATCCTCACGTTGGGGAGAGGAGTTATACTCTTACTAGGGAGTATAACCTATCTGAGTGATCACGTATTTATCATCCACGTAGAAGTTAGAACAAATCTAAGTCCTACGTTGGTACGTAGTTCTGGGGTATAAAACCATAGTAACGTACCTATCTCGGTGCTAAATACTACTCTCATTTAATTTGTATGCTTATTCTGATGGAAATCCACTTTTAAAATATTATAATGGTTTATAATCAAAACCAACTGTATATCTGTGAAGCTAAGTCTGTAATCTGAATCTGTAAAGTGAATTTCATATCTATTCTGAGACCAAAAGGTCAAATCTTTATCTATAATCTAAGAGGAATCTAGTCATAGGGTGCTTATAGCACAACAAATCTCGAAATAACAATCTTTAATTAGGGCTTAGTGACCCATGTATTAAACTCATGTCAAAACATCAAAGTATTCATGCTTGATAATGTAAATATTGATAAATCAACTCAAATGTGAAAATTTCAGCAATATGCATGAAAATATGAACATAATCATGTAGTTCAACTTCTAAATCACTGAAAATCTGATAAGCTTGTAAATATCAATAATGGGTATAAACTCTAACTTGAGTTTCATGGAAAATCATATAGAATTCAGTAAAATTGAAATTTAAAATAAGTTTTGGGCACAAGGATGAAAGGGTTGTCCTTGTTCATACCCCATATACCTTAATTGATGATCTTAGATGAAAAACTTGAATCTTGGATCACTATTGATGCTTTGGAGATGAATTCTTAGAGATCTTGTATTGGGGATCCTCAATCTTGAATTACCTTGGAGAATTAATGGAGAAATTTGAGTTTTCTTGGAGAGAAAACTTTAATGACCTAGGATTTTCTTTTTGAGAGAAAGTGGATGAAATAAGCATAAAGTGCTTTGGGATATGTTAAATCTTGTGTTTTGGACGGATTGGGTCTTGGATATTTACATAAATACCCCCTTTAAACGTTATATTTTTCGAGCTGGGTGGACACTGCAACGCGCCACAATCATGGTGGCTTACTGGAAAAAGGAGGAGGGGGAACTAGACTTTCACCGGGATGCGCCACAATCGCGGTGCCCTTTAGTTTGCCATTTTGACCACTGGCGCGATGCACTAGTATCGCGAAGGCTCACTGAAAAATGACAAATGGGAAATTGACCATCTCTGCAATGGATTAATATCGCGTAGGTCCACTAGAATTTGACAATTGTCATTTAAACCGTCTCCGCAGCGCGCTGATGACCGAAATGATGGTATTTTACAACTGGAACTTAAAATAGCCATAACTTCTTCACCGAGTGTCAGATTTGGGCGAATCTTATATCGATGGAAAGCTTATTCAATTTTCCACACAATGGGAAGTCTAAATCTGGAAAATTCTAAATAGAATAAACATTATTCATTTTTGAAGCTATCCCTTAAAATTCTAGGAACGAATTAAAGCTAAGAAAGATTGGGGTATTATAGGCACATCTCTCAAAAAGGATTTTATAAGGTTTTATAATATCTCCTCCCAGAAACATCCCTCAGAGAGGATTTTTTAAAAAAATGTTGCCAATGTTACTTAAGTGTTGCCATGGTGGTACCAATGTTTCATCAATGAGTATGATATGAGGATGTAATGCTCACAACTAATCACAATGAGTATTTTAACAACCAACCACATGATATATATTCACAACCAACCACAATAATACATTTTCCCAACCATGTGAGTCAATATCCACTCATTATTTTCGTTTATCCAAGAATTTTCACATGTCTCATATGCCAATAAAGTATGAATATAATCACAATACACTAATGGTACCACATTAAGCATTTTAACAACACAATACAATTATTCACATGTATTCAAGGCCATCAATATCACATAGAACCCCACACAGTCACACATATCACATAATATCTCAATTTCAAGATTACATCACATATAGGCCCCCCATCGGGCACAACACATAGATAGACATTTTTCATGATTAGTTCTCACCCTTAACATGCATTTTGTATCATCATTTAATACCGAACCCACTCTAAAAGAGTTAAGTCATAACCTACCTCAAAAGTCAAAATCGATCTGCTACACTTTGAACCCACAACCTTACTTTTCACGAAAAATCTTGAACTCCACGAAAATATCAAATATGAAATCTACGTGTCAAAAATAAACCAAGGACATCCATATTGACTACTTTTGGTTCGGGGTTAAAACGGACTCCCGAAATAAATTTTTAAAAGAGAAGGGCAAAATTGGAACTTCACTTTAAAAACATATTTTTGATATATGTAGGAACCTATAGCTGAAAACTCAAGTTAAATCGAGTAAAAAACGAAGTTCAAATAGAAGAAAAATTATTTTTGAGCCTTACTGAATAGAATCTTTGAAATCCGGTTTAAAATCAAGAATCGGGCTAGTTTTAAAGATTAAATTGATGAAAACCTAGTAATTATAAGATAAAAACATTATTCAAGTGAAAAGAAGTGAAATTGAAATTTAAAATCAAGCCCTAATATTTTTGGGGTTTTGAAAAATTAATTAAGAAATCACAAAGAAAAGATATATGTTAATCTAGCTTTCCAAGCTCCCACAAACTTTACTTTTAACCTCCCACGCTATTTTAGGATTTAATTCCCATGAGAAAGGTGAAAGAATAAGCAAAAATCGGATAAAAAGGACTATTTAAACTGTACCCAGGTTCCAGGCATTTAACACATAAATCGCATTCCTCAATCCCGATTTGCCCTTTATGTATCTGGTTGCACCAGTAACCTGGTGTACCAGATATTTTTAAGTCGAAGCGAACTTCGATGGGGTGTCCAAAATTCGACCGAAGTTTGATATGCGTAAATGAACTATGTAATCACACTAAATTCGACGCTCCAAATTCAATGGCAATAGTAGAATTTCAAAAAAACATTATTTTCTCAAAGTCAAACCGCGAAACCTACAATTGTAATTTTTTAAATCGAGGGTTGAAATGAGATTTAAAAATTGTAAAATTATATCAAATATGACACGATCCTAAAATCAACATTTTAGATCTGCTGGCGAAGTCGAATTTTTTATCCGAGGTTGTTTCAACCAAATATGGGTCCCACACCTATATTTCCAATTTTCCAACTTTCTGTTCAATAGGTCCAAATGAGCTTGGGTGCATCGAGACCTGAACCAAAGGTCTGCCTAGCCTAAAATCGATATTCCAGAGTTGCTGGTGCAATTCGTTCAGTCATCCGTCGCACGAACCAAAATATATCCCATAAGTCTAAAATAAGGCTCTCAAAGTCATCAGAAATCACACTATCACATGAATGGTATTAAAATACATCGAAGACCATGTCAATCACTCCCACACACCAGAAATACCATAATACAACTACGAAGAGGGGTAAAATAGTTAAATCACACAAAATCACAAATTTCACATATTTCATCAAATTTTTAGGTCATTACAATATCAAAACAAAGGGCATGAATAAAGTAAAGATGATCCAATGACCTCCCGAACATGGTGATCACCCTTGAATCGATATTGGAGTCATAAACTAGAGTCGAGGTCTCATATCAAATGCCCAAACACGCTGTGTACTCAATAAAATAATGTAATGCCTCGATTTTCTAGAATCGAAATGCCATACGGTGCTCATGATCCCGAAGGACCACAAGCTAACCCTTTACAGATATTTGTGCCTGAGCACAATATAATATAATATAATAAATGCGAAAAACTAGCGAAAACTTGTCATAAGGTTTAAAACGTCTAAAATACTCAGAACTTAAAACTGAATGCTGATACATCTGTCCAAAAAGCCTCTAAACTATCGTAACTGTGGAGATGATGGGACATGTCCCCAACTAACTCTTTCTACTGAAAATAAAATGAATTAAATGTAATACTAAAATACGAAGCATTCTTGGATGATGAGGACCCTCTGCTACGTCAACTGCTACTGACTGAGTTTGGACTGCTATGGGTGCTCTGGATCTCGCGCTTTGGAACCTATGGTATAAGACACCATAGCGCAAGAGAAAAGTATGCGTCAGTACTTTGAATGTACTAGTATGCTAGATGAGGTAAGGCTGAATGGAATGGCTTATGCATGAACATAACCTAACTGAATAATATGAGAGTACTGAATGAGGATACATGCATGAATGCACAAACCAAAACTCGAATCGCAGTAATACTGAATATGAACTCTGAATGCTGGTCTATGAATACTGACTTACTAATGACTGGGGCTTTTAATACTGATATTTGAGTTTACTAACTCTGGACTACTGAATCACTGAATCTACTCATATCAATAACTGAGTTCTGATCTTGCTACTATCTCTGAATGGAGCTGAGATCAGGCCTATCTAACGGGTGATCTCTGAATCTTTTAATAATAATAATGGTTGACTGAGTTTGAGACCAGGCCTATCTAACGGGTGATCTCTGGATCTTTTGATACTGATAAGATAATGACTGACTGAGTTTGAGATCAATCCTATCAAGTGGATAGTCTCCGAATCTGCTAATAATGATAAGGAATTAGTGTAACTGAGATTAGAACTATCTAGGGGAGGATCTCTGAATCTTTTAATAATAGAAATGATGGACTGAGTTTGAGATCAAGCCTATCTAACGGGTGATCTCTGGATTTATTAGTACTAATACTGATTAACTTTATGTGAGACCAGGCATATCTAGCGGGTGGTCTATGAATCTATGGAACTATCTAAGTTCCTTACCGAGATGAGTGACTGTATCCGAAAGTCCTAATTTTGGAGTTCTACTCTGAAGACTGACACTGAAACTGCAACTATGGAAGTTCTCACTTAACCGATATGCCCCGAATCTGATCTAGTAGGGTCCAACCTCTAACCCCAACTGGAAGGATGTCTATACCGTGTCACGGGTAAATACCTCTGCTATGGTCAAGCCTCTCTAATAGGTGACCCTGAACAGGAAGTCAAGCCTAAGGCAATATGATAGTCAAGCCTTAATCTAACGGGTGACTTCTGGTTTTGCGCTGGCTACGCAGTTCTCGAGTTCAGGGACTGCTCCTAACTACTCTGCCTCTTTAACGGGGAAGCTGTCATCCCTGCACTCACTCGGTGCTAGTTCTCACTCCCAACTGAAAGACCCTGAACTGGTTCTTAACTGAACTTAGACTGAGTTGAATCTGTTACTAATTTCTTACTTGACTGATCTGACTGAGTTCACTTGGTTCTGTTAGCTGACAGAATACTTCTGAATTTTACTTTCTGTCTGAATGTGACTGAGCTCTGTAACTTACTAAGCTTTACTGAAATCTGAACTTAATACTGAATACTATTGAGGTTTAAACTGAGTGCTGAGCTAGATTAGACTGTATCCTGATATTACTGAGTTTTCTTAACTTTTGTCACAGAATGAAATCTACTGATCATAGTATGGCTGAGATTATCTCGAGACTGACTCGGCTCTAGATAAGCAGCTAAGTTTTCGAGTATAAATACCCCCAGGACTCGATAGCATAAATAAATAAGACAGAACCCACTTGAATATCATGACAATAGACTTTCATTCACAACACAATCAATACGGTATCTCGTCAATCACTTGAATGTCATAAATATGTAAATGTATAGGGTATGCATACACATGGATAAGAACGCATGCAACTTATCATAGTACATTCACTAAGGCATTTCAACAAATGCTTGGCATGCACTAGTTATCACATAATTGGGAATTTCATGCTCAAAATACTAAAAGACACTATTCTCTTTACTTAAGCATTCTATCAACCATATGGGGAGCATGCTTTGGTTATAGCACAGATTCTATACTTAATTATCATGAATACATCAATATCATGCAACTTGAAGGTATTTTATCATGAACATTACATAGTAGGATCAAAGCTTGGATCTTTGAAATCAAGTCATGAATTAAAACTCATCAACAACATGACTTCCATTTCTATTTAAAAAAATCATGACAATCTCATAAATATAAAATCTTGAATTTAGAAAAGGATTCTTGAACTTTTTGGGTGAAAGGAACCCAAGAATCAACATCTAACATACCTTAATGGTGATGAAATGGTTGAAAGATTGGATTTTTATGCTTGATTGAAAGAATTCTTGTAGATAACTCTGAATTTGGAGCTTAACTTCTTGATTCTTGAGGGATGACACTTGGATTTTGTATTTGGGAAGAGAGGAAGGGTTTTGGTTTGCTTACTGGCTTTTTAGGGTTTAGAGAGAGGATCTTGTGCGTTGAATATCTCACAAAAGTGTTTTGAAGTGATTAGGGACGATTTAGGGGTGATATAAATCGTCCTTTGGACATTTAGGGTTGAGGGGAAAGGACCAAAGTGTCCCTTAACCCTTAAGGACCTAAAATTGTGTGGAAATTTCCATCGTGTCATGACCCCTAGTCAAGTTAAGTATCCCTCTCGATGCGACCCCTAGTCGGGTTAAGTAGACCTCGCGTCGCGGGGCTATCGCGACCCTTCACTACCTCACATAGCATAACTTTTAACTCGGTTATCGGAATTTAGCGAAATTGGTATCGTTGGAAATATAATTCAAAGATCTTTCATTTGATAAATAGTAGGCCCTCTAATTCATCATATACAAAGATGTATGGTCGATTGAATCTGACCCAAGTTTTGACACTTACTAAAACTCGAACGATAGGAAAGTTTTCAACTTGTCCTTGAGTTAGAGGACCTCTATGATCTAAATTCATGCTCAAATAGATTCCCACGCTACATAATTGATTAACACACTAAATTTGCATAGGATTTGTTGCTTTTGAAACATCTACGCATAGGAATGACGGATTTTCATTCTAGTCTGAAATGTGGGGTGTTACAAATAAAGAGTACAGATAGTATAACAATCAAGACACAACTCACAATTAGTTACAATCAAACGTACCATCAAAACACTACCACTCACCAATCAACAACCATTCTTTTTACACAACTAGAGTACAAGTGTCCACGTACATTCCTTACACTTAGGCAGATTCATTCAACAATAATCAATATAATGTATATGCAAATTATTGACGATTGCAAGAATAGAGGATGTACACATATAGTAGGGTCAACAAGGACCCTCAGTTATGACCGAATAGGATTAGTCCATGTAACAGTACCAGCGTGGTATCCTATACAATAACAGTGATGGTGTGATACCCAATTTAAATAATAGTGTTGGTATGCTACCTGGATCCAAGCAACGGTATCAATGCAACACCCAATCCAATATTATGTCAACATATGTAAAATCTCAAGTTCAAATGCTTAATGTATGATAATGAGTCAACAACCACAAATAATACCCAAAAGTTAATCACATACATTCAGCTTACATTTAAGCATAGAGCCAAATCAATTCTATACTACCATTAAATCACTGCCTACCTCAATTCCTTGTTCCAAAGCACTATTTAACCATATTCTTGTCTTTTCACTCAATTTTTTCGTATTTGATCTATAAACAACAATTACACATTTTTCAACACAATAGTCCACACCTCTAAGCATTATAAACTCATAACCATCAATTTCAATCAATGAACTTGACCAAGTTCATCATTCTAGGATTTTTCATCCTTTAATTCTCTGAATTCGGCATATTTTTAAGTTTACAAAAATGAACCATATCATAAAAAGTATTTTCTAACACACTAGGATCAACAACAATTGAATTACACTCATTCCTTGTTAATTTCCTCCAGTTCATGACCTTAGGGCTAAATGTCAATATCAATCAAGGCCATGATTCTTGCAATCTTAAAAATCTAAGGGAAAAACTTCAAGTTTGAAGAGTAGGAAACCTTACCTAAAAAATGAAAAATCTCCAAATTGGTGCAAAATTATCTTAGCTTAGCCGTAGAATGAGTTTTCTAAATAAAAGGAAATAAAACGTTGTTTTTCTAAGTTCAAATATTTTTGCGCTCTTTTTGTCGCTGCAGCGACACCAAGGCTAAAATAGTTTGTTACTGCAGCAATACCAAATCCGTAGCTTGAGATTCGATTTCAGCTCTTCCCATTTTACAAGACACTTCTCGATTCTCGACATTACGAACTGATCCGTCGAAAGTTTCTACGACTTTCTTAACTTGTCTCTAAAACAAAATCCGCTTAAAAGCACCCATCATTGCTCAAATAACTCCAAAATTTTTCTAGACCGCATCATACTCAAAATATGTCTGATCTATGTTAGTCCTGAATTTCAAAATCAATCTAAAGAAGAAATAAACTGAGAGATTTTGCTCTCTATTTCAACATAACGACATTTTCGATCGTTACAAAAACTATGTAATAGGTATATGTCTTAATTAATCTCGTTTTTCTTATGATATTCTTAATCTATGTAATAACCGTAGGACCATTATAAATTGACCTACCTTCAATATTAGCAAAAGTAACACATAAGAAACTTTTCTCAAGAACAAAGTGAAGAAACATAAAATTGATCCAACACCATTTTTATAAAATGATATCATGGACACTTAGGCCCTCTTCCCTTTATCTTCCAATAATTGTAGATGAACAACATTTTTTTTGCCCCAAAATTTCTAATGGAAAATATTGAAATCAATCATAATAATTAATATTATAACAATTGCTTGCCTCATTGCAAGATAAGATTGATTGAATTAGCTCACTCTTTTATGAATTTTTAACCCCTAGTCCCCCACCCTCTCTCCCTTATTTCCTTAACTCATTTGATGTTCGCAAACTCGACTCAACCTGTCCGCTTATTAACCCTGATTGTAATCATACTCAATAAAAAAAATTCTTTTGTGATTCATGAAAATTCATAATATTGATAATAGTTTGATCATGTGACCAAATAGGAAATATAATCAAGAAATATTAATTCTTGGTTTTTACATGAAAAATCATTCTCAACAAGATCAATTAAACTCAAAGACACTTTGGTCCTCCTTTCTTTGTCTTCCAATTATTATAGCATGAACAACATTTTTTTGCCCAAAAGTTCCTGGTGGAACACATTGACACCAATTACAACAATCATTGCAACAAACCACACAATCTTCATGGCCAATGCAAGTGCACATCTTTGATGACATGCCTCATCACATTCTGCAAAATACAAAAAATTTAAAATATATATATATATATATATATATATATATATATATATATATTTCTTTTAGAAGAATCAACGTAAGTAGTCGACCACCAAAGAATGTGGTGCAGTGGACGGGTCTGATCTTTCCTTAATCAGAGGTCTCGGGTTTGAGTTTTGGGTATGAAAAAATCCTTGGTAGGGAGCGCTACCCCTGAATGAGCCCTATCCGGCGCGAATCCGGATTCGTCGAGCTCCAATGCGGGTACTCAACACCAAATGGAAAATCAAAAAAATAAATAAATAAAGTAGTTGATCATCATATCACTTATATTAAAAATAGTCGAAAGATACATGATTTATGGTTTAATCCAACTTCTAAGATTTGTATAGTTTTGTATATAATGTGTATATCGACTTGAAAAGTAGATAGTGAATACGTTTGACTAGAACATATTGACCTCTCTACTTTCAAAAATAAATTATATTTAACATAACATGATTATTCAATCTATACAAAATAATAGATAGACAAGTGAAAATTATTCAAATTCATATAACATGATTTAACCAGATATGACATAGACAACTTGAATCAAGTAATAGCCCTGATACCATTTTATCGAGCAATTTATTACACAATTATATTGATCGGTAGTGCTTGAAAATAATACCTATAAACATTATTTAGGGATAGAAAATATAACAATTAATTCAACTTTAGAGAACCTTACAATTTCAGACTCAAATATATGTACAAGATGAATTACAAGAACAAATTGATATAATTTTATTAAAAAAATAAAAAGAAAAGAAAAAAATACTCACTATTTTTAGGCACAGGACAAGTTGTTGGACTAGCAGGGGTTTTTGAGCTATAATTAATTCTGTTTTTGATATTAAAGTCATAATAAACAAACCCAAAAAAAATGTAAAGAAGCCTTATTAGGCATATATTTTTTTTCATCTTCAAAAACTAATGTTAGTGTTTAATTTTAATTTTGTCTTTTGAGAAAATCCTTGCAATGAATCCCTTAATATGTGCATATATAGCGTTTGTATCCATATTAGGTTATGCCGCTAATATAGCGTTTTCTTAACCTACCTACTAATTTATATTTGAATTTATTAATACCTCTTTCATACCTTTTTTTGGGAAAATGGTTTGAAATATACCTAAACTTTTGATGAAATTTATTGTAACACGTTTGAACTCTGCGGGGGTCCTATGACCCCTCTAGAACTCTGCGGAGGTCTTATGACCTCCCGGCCTAGACTATTTATTAGCGGATTTTACTGACATTTATTTGCACTAAACTCTTTTATTTATTTATTAGCATTTTATTTTCTTATTAGGTTATCAATGACACTAAGATACAATATCATAGAACCCTAGGAGTGTTACAACAAAATTCATCAAAATTTAGGTATATTTTACACCTTTTTGCCTTTTTTTTTGGTTAAAAATATTTCTTATTTTGGTTGTACTGCTAATATAGCATTTGTTTAACTTACCAACTAATTTAGATTTAGATTTATTAACACCCTCTTCATGCCAATATTTTTTGGTTAAAAATATTTCTCATTTTGATTATGCTACTAACATAGCATTTGCTTATCTTACCTACTAATTTATATTAATACACCCTCCACACCCATTTTTTTGGCTAAAAAATATTTCTCAATAACTGCTAATATTGCATTTGCCTAACTTACCTACTAATTTATATTAATACACCCTCCACACCCATTTTTTTTTGGCTAAAAAATATTTCTCAATATACTGCTAATATTGCATTTGCCTAACTTACCTTCTAATTTAGATTTAGATTTATTAATATCCCCTTCATATCTTTTTTTTTAGTTAAAAATATTTCGTTTTGATCAATGTTGTTAATACAGCAAACTTACCCATTAATTTACATTTAGATTTATTAATACCCCCTCCATACCCTTGTTTTTTTTGGTTAAAAATATTTCTCATTTTGATCATGCTGCTAATATAGCATTTGCTAGACTTACCTATTAATTTATATTAATACCCCCTTCATATCCATTTTTTTGGCTAAAAAATATTTATCAATATACTGCTAATATAGCATCTGCCAAACTTGCCTACTAATTTGTATTTTGATTTATTAATATCCCTTTCATACCCTTTTTATTTTGGTTAAGAGTATTTCTCATTTTAATTGTGCTGCTAATATAGCATTTTCTTACCTTACCTATTAATCTATATTTAGATTTATTAATACCCTCTTCATACCCAATTTTTTTTTGGTTAAAATATATTTTTCATTTTTATTATGCTGCTAATATAGCATTTTCTTAATTTACCTACTAATTTATATTTTGGATTTATTAATACTCCCTCTACATCCATTTTGATTGTCCTATTTCTCTTTTACACATTCTTTAACAAATCATAAATAACAATCATTTTGGGACATTTTTAGTAGGCAAATGGGGTAAAAATATATTCCAACCTTTTAATTTAGAACCGATGTATTCCTCGTTAATATTATATAAATACTTTTGGCGTCTAACAACTTAGGGGTGTGTATTCAATTTTTTGGTTTGATTTTACATTATTTGCTTTCGATCTTTCGACATTTGATTTTGAAAAAGTGCAATCCAATTTGAAGCTAAATGAATTTGATTTTGTTCCTTTTTTTTCTCTTTCCGATTTGTTTTTTATCGGTTCAGCTATTCAATTATGACAATAATTAATAACATAATCAAAATTATATTTACATGCTGAAAAAAAATATTAAATTAACAATAGTAAATACCTTAAATATACTTTTTTAGAAAAAAAAATATATATACTTTCGAATAGAAGTCACGAGCAAAACTTTAAAACACATTATTTTTAAAAATAATTTTGAATTTTATTATCAACAAAAGTAACCAGGGGCTTTGGGTTATAGGTGACAAAAGACTTTTAAAATGAAGTGTGGGTGACACAAATCTTAATTATTGAGTGGAGGTGACAAATACTTTACTATGAATTAAGAAACTTGAAAAAATTTGAAAATAACCCACAAGTTTTAAAATTTATACTTTAATCCCAATGTTTACCTAATATAACAGGAAACGGAGGGTAAAAAAGACGTCTTTCTCTCTCTTTTCATCCATTGTTGTTTTCTTTCTCTTATCAATTTTTGTTGTTCATTGTTTCTACTGCTTTATTCATCATCCTCTGCTTCGTTATCATCATCTTCTACTTCATTACCATCTTTATCTTCTTTTTGTCGACCATTTGTTGTTGTTGGTGGTGGTACAGAGCTACTGCTCTGACCAATTTCTTAGGTCAAATTTTGTTTCTACATCACTTTCCACTTTGACATTACTTCATAGGTGACTTTGGTAAGTAAAATTATAATTTTTATTCGTATTTGTCATCTGGGTACACTGCTGTTTTTTCAACAATAGATAGAACCGCGATCATGAATCCAACATAAGTGCCCACAGTTTAAACAGATCAATCATCTAGTGCATCAAATGAGTAATCTGTTGCATCAGATCGTTTATCTGTTGCAACGGATGATTAATTTGTTTGGAACAACACAAATCAGCCCCTGTCACAAACCCAACAGATAACCAATATGTTTCAACTCTTGTTATTACTACTGGATTCAAAATTGTTTCTTATGTCCAATTACCTGTCCCAAATTTCTTAATTTGATTTCTCATTTTACTTGTCTTTTTCATTAATCAAGAAAAAATTAAAAAAAAATCCATATTTTACCCTTTGCATTAATCATTCTTTCTTCAAATTAAAATGGAAACACATTTAATTGGGGGACTATACACCGACCCACGTTAAAAACTTTCTTCTCTTATGAAATATCGATTGAATAGCAAACAATGATTATTTCAAACACGTATACTGTCCCACTGACTAATCAGTGGATTTTGGTAAACTAGACATGTTATTAATTATTTTTCTTAATCAATGTGGCATCTCAATTTGGGATAGGTAATTTGAGACGGAGGGAGTATGAATTAAAACGTCAAAGCCAAGCAACAAACTATTCATCTGTTGAAACAGACTATTTATCTGTTGCATCAGACTGATTATCAGTTGCATCAGAGTTCTTATCTGTTGCAACATATGAGTAATTTGTTTTGAACAACACATCAGCCCCTGTGTCACAAACCCAACAGATAAATCTTGCTATTGCTACTGGATTCTAAATTATTCCTTTTTACGTCCAATCATTGACATGTTTGTTGAGAAGATAGTAGACAGAATGAAAATTAAATATGAATTAAAACATCAAAAATCAAACATAATTTTTTTATTAAACAAAAATAAATAAAAATACATATAATAGACTAAAGAAAAATAATAATCTAATTATTATTATTATTATTATTATTATTATTATTATTATTATTATTATTATTATTATTATTATCATCATCAGCAGCAGCAGCAGCATCATCATTATTGTCAGCCGGCCAATCTTCAACAGGAAGTAGCAAGGCCCTCCTCAGCCTATGTATCTCGCGGAGCGTTCTTGCTCCAACTCCTCTCAGTTCCCATTGCAAGTCACGAACTTGATTCTGAAGTTCATTCACAGCGTCTTGCAGAAAAGCAATGTTCCATACTGGGTCAGCCATAATCTAGAACACATGTGAATTGACAAAAAACTTAAAATCAAAAGTAAAGATCTTAAGAATAACCGAATGTAATACAACGTATACTACAAATTGGCAAGAAAAAAACCTTAGAAACTTACCTTAGTCAGGGAAGAGAAAGTGGTGAAAGTGCAGGTGTAATATGAAAGACGAGATGCAATAAATAAATAGAGTGTAGTTGAATGAACGATTGAGCAAGGAGTGACCTATTTATAGAGGATTGAATTTGAATGAGAGGCAAAAAGGCGCGACTGTTAACCTCCATTCATTAATACATTTTTTATTAAATTAAGAAAATAAATATTGTGATAAGTCATGACTTTTCAGATTATTATTATCAATTAGTTCTTTCCAAGAACTATTTTTATTGAGTTGTGACAACAGATTATATATCTGTTGCATCAGATAATTCATCTGTGACAACATATATATCATCTGTTGCAACAAATATAAAACCTGTTGCATCAGACAACCTATCTGTTGCAACATATATATAATCAAACTGTTCACCTCCATTTATTAATTACATTTTTTATTACTGTGAAAAGTCACGACTTAATTAAATTAAGAATATTGTGATAAGTCATGACTTTTCAGATTATTATTATTAATTAGTTCTTTCCAAGAACTGTTTTTATTGAGTTGAGACAACAGATTCTATAACTGTTGCATCAAACAACACACAACAGATATATCATCTGTTGCAACAATAGAGAGAACCTGTTGCATCAGATATGTCTTAATTAATCTCGTTTATCTTATGATATTCTTAATCTATGTAATAACCGTAGGACCATTATAAATTGACCTACCTTCAATATTAGCAAAAGTAACACATGAGAAACTCTTCTCAAGAATAAAATAAAGAAACATAAAATTGATCCAATACCATTTTTATACAATGATATCATGGACACTTAGGTCCTCCTCCCTTTATCTTCCAATAATTGTAGATGAACAACATTTTTTCCCTCAAAAATTTCTAATGGAAAACATTGAAATCATTCACAATAATTATTGTAACAATTCCTTGCCTCATCGTGAGATCAGATTGATTGAATTATCTCACTTTTTGAATTAACAACTCAAATGGTCACTCAACTCATAACTTTTCTCTCAGAAAATCACTCAACTTTATTTCTTACTTCAAAAGTCACTCAACTTAAAATTCTTCTATCAGAAAGTCACTCAATTTTGATTTTTACTTCAAAAGTCACTTAACTATGAATATTTTACTTACAAAGTCACTCAATCTATTTAATTAATTAAGGATTAATTAAAATTTGCTAACATGCGATTTTATTTAAACCGTATTATTACATATTCTCATGTTTACTTTATAACCAGCTGAAATTTTAAAATATCATAAATAGTTTATATCAATTCACTTATAATGTTAATACTAATTTTTAACATTTTCAGAATCATATTAATTTAACTGATTAGATTTAATTAACTTTCAACGTGATATTTATTTCTGGAATTGATTTTGCAATCATAGTGTAATTTTTTGTATTACCACTTGTACAATATACAGATGCATCAAATAAATACAATGAATTTTATTCCTAATAAGTTGATAAAAGGGAACGTTATAGATTTTAAACTAAAATAATATGATATAAAACATTAGCAAATGTTATTAAACATTAGTGATATTATACTATATACACTATAATGAGGTAATATTAGCAGCAAAAATTGTACAATCAGATGATTGTGATATTAGGATATTAATTAATGATTTGTATGATTATATATACTTTAAAGTATAAAGTAATTATTGGACAAGAAAATTGCAATAAATAGTAAAATCAAAATTCTAAGAAATAAAGAGATTCTTTTAAATCATTAAATGAATAAAATAAAATTTACATGTTATCAAATTTTAATGAAAAAATTAATTAAATAGCTTGAGTGACTTTGTAAGCAAGACATTCATAGTTGAGCGACTTTTGAAGTAGAAAGTAAAGTTCAGTGACTTTCTGAAAAAAAAACTCATAGTTGAGTGACTTTTGAAGTAAGAATCAAAGTTAAGTGACTTTCTGAGAAAAAAATCATTAATTGAGTGACCATTTGAGTTATTAACTCCTCATTTTTGTATGATTTTTTAACACCTCCTCCTCCCTCCCCTCTCCCTTATTTGCTTAACTCATTTGATGTGCGAACTCGACTCAATCTATCCACTAATTAACCCTAATTACAACCATACTCAATAAAAAAGATTAATTTCTTTTGTGATTCATGAAAATTCGTAATATTAATAGTAGTTTGATCATGTAACCAAACATGAAAACATAATCAAGAAATATTAATTCTTGATGGGAAAAGACATCGTTTCCACCCCAAACTATACCCTAAAAGTCGAAACCACACCTAAACTATAAAAAAGTGAAACCATTTGCACCCTGTCAGGCTACCACCACTTGCATGTGGTGTAGTGTTTTACACGCGCTGCCACGTCAGCACTACGTCAGTAAAAAGTATCACTTTTTTATAGTTAAGGTGTGTAATAGGTCACTTATATAGTTTAGGTGTGGATTCGACTTTTCAACTATAGTTTGGGGTGGAAACGATGACTTTTCCCTTAACGTTTTTAGCCATTTACTTTTGTTATTTAATAGGCTGGACGCGCCTAAAATAAGTGTAACACACGCACCTTAGAATGGGGGTTGCGGGGAGGTAATAATATCACTTTTTTATAGTTAAGGTGTGTAATGGGTCACTAGTATAGTTTAGGTGTGACTTAGACTTTTCGGGTATAGTTTAGGATGGAAACGATGCCTTTTCCCATTCTTGATTTTACATGGAAAATCCTTCTCAACAAGATCAATTAAAGAAGAATTAAACATAAAACTCAAGGGCACTTTGGTCCTACTTTCTTTGTCTTCCAATTATTGTAGCATGAACAACATTCTTTTTGCCCAAAGTTCCTGGTGGAACACATTGACACCAATTACAACAATCATTGCAATGAACCAAACAATCTTCATGGCCAGATGCAAGTGCACATCTTTGATGACATGCCTCATCACATTCTGCAAAATACAAAAAATTAAATATATATATATATATATATATATATTTCTTTTAGAAGAATCAACGTAAGTAGTCGACCACCAAAGAATGTGGTGCAGTGGATGAGTCTGCTCTTTTCTTAACTAGAGGTCTCGGGTTTGAGTCTTGAGTATGAAAAAGACCTTGGTAGGGAGCGCTACCCCCGAATGAGCCCTATCCAGCGCGAATCCGGATTCGTCGAGCTCCAATGCGGGTACTCAACACCGAATGGAAAATCAAAAAAATAAATAAATTAAGTAGTTGATCATCATATCGCTTATATTAAAAATAGTCGAAAGATACATGATATATGGTTTAATCCAACTTATAAGATTTGTATAGTTTTATATATAATGTGAATATCAACTTGAGAAGTAGATAGTGAATACGTTTGACTAGAAAATATTGACCTCTCTACTTTCAAAAATAAATTAGATTTAACATAACATGATTATTCAATTTATACAACATAATAGATAGACAAATGAAAATTATTCAAATTCATATAACATGATTTAACCAGATATGACATAGACAACTTGAATCAAGTAATAGTCCTGATACCATTTTATCGAGCAATTTATTACACAATTATATTGATCGATAGTGCTTGAAAATAATACCTATAAACATTATTTGGGGATAGAAAATATAACAATTAATTCAGCTTTAGAGAACCTTACAATTTTAGACTCAAATATATGTACAAGATGAATAACAAGAACAAATTAATATTATTTTATAAAAAAAAATAAAAATAATAGAAAAAATACTCAGTATTTTTAGGCATAGGACAAGTTGTTGGACCAGCTGGGGGGTTTTTGAGCTATGATTAATTCTGTTTTTGATATTAAAGTCATAATAAACAAACCCAAAAAAATATGAAGAAGCTTCATTGTGTATATCTTTTTTTTTTTTTTCTTTTTTAACTTCAAAACTAATATTAGTGTTTAATTTTAATTTTATTTTTTGAGAAAATGATTGCTATGAATCTCTTAATATGTGCACTATATATAGGCAAGATTAATTATATTATAGTTACAATATTAAGTTTGTACCATATTAGGTTATGCGGTTAATATAGCATTTTCTTAACCTACCTACTAATTTATATTTGGATTTATTAATACCAATTTCACACCTTTTTTTTTTTTTTTTGAAAAAATGGTTTGAAATATATCTAAACTTTTGATGAAATTTGTTGTAACACGTTTGAACTTTGCGGGGGTTCTATAACCCCTCTAGAATTCTGCGGAGGTCTTATGACCTCCCCCGGGACTATTTATTAGAGGATTTTACTAACATTTATTTGCACTAAACTCTTTTATTTATTTATTAGCATTTTTATTTTCTTATTAACTTATAAATGTCACTAAGATACAGTATCATAGAACCCTCGCAAAATTTAGGCATGTTACAGCAAAATTCACCAAAGTTTGGGTATATTTCTTATTTTGGTTGTACTGCTAATATAGAATTTGTTTAACTTACCAACTAATTTAGATTTAGATTTATTAACACCCCCTTGATGCCAATTTTTTTCGGTTAAAAATATTTCTCATTTTGATTATGCTACTAATATAGCATTTGCTTATCTTACCTACTAATTTATATTAATACACCCTCCACACCCATTTTTTTGGCTAAAAAATATTTCTCAATATACTGCTAATATTGGATTTGCCTAACTTACCTACTAATTTATATTTAGATTTATTAATATCCCCTTCATATCTTTTTTCTTTGTTAAAAATATTTCTCGTTTTGATCATGTTGTTAATATAGCAAACTTATCCATTAATTTATATTTATATTTATTAATACCTCCTTCCCCATTTTTTGGGCTAAAAAATATTTCCCAATAGACTGCTAATATAGCATTTGCCTAACTTACGCACTAATTTATATTTTAATTTACTAGTTTAGCCACACGTGCTTCACACGTATAATAGTTGATTATTTAAAATTAAATAATTTTATTTATTGCGGAGATTTTTATTGAAGTTTAAAAGTTTACATCACTTTTCAAAGATTCGTCACACTTTAATATAATAATGTAAACATAAATATTTTAGTGTAAGCATTTACCATCAGAAGTTTCAAGTGGTTGTTGCGTTTGTCATGTAGTATCTCTTTCTTTTGGTGTTAGAGGATAAGAGAGATACACCAATTTGAAACATATTTGTGGTACAATTATTATTTTTCTTCTTATATATTTAAAATCTTTCCTTATTTTTAAAGTCAATTTTTTCCAAAATCATTGATTACATTCTTATTACGTACTTAAAACTTTTAAAAGTTTGATATTTCTTAAATTTTTCTTATTCTAATGCTTTTATATTTATTTTAAAATTTTTTGAATCTTCTTAAAATCTAATTTATTTGATTTAGAATTCTTAAACTAATGAAAAAATATTAGTTGTCATTAATTCTGATGACTTCTAATAAGGAAAGGTTTTACCATGAATATATTTAATTAATTTTCAACTTTTAAATATTAAGAAAAAATAGTGAAAAGACAATTTTCTCTAAAGCAAAGACTTTTAATGAAGGACAAAAAATTTAAATAATATTTCTAAGACCCTTTACACTTTTAATATATTAGAGATTAGAGATTAGAGATTAGAAATTAGAAATAGAGATTATAAATTATAAATTATAAATTATAGATTAATACCCCGTTCATACCTTTTCTTTTATTAAGAATATTTCTCATTTTGATTGTGTTGTTAATATAGCATTTGCTTAACTTACCTACTCATTTATATTTAGATTTATTAATACCCCCTCCATACTCATTTTTTTTGGTTAAAATATATTTGTTATTTTGATTATGCTGCTAACATAGCATTTTCTTAACTTACCTACTAATTTATATTTAGATTTATTAATAATACTTCCTCTATATCCATTTTGATTGTCATATTTCTCTTTTACATAATTTTTAACAAATCATAAATAACAAGCATTTTGGGACAAATACTTTTAGTACGCAAATGGGGTAAAAATATATTCCAGCC
Organism: Capsicum annuum; assembly: GCF_002878395.1. NCBI lineage: Eukaryota > Viridiplantae > Streptophyta > Magnoliopsida > Solanales > Solanaceae > Capsicum > Capsicum annuum. The sequence continues at coordinate 4,543,792 of NC_061116.1, forward strand.
CTATAATTTAGAATGGATATATTCCTCGTTAAAAAAGTGATATATAAATTTTTTTATCGTCTAACAAATTAGGGGGTGTATTCAATTTTTTGGTTTGATTTTATATTATTCGCTTTCGGTCTTTCGATTTTCGATTTTGAAAAAGTGCAACCCAATCCGAACCAAAATAAATTTAATTTTGTTCATTTTTTTCTCTTTTTGATTTGTCTTTTTTTTTTTTTTTTTGATTCAATTATTCTGTTATGACAATAATTAGTAATATAATCAAAATTATATTTGCATGCTGAAAAAAAGTAAAAGTTATATACAAGGAAAAGTAACAATATTAAATATCTTAAATATACTGTTTTAGAAAAATTATATACTTTACTATAGAAGAGACAGTGCACTAGGTGAAGCAGACATGTCTCCGGTAACATGTATGCTTGGTTGAAGGGCAATATGGTAATTTTAGTTTAAAACAGAGTGATCCAATTGGCTAAAAAGAGTTGTTACTTGTTTGCCATGTAGTTCCTACGTTTCATAATAAATAAATTATTAGATTTGACACACATATTAAAAAAAAAATATTAAAGATATAAATTTAATATAACTTTTTATTTTTACCCAAAAAAAAAAAATTGACCTTGTAATATCTTTTCAAAAGTTAATTGATTGTCAAATCATAAGGGTAAATTTGAAAAAAAAATTAATGATTCACTTATTCTGAAATGGAGGGAGTAATAAATTGTGTGTCGTACTACATTACCTTTTGTTTATGTCAGATATTACATCATCCATTTAAATGCCTCATATCCCACAACCGACAGCGTTTACTGTATGTGCATTCTTTCTTTTTTTCTTCCTTTCTTTATCCCATTTCTATAAAAGTTTAAAAGTATAATATACCCAAAAAGGAAATCCATTTAATTAATAAAATGTGTTTTACATTTAATTTTTCAAATAAAATCAACGTAACTTCAACCTTAAATTACGTATAAGTATAACCCCTATTAGAATATTTCCATAATAACCACATATATTATTAATTAATTATGTTTAAGTATAACCCATATTAGAATATTTCTGTAATAACCAAATATATTATTAATTAAAGTAAAAATAAGACGAACTAAAATAGTTATACTTAAACGGGAGTCTAATCAATATTTTCGAAGAGAAAAAAAGACATCAAAAATTTGTTATTTTAAACATGTTATAACAGTTATTATGTGGTTATCGGACTTTGAAAGTTTGTAATGTTATCGAATATATCATAATATTTGTGTGATAATAAAATTTGTGATCAAGAGTAAAAGGAAAAAAGATAACCTATTAAAAAGATATACTAAAAATAAAATGAAATGAATGGCATGCACTTTTATATTTCAATCAAAATTTTAAAAATTATTTTGAAAAATTAAATTTATAAATAAATATTGGGCTCGTGCATAAAGCAGGCACGAGGTCGACATGCCTACTTCAATTGCTTCAACCGTAATTTTACTATATCACCCCTAATTAATTATTATATTCCTAATTAGATATTATAAGTCATTTACATATTAAAAAATTAATATATTTAATTAAAAAATAAAATAGACATTTATGACATATCTTCTTCAGCTGCTTCGATCGTAATTTTATTGTATCGCCCTTAATTAATTATTATAAGTCATCTAAGTGTTAAAAAACTAATAATATTTAATCAAAAATAAAATAGACATAAAATAAAAATTAACTCTTGATGTTTTAAATTAACTTAATGACTTATATGAGACCTTCTTAAAAAAAATTCCACATGTATTTTTTTCAAAGTAATTCTTCAATATAATAGATGACAATGAAGGAGCTGAAGCAAGGTGCCCATGGTCGACATGCGTGTTTCAGCTGTTTTAATAGTAATTTTATTATATTACCTCTAATTAATTATTATAAGTTATTTATGTATTCTAAAATAATATTATTTAATAAATAAAGTAAAATAGACGTTAATGATATGACTGCTTCAGTTGCTTCAATCTTGATTTTACTATATCACCCATAATTAGTTATTATAAGTCATCTAAGTATTAAAAAATTAATAATATTTAATAAAAATAAAATAGATATAAAATGATAAATTAAATCTTGATCTTTTTGTTTAACTTGACGTCTTATATGAGTCCATTTAATTTTTTTTCACATGTATTTTTTATGATAATTTTACTATGGCATTTCTAATTAGTAGAATTGAAGAAAAATTATTATAAATCACAATAATTTAAAATTTAAATTATTTGAAAAATATAATTGACCATCAATGCCAGAAAAGTTTGAACAAGGAGAGTAACACATATTATTTAAAAATTACATTAAAAAAATAAAAATTACAATAGTGAACAACTTAAAATATCTAAAAATATAATAAAAATATAATTAATTATCTAAATTTTATTTGTGTCACATAAATTGAAGTTAAAAAATAATTTATATCACGGGCCCTCGGTATCTAGTTCTAATTTCTACTATATAGAAAGGAGAGTTGGGAGGACGACCAAGGGTATGATGATCATTTCAATAATGATTGTGCATCAAATACTTATTCTTTAAGCTTCAATATTTGGCCACTAATTTCTAATAACCAAAAAGCCAAGCATCTTTTCTTAAATATCAATTTCGTCCAAAGTGATATGACATCTCATATTTGGACCCACAACTCTCCACTATACTCTTTCCTAAATACTACTTTTTGTGTTAGTAGTTAATACCCACCCTTTTCTTAAAAAATAAATAAATTGCAAGTGTGCATATACTTATTTCTACTCTTTTTTTGTTGAAATAATTTGTTTAGTTCTTTTGTTTATTTCATATAAGAGAAAATGGTCAATTGCCCCTCCAATCTTTTGTTAAAATTTCAACTACACACTTAATTTTTATGAAAGTCTCATTATCCCCTAAACATTTTTTTACTATATTTTACACCCCTCCAATTGCTGACGTGTCATGGAAGGTGAGAACACCCCCATTAAGCGCGTCAATTGAGATATTAACCCTTTCAAATTATTATTTTTAGTGCTACGTGTAAATACACGTCATTATTTTTAATTATTAATTAAAAATACACATGTATAATCAATGTTGTCTTCATCCTTCATCTCTAAACGCTATTTTCTGTAATTTTCATTTTCCCCTTGTTTTACTCAATTTTCTTGATTTGAAATGTCAAAATTTATTGCACGAATACTTGGTTTATTTTATTATTATTATTATTATTTTTTTTTTTTGCAAATTCGACAAGAAGGGTGTCTAATTCATGGAAAGGATAGTTGGGTTCTTCTTCTTTGTCATGGGGTTTTGATGAGAAGGAGGATGAATCCAAAGGACGAAACTGGAATGACTGGCAAAGAGGTCCAATAATTTCATGTCTCCGGCGATTTCAGCTTCTTCCAAGAATGCTAAAATATTGGTGGAAAGAAGACTTCAATCACTTTATTCGACAGTAAAGCTACTTTCTTTTCTGCAAATTCTGAAGAACATAATCAAAATTCTAAGAATGTTATGGAGCCTAAGGAGACTGTTCCTATTGATGGTCTTCCTTCGATTACCAAAACACAGACTATTTTTAAATTCGTTCAATAACTCCGGCAAAATTTCGCTGGAGTAACTCCAGCGAAACATCCTTTTAAAATCCAAATCACCACCAACTTCTTTTTCCCATCTTTTTCCAATCAAATTCTGCTAGAAAATGATCGAAAACACCAAAATGGCGACGAAAACACCCGAAACAAACCCATCTCGTCATAAATTCACCAGTTCCGTTGAAATCCACCACGAAAAAGGGTTGTCGTTGAAGGTTCTTCTGGGTGTAGAATGGGTGTTTTTAGAGGTTCTTGGATGGGGTGGAAAGGATCTTGCGGAGAGTGAAGGAGATTTATTAGTAGAAGAAGAAACCGTCATTGATGATTATGTTGTATAACAAGAAAGGTAAGTGAATCGTCAAATCGTCTCCACAAAACAATATAGAAAACAAACGAGGAAATGAAAATAGTGAAAATTGAGAGAAAGGAAACTTTAATAATTGTTGAAATTGAGAAGAGAGCTAAGAGATGAGAGTGTCATCCATGGAAATGGTGTTTTAGGAGGAACTGAAAAAGTAGAAATAGACCCAGCGCGTGTAGACACGCATGTCTAATTGTTTGGTTTATATCGACACGTCAATAATTGGAGGGGTATAAAATACAGTAAAAAAATATTTGGAGGGGTAAAGGGACTTCCATAAATATTGAGTGTGTAGTTGAAATTTCGACTAAACATTGGGGGGTAATAGACCATTTTCTCTGACAACATATTAATTACTACTGTTACTTTGCATATTTGATTACTTTAGAAAATAATTATTATAATAAAATAATAAAAAGATATTATAAATACTTAAAAGATATTTTTATTGTTTTACTTTCCTTTTAAGTTTTTTTGAAAAAAGTATTTTTCTTTTTTTAGTAATTCTTTAATTTTAACTTTTTTCGTGTTATGTTTAAGTTCACAGATTAAAATATATTTTGATAAATTTACATATGCCTTTAATTTAATACATAATTTTTTTTAAAAAAAATTCATTTTAAAATTCTGAATTAAATCAAAATCAAACAAATAAATAAATCGAAGAAAATATTTAGTTAATTCAACTTGAAAATTTTCATATTGTTAAAGGTAATTATAAAAGTATAACTTATCAACTAACTATTCATGAAAAATGAGATTTGTAGTTTTAAAATAAAATGAATTATACACGATAACAAATAAATAAAACTTAAAAGAGTGTAACAACTATACGTAATAGTGTAACTTTTCTTATACTACTAATATATATGGCATAAACTAATTTAATATGTAATTTTTTTTGGACGATTTTCATGAGTAATTTCTAGCAATTAATATATTGTCTTCAAATTTATCTTTTCAAAATTTTAGATTGTACATTATGAAAATTATATATATATATATATATATATATATATATATATATATATATATATATAATTACTTCATGTAATTTTACTCGTAAATAATATTAGGTGAAGAAGATTATACAACAACAATAATA
>NC_061116.1:4548956-4562509 GCF_002878395.1 Capsicum annuum
TGAAGTAGAAAGGTTATTTAGATATATCCCAAAATACGTATAACCTATGTGGTATGACTCCAAATATTTACTACTTTGTCACCAATTAATGTCATTTTAAACAAATTACCTAAAACACAATTTGAATTACTATAATTGATTATATCATGTCTGTCATTCATTTGGTAATGTCCTTTGAATATCTTTGTTTGAGGTAGTTGTACATCATTTCATTGCATACACAACATGTTCTTCTACACAATGATTCCACATTTCTCGATATGTAAGCTTATTGAATTAAATTGTCACTTGATTTTGTTGAGTATAATACATTAATACTATTTGTTGTATTATTTTAATATACCATATTTGGTATGATTCTATTTTAATACATCATATTTGATACTATTCTTATAAGCCTTATCAAACCACTTCATACTCTTTTAATACACCATATTCGGTGCTATTTTAATACAATTATCGCAACTAATCACTAAATTACTGTCCAGCAATATTAATACGTCGTTATCATTATAATAACAACAACAACAACAAACCCAGTATATTCCCACACAGTGGGATCTGGGGAGGGTAGAGTGTACGCAGTCCATACCACTACCTCAAAAGAGGTAGAGAGGCTGTTTCCGATAGACCCCCGGCTCAAGATAAGAGGCAATATACAGAAGCATGCAAGGCATAGAACAGGATAAAATAACACAGGTTCGACATCCACAACCAAAAGACAAAAAAATTGCAATGCCAAACCAAGGACACCAAAATCCACCTAACTACTAACTACGACTCATCTACACCCTTGACCCTCTATCCTAATGCTTTTCCTCCATACCTTCCTATTCAGGGTGACGTCCTCGGTCAGCTGTTACCATTATAATAGCCCTATCAAATTAATTTATGCTTTGAAAAAAATAAAATAAACACATGCAATATTAAGGTTACAAAATTGAGCCAGACGGACCTAGCATTATCTAGTATAAGTTACTCTTAACATTTTTTTAAAATAAATTTAAATTTTGTTATCAACAAAAGCAACCAGCAGGTGAGATGACAGGCCACCTCAACCCCTAGAGTGGTTTTCTCTAGTATGATATAGCTTACAAAAGGATGACTAGAACAAATGTTGAATCTGGTAAAACAGTGTAAAATGTTTGTACAAAAATATTTTGATATGAAATTACATGGTTAATAATATAATAAACAAATAAGCATCTAGTATCCCGAATTATCAACAAATTTTTTACGACACACTCCAACTTTACGAGGGTCCTATTACTCCTGAATTAAATTTTTATATATTTTTATCTACATTTTTAGCTGACGTGCACATAGCAGTCTTTCACGCACTTCAGGTGTTTAACTTCACGCAAGGTGTCACATCAGCACAAAAGAGTGACAAAAATACGCTAAAATTGAGTTCAGAAGGATAATAGGAGCCCCATGAAGTTAAAATATGTCGTAGAAACTTTGGCCATAGTTTGGGGTACTGAATACTCACCTCTATTATAAAAGGTGTCAACTTTTTTGTCCATACCTACTGGCACTTCTCCATTTCCATAGTTCCTAATTAATGAGTTGGGAAAGTATCATACATATATAGTGTTGTGCAATGCCTTTGTGCTATCATAAGCCCATTAGTTCCACATGAGGAGTTTGATAGCGCCATACTTCAACTTAACAGGCAATGGGGTGGCATAGAAGCTCCATACTTTCTTGGATGTCTCTCCCTCCACAAAGATATGAAAGGGATCCTTATCACTAGTAGTGCTGGTATAAAATATCGAAAATCGAATTATCGAACCGAATTAAAAAATTTGGTAATTGGTATTCGGTAATTTGGTAGTAAAATTTTAATATTTCGGTATTTGGGATTGAGTTTGGTTCAAGATATTAATACCGTTTGGTATTCGGTAATTTGGTATTTGGTATGGTATTTGAGAGTAAAATTTTAATATTTTGATATTCGGGATTGGGTTTGGTTCAAGATATTAATACCGTTTGGTATTCGGTATTTACCGAATATCGAATTATATATATGTATATATATATGTCTAACCAACCCAATAGACAGTAGTATTAGTCGTTCCAAAAAATCTCTTGAAACTTGGTAATATATTCGTAAAAAGAAACAAAAAGAATACTAAATAAGGTTTCTATTAAATATACTCTTTGAAGTTTAAACATACATTTGCACTTCTCCAACTTTATTATGGTAAAACCAAATACCATACCGAACCGAAGTTTAATTTACCGATTATCGAATTATCGAACCGATGTTCATAAGTATGGTATATGGTATCTATGTTCAAATACCGATTACCGAATTACCAAACTCGAATTTTGAAAATACCAAACCAAATACCGAAGCCCACCTCTACTTATCACGACTCAAAAATTGAGGTCATAATAATATTTATTCTGATTCAGTCTTGGGAGGTAAGTCGAAAACTCACAATGAAGAAGAAAAGTGAAAATAGGTAAAAATAACATAAATATGAGATTTCTATAAAGAAATCAGGCCATAATACTCATAAACTAAAATATTCAAAAGAAATACTGAAAATCCTCAAAATTTGGTGTCATAAGTGTATAGAGTGTGTAATATAATATTGAAATATGAAATAATACATCAATGTCTTTGAAACAATAAGTAAAGACATAACAGATAGAGGGAGACTGGAACAAGGCTCCGAATAGGGAGCTCATCAGAGTTCCGATATAGCTCTCTCTCCACACGAATTAGCCATCGTGGGTCTCACTTATACTGAAATTTGCATCAAGAAGACATAGAAGTATGAGTGAGTATTATCCACTTGTACTCAGATTGATCAAATCATCGCATTTTATATCAGTGAGGGTGAATTATAATGTGAATAAGTTGGCCAGAGATCTACATTCCAGAGGTCGTTCGATTGCATGGTGTGCATATCTCTATTATTTCAGATATGGGTACTCAGTTTTACGCAAAATTTTAGAGTACTATGTAGAGTGAATTGGGTAATTAGTTTGATTTGAGCATAACTTTTCATCCTTAGACGTATGATCAGTTTGAGAGGACTATTCAGGTGCTAAATTATATGCTTCAAGCATGTGTTATGAATTTCAATGGTAATTGGGACTAGTTCTTGCCCTTTAGCAGAGTTCACCTACAATAACAACTATCATTCCAGCATTCTGATGAAACTTTTATTTTTAGGCACAGAATAAGTTGTTGAACTAATAGGGGGGGTCTCAACCTTGATTAATTCTTCCTTTGATACTAAAGTCATGATTAGCAAATCCCAAAAAATGTGAAGAAGCCTAATCGTGTATTTCTTTTTAAATCTTCAAAAACTAATGTTAGTTTTCAATTCTAATTTTGTTTTGTGAGAAAATGATTGCAATGAATTCTTTAATGTGTATATTATATAGGCAAGATTAATTATGTTATAATCATCATGTTAAATTTGTATCCATATTATAGATTATATTGCTAATATAGTATTTGCTTAACTACACTACTAATTAAAGGCATATTTAGGTTTATTAATACTTCTCTTGTTCCATTTTGATTGTCGTATTTTTCTTTTACCCGGTCATTAATAAATCATAAATAATAAATATTTTAAAATAAATAATTTTTAGTAGAAAAATGAGGTAAATGTACCCCTTAACCTTGTAATTTAGAGTAGATATATCCCTTGCTGGAAAAAAAGTATATACATATTTTAACCGTCTAACAAATAGGTATATATTTATCTTTTTAGTTAACAAACTTATATTTGCTCAATTAGAAAAGAAATTCTAAAGCTGATTATTTAATTTCAAAAGTGATATGTGGTTTTAAAAAATGACCTCACCAATTTTTTAGCCATCCAAACTTGACCAACTAAATGTACACTCAATTCCTCTTTTACTCTATTATCACAATGTGTTCCTCATGATGATTTTCTTTAGTCAAACAAATATGTCAAGTCCAAAATTCATCAGAAATTTGGTGACTTAATCTAACTAAGTTACTAGACTAAGAAAGATATTTTTGACTAAGTGGGAATCATCAAATCACGAATAAAAGACATCTTAGACGAATATTGATCAAAGTCAATCCTATGCCTAAACATTCAACTTTCTAATTAACTACTAAAAATTCATCTGAATGCTCGTGACTGAACCAATGAACCTACTAACCAAAACATTCACATTTTAGAGCTAACGAAATTGTCAATCATACCAACTTTCAAACCTTCCAAAATGAAAAACTTGCATAAAACTCAACCTACTACCTCAGGAATCGTGTCACCCACACTTACAAACCACAAATACCATAAAGTAACTGCAGAAAAAGGTAAAATGATCAAATAGTACAAAAATCAAACATCACTACAAAAATTAGTACACTACGAGTATAATAAAATCATCATCCTTCGACAAAAAATTCGCACTAAGGTAATCAATCACCAGCGACTATTGAGAACGGACTGAATCAAATAATTTTATTTCTCAATCTTAACTTATAAAAATAATTCACGTTAATAATTTTTTATAATTGTTTGATGTAAAAATAACATAAATCTCAACCTTATTAGAATTATTTACACTCCCTCCCACATCCTTAATTACTTTACTTTCTCTTCTGATTCATATACATAACAAGACCGGTATATACATAGAAATCTTTGTATATGACAAGGATGACATATACATAACAAGGCTGATTCATATACGTAACAAGTATGACAAGGCCGACATATACATAAAAAAGCCGATTCATATTCATAACAGGGCTGACATATACATTGAAAGCTATGTATATATATTTTTAGAGAAAATGAGATTTTTGCAATGTGTTTGGAGAGATTAGATTTTATGTACTAAGTGAAATTTAAGTTGTGAATTTGTGTAATTTTTAGTAGTTTGATCCCTTGACCAAACAAGAAAGCATAATCAAGAAATATTAGTTCTTGATTTTTATATGAAAAATCCTTCTAGTCTTAGACAAATGTTGATCAAAGTCAACCCTATATCTAAACTTTCAACTTTTCAATCAACTACTCAAAATCCATCTAAACACCCCGTGAACCGAATCAATGGACCTACTAATCAAAAAATTCACATTTCGAAGCTAAAGAAACCGTCAAAATTTCTATCGACCTTGTTATCAGCAAATGTTTATCGAAGTCAGTCATACCAACTTTCAAACCTTTCAAAATGAAAAACTTGCATAAGTCTCAACCAACCACCTCAAAAATCGTGTCACTCACACTCAGAGACCACCAACCACCTCAGAAATCGTGTCACCCATACTCAGAGACCACAAGTATCATAAAGCAACTATAGAAAAAAATAAAATGATCAAAATGTACCAATATCAAATATCACTATGAAAAATATTTCACTATGAGTATAATAAAATCATCATCCTTCGACAAAAAACATCACACTAAGATAATCACCCAGTGACTATTGAGAACGAATTAAATCAAATAATTTTATTTCTCAATCTTACCTTATAAAAAGGTTCATGTTATAATTTTGATAATAGTTTGATCATGTGACCAAACAAGAAACATAATCAAGAAATATTAATTCTTGACTTTTATATGGAAAATCCTTCTTGTCTTAGACGAATGTTGATCAAAGTCAAACCTATGTCTAAACTTTCAACTTTTCAGTCAGCTACTCAAAATTCATCTAAATACCTCATGAACCGAATCAATGGACCTACTAATCAAAAAAATCACATTTTGAAGCTAACGAAACTGTCAAAATTTCTATCGACCTAATTATCACTGAATGTTTACCGACGTCAGTCATACCAACTTTCAAACCTTTCAAAATGAAAAACTTGCATAAGTCTCATTCAACCAGCTCAGAAATCGTGTCACCTGCACTCACAAACCACAAGTACCATAAAGCAACTATAGAAAAAGATAAAATATCAAAATGTACCAAAATCAAATATCACTACGAGTATAATAAAATCACCATACTTTGATAAAAACATCACACTAAGATAATCACCTAGTAATTATTGTGAACGTATTAAATCAAATAATTTTATTTCTCAACCTTAGCTTATAAAAATGGTTCATGTTAATAATTTTGATACTAGTTTGATCACTTGACCAAACAAGAAAGCATAATCAAGAAATATTAATTTTTGATTTTTATATGGAAAATCCTTCTAGTCTTAGACGAATTGATCAAAGTCAACCCTATGCCTAAATTTTCAACTTTTCAATCAACTACTCAAAATCTATCTAAACACCTCGTGAACTAAATCAATGGACCTACTAATCAAAAAATTCACATTTCAGAGCTAACAAAACTGTCAAAATTTCTATCGACCTCGTTATCACAAATATTTAGCGAAGTCAACCGTACCAACTTCCCAACCTTTCAAAATGAAAAACTCGCATAAGTCTCAGCCAACCACCTCAACAACCCTGTCGCCGATACTTAAAGACCACAAACACCATAAAGCAACTACAGAAATGGATAAAATGGTCAAAATATACCCAAATCAAAAATCACTACGAAGATTATTACACTGCGAGTATAATAAAATCATCACCCTTCGATAAAAAAATCACATTAAGATCACCTACTGATTATTTAGAACGGATTAAATCAAATAATTTTATTCCTCAATCTTAGCTTATAAAAATGGTTCATGTTATAATTTTGATAATAGTTTCATCATGTGACCAAACAAGAAAGCACAATCAAGAAATATTAATTCTTGATTTTTATATGGAAAATCCTTCTCGTCTTAGACGAATGTTGTTCAAAGTCAACCTTATACCTAAACTTTTCAATCAACTACTCAAAATCCATCTAAACACCTCGTAAAGTGAACCAATGAACCTACTAATCAAATTCACATTTCAGAGCTAACGAAACTGTCAAAATTTCTATCGACCTCATTATCACCGAATGTTTATCGAAGTCAATCATACCAACTTTCAAATCTTCCAAAATAAAAAAACTCGCATGAGTCTCAATCAACCATCTCAGAAACCATGTCACACACTTTCACAGACTATAAATACCATAAAGCAACAATAAAAAAAGGTGAAATGGTCAAAATGTATCAAAATCAAATATCACTACAAAAATTATAATACTACGAGTATAATAAAATCACCATACTTCGACAAAAACATCACACTAAGATAATCACTAGTGACTATTGTGTTGTTTTTCAACGTTTTCGGATACAAGAATCTGTAATTTGACACAATAACTTCAACACTAATTCAAGTTTAAAACAAGAACACTATGAAGTACAATAACACCCTCAAAACAAGATCAAAGTGATCTTTCTAAGAAGTGTGTTTTATTTTTTCAGAAATTAAGATGAAATGGAAATGTAAAGCCAAGTCCCCCGACTTCACGGAGTGACCTTAAGGAATAATTCCCCTCACTGTACCCGAGGATTTAGAATCTTCTTCCCAGGATAAAATGGCTTTCAATCCAACTATAGTGGTACCTCAAATAATTGGATTCGTCAAACTCACTCAACGATTTGATTGATCACAAGGAATGTTTTGAAGACAAGAAAAGTTTGTATTTCAGAAAATTTTTCATACCAAAACCTGTGGATAAATGCAGGTTTATATAGCCATCAAGTGCCCCTTCCGAAAGGTGGCAATGGTTCATTCGAAAAGGTGTATCCTTTGGAATAGTTGTGTCTGTTCATTCGAAACATTGTCTTTTTATGAACAGACACAACTATATGAACAGTCACTCCTTTTCCAAAATAATATGTCTTTTCATAAAAGGTTGTGTCCCTCCATTTTCTATTCACACCAATTGAATCCAACAATCCCCCACATGAATGGGGGAATGACTATTTTTTGTAAAATTTTACGGACAAATATGTGATCATCAAGTAAAGACTAATTGCATCAGGATAAGTGGGTTTCCCTTTGAACTTTTCGTAGTGAACATGCATCGGATGCACTTGGTCAATCTGTAGATTTGATATCTTTGAACCGTCGAGCTTTAATGTACACCTAGACAACACATGTCATACAACCAGCCTTTTACCATTTATGGTTCTCACGATTTTATTTTTTTTCAGCCATGAACACGTCTCGATTTCATGAGAGCTTAGAGAATAGGCTTTTACTAACATTCTCCTTGGAGTGGCTTCCATTTCGCCCCCACATAGGTGATTTCTAAACGTTTAATCCTATAGATTAAACTATTTGGTCAAATCTGCTAAATTTAGATAATCATTAAAAGACTTTTCACCTTAAGTCTTATCCTTGTTTACTAAACATTGTCTACATCATGAGAATGGGTTGGTATTTTGACAATGTTGAACCTGTCAGACACAACTTTGTTTGATCTCCTTAAACCTAACTCTTGGGATCTCCAGTCTGCTAGGTAGAGTTACCGCCATGCTGACTTGTCCTAGGACTTAAACTCATTCTCTTGGATATTCTCTCAACTCCTTCTCTAGATAGGCCTTTTGTAAGTGGATCCGACACATTATTCTTTGACTTCACATAGTCAACAGTGATAATTCCACTAGAGAGAAGTTCTCTAACGGTATTATGTCTCCGTCTTATGTGACGAGATTTACCATTGTACATCATGCTCCCTGCCCTACCTATCGTCGCTTGGCTATCATAATGTATACATACTGGTGTCACTGGTTTGGGTCAATAAGGAATATCTTCCTAGAAATTTTGTAGCCATTCTGCTTCTTCACCGGTTTTATATAATGCAATAAATTTAGATTCCATTGCAGAGCGAGTAATACAAGTCTGTTTGGATGATTTCCAACAGACCGCTCCTCCGCCGATAGTAAATACATATCCACTCATGGATTTTACTTCGTTCGATTCGGTGATCCAATTTGCATTACTACTTCCTTCATGTACTGCAGGATATTTATTATAATGCAAAGTGTAGTCTTGAGTGTATTTAAGATACCCCAAAACTCTTTTCATTGCCATCCAATTAGTTTTATTAGGGTTACTCGTGTACGAACTCAACTTACTAATAACGCATGCTATGTCTAGTTATGTACAGTTTATTATATACATTAAACATCCCAATACTCTTGCGTACTCTAATTGTGAGTTACTTTCACCTTCATTCTTTCGAAGTACAAAACTCACATCCAATGGAGTCTTGGCAATACCAAATTTCATAAAGTACCTTTTCGATGTAATGAGACTATGACAATGCCAACACTTGTGGAGTTCTATGGATTTTTATCCCTAAGATCACATCAGTAACTCCAAGGTCTTTTATATCGAACTTGCTCTCGAGCATTCGTTTTGTTGCATTTATATCTAAAATGTCTCTATTGATGATCAACATATCATCCACATATAAACACACAATGACTTGGTAATTTGGAGTATCTTTAATATAAACACATTTATCACATTCATTAATTTTGAATCCGTTTTCCAACATGGTTTGGTCAAACTTTGCATGCCATTGCTTAGGTGTTTGTTTTAGTCCATAAAGTGACTTAACAAGTTTACACACCTTATTTTCTTTTCCTGGAACCACAAAACCCTCAGGCTGTTCTATGTAAATTTCTTCCTCCAATTCTCCATTTAGGAATACAGTTTTTACATCCATTTGATGGATTTTAAGACCATATACCGCCACCAAGGAAATTAACATTCCAATCGACGTTATCCTTGTTACCGGCGAGTATGTATCAAAGTAAAAAAAGGCCTTTTTTATTGAAGCCTTTTACTACAAGTTTTTCCTTGTATTTGTCAATAGTACCATCCGCTTTTATTTTTCTTTTAAAGATCCATTTAGATCCTAAAGGTTTATTTCCTGGAGGAAGATCAACCAATTCTCACGTATGGTTACTTAAGATTGAATCAATTTCACTATCGACTGGCTCTTTCTAAAAGAATGAGTTCGAAGATGCCATCGCTTCTTTAAATATTTTCGGCTCATTTTCTAAGAGAAATGTTACAAAATTCAATCCAAACGAAGTTGATGTTCTTTGACTTGTACTACGTCTTGAATTCTCATCATTATGTATATTCTCACTTGGTTCATCTCGAGGTCGTTTAGACCCTCCAATAGACTGTTCATGTCTAGTTTTATACGGATAAATATTTTCGAAGAGTTCAGTATTATCTGATTCAATTATCGTATTTTTATTAATATCCGGATGTTTGGATTTATGAATCAAAAATCGACATGCTTTACTACTTTTTAGCATATCCTATGAACATGCGGTCCACCGTCTTAGGTCCTATCTTAACCCTTTTCGGCATAAGAACTTGGACCTTTGCTAGACACCCCCACACTTTGAAATATTTTAAGTTGGGTTTTCTTACTTTTCATTTTTCATAAGGAATTGATTGTGTCTTACTATGGGGAACTTTATTGAGTATTCGGTTGGCTGTAAGGATAGCCTCCCCCCCACAAGCTTTGCGGTAAACCTGAACTTATAAGTAAGACATTCATCATTTCCTTCAAAGTTTGGTTTTTTCTTTACACAATTTCAATAGATTGAGGTAAATACGGAGCCGTAGTTTGATGGAAAATTTCATTCTCTACACATATTTCAGCGAAGAGAGATTCATATTCTCCCCCTATCACTTCTTATAGTTTTGATCTTTTTCTCTAACTGATTTTCAACTTCAGTTTTGTATTACCTAAATGTATCTATTGCTTCATCCTTACTATTTAGCAAGTAGACATAACAATATCTAGTGCAATCGTCAATGAAAGTTATGAAATACTTTTTTCCGCCATGTGATGGTGTTGACTTCACATCACAAATATCAGTGTGGATTAAGTCTAATGGATTGGAATTTCTTTCAACGGACTTATACGGATGCTTAGCATACTTTGATTCCACACAAGTTTGACACTTTAATTTATTGCACTCAGAGTTTGGCAAAATTTCTAAGTTAATCAGTTTTCGTAATGTTTTGTAATTAACATGGCCTAGTCGTTCATGCTAAAAATTGAGAGATTCAAGCAATTAAGAAGAATTTGAGCTTTTATTGATTTCAGCATTCATTACATTCATTTTGAATACGCCCTCATTGAGGTGGCCTTTTCCTACATACACTTCTCTTTTACTAAGTACAATTTTTTCGGAAACAAATACACATTTGAATCCGTTCTTGTCTAGAAATGAAATAGAAATCAAGTTCTTTCATAACTCTGGAACATACAACACATTGTTAAGTGTCAACACTTTGCTGAAAGTCATCTTCAAGCACACTTTTCCTGTTCCTTCCACTTTTGCAGTAGCGGAGTTTGTCATGTAAATTTTTTCTTCTACTTGAGGCGGAGCAAACGTCGAAAATAACTCCTTGTTAGCACAAACATAGAGGGTGGCACCAGAATCCATCCACCATTCGCGAGGATTTCCCACCAAGTTGCATTCAGAAAGCATTGCACACAGATCATCCCTTTCTTTCTTAGACTCAGCCAGATTTGCTTGGTCCTTCTTCTTCCCTTTCTTCAGGGCACAACAATCCGTAGACTTGTGGCCAATCTTGCCACAGTTGAATCACTTTTTCTTGAATTTCTTCTTGGGTTGATTGCTTTTATTTCCAGCTTTCTTTCGCTTTTTAGAGTTATTTTGGTCATCTTCTACAATGTTTGCTCCACTCATTGCAGAATTGCCTCTTGACCTTCTTTCCGCAGCCTTGTTATCTTCTTCAATGCATAGTCGTACAATTAGACCTTTGACTGACATCTCCTTACGTTTGTGTTTCAAATAGTTTTTGAAGTATTTCCACATAGGTGGTAGCTTCTCTATTATTGTCACTACTTAAAATGTTTCATTCACAATCAAACCTACAATAAAGTTCATGTGAATACTAAGAATATTTTTAAATTGTTCAACAACGGTATTTGACCAAATCATACCTTCCGCTAGGAGATCATGGATGATCACTTGCAGTTCCTACACTTGGGAAACAACAGACTTGTTGTTTATCATTTTGTACTCCAGGAATCTTGCAACAAAGAACTTTTTAGTTCTGGCATCCTCTGTCTTGTACTTCCGTTCTAGCGCTCTCCATAACTCTTTTGCAGTCTTGGTTTTGCTATACACATTGTAAAGGTCATCTTGGAGACCACTTAAGATATAATTCCTGCAAAGGAAATCTGAGTGTTTCCAAGCCTCCACAATCACGAAGCGGTTTTTCAGAGGTTCTCTCGGGTACCTCTAGAGCTTCCTCAACCGTGAACCTTTGAAGACACAGAGTTGTAAGGTAGAAGAATATTTTCTGTAGTCATCTCTTGAAGTCAATACACGTGAACTTTTTGGGTTTCTCCGCCGGTGCCATAGCTTGCGGAGCATTAATACGACTCATCGTGTCAATACTAGTTGCCGCCATAGTCATTCCAGCATCATGCATTTGACTATCAGTCGTCATTTTCCTATTACTACAAGACAGTACCTTAAGTATATCGAAATACTTATTAAAAAATTGCAGCAACTTTAAACACTTCTTGTTTCTAGTTTAACGATGAAGTTTTTATGACTTTCAATCGTCAACCGAGTGATCTTTAACTTGTGATGAAAATTTTATTTCTTCAAATCACTAGTTAAGTTCAAACGGAGTAGAAAGCTAAAATCTTTAATCTCCAGAAACCAAACTATACAGATTCGAAGAAAAAAAAAACTTTAGTGAAAAGAAAATTTCACCAAACAAGCAAATTTTTTTTTTCTTTTTCTAAAAAATTAAATCTTAAGATTGTTGTTTTTCAACGTTTTCGGATACAAGAATCTGTAATTTGACACAATAACTTCAACACTAATTCAAGTTTAAAATAAGAACACTATGAAGTACAACAACACTCTCAACATAAGATCAAAGTGATCTTTCTAAGAAGTGTGTTTTATTTTTTCAGAAATTAAGATGAAACAGAAATGTAAAGCCAAGTCCTCCGACTTCACGGAGTGACCTTAAGGAATAATTTTTCTCACTGTACCCGAGGTTTTGGTATCTTCCTCCCAGGATAAAATGACTTTCAATCCAACTATAGTGGTACCTAAATAATTGGATTCGTCGAACTCACTCAACGATTTGATTGATCACAAGGAATGTTTTGAAAACAAGAAGAGTTTGTATTTCAGAAAATTTTTCATACCAAAACCTATGGATAAATGCAGGTTTATATAGCCATCAAGTGCCCTTTCCGAAAGGTGGCAATAGTTCATCCGAAAAGGTGTATCCTTTGGAAGAGTCATGTCTGTTCATTCGAAACATTGTGTCTTTTTATGAACAGACACAACTATCTGAACAGTCACTCCTTTTCAAAAATAATATGTCTTTTCATAAAAGGTTGTGTCCCTCC
Source organism: Capsicum annuum (assembly GCF_002878395.1). Classification (NCBI taxonomy): domain Eukaryota; kingdom Viridiplantae; phylum Streptophyta; class Magnoliopsida; order Solanales; family Solanaceae; genus Capsicum; species Capsicum annuum. The sequence continues at coordinate 4,562,250 of NC_061116.1, forward strand.
ATTTTCTATTCACACCCATTGAACCCAACATATTGTAAACGTATTAAATCAAATAATTTTATTTCTAAACCTTAGCTTATAAAAATGGTTCATGTTAATAATTTTGATACTAGTTTGATCACTTGACCAAACAAGAAAGCATAATCAAGAAATATTAATTCTTGATTTTTATATTGAAAATCCTTCTAGTCTTAGACGAATTGATCAAAGTCTACCCTATGCCTAAATTTTCAACTTTTCAATCAACTACTCAAAATCTA
>NC_061116.1:4565509-4619632 GCF_002878395.1 Capsicum annuum
AAAAAATTCACATTTCAGAGCTAACAAAACTGTCAAAATTTCTATCGACCTCGTTATCACAAATATTTAGCGAAGTCAACCGTACCAACTTCCCAACCTTTCAAAATGAAAAACTCGCATAAGTCTCAGCCAACCACCTCAACAACCCTGTCGCCGATACTTAAAGACCACAAACACCATAAAGCAACTACAGAAATGGATAAAATGGTCAAAATATACCCAAATCAAAAATCACTACGAAGATTATTACACTGCAAGTATAATAAAATCATCACCCTTCGACAAAAAAATCACATTAAGATAATCACCTACTGATTATTGAGAACGGATTAAATCAAATAATTTTATTCCTCAATCTTAGCTTATAAAAATGGTTTATGTTATAATTTTGATAATAGTTTGATCATGTGACCAAACAAGAAAGCACAATCCAGAAATATTAATTCTTGATTTTTATATGAAAAATCCTTCTCGTCTTAGACGAATGTTGATCAAAGTCAACCTTATACCTAAACTTTTCAATCAACTACTCAAAATCCATCTAAACACCTCGGAAAGTGAACCAATGAACCTACTAACCAATTCACATTTCAGAGCTAACGAAACTGTCAAAATTTCTATTGACCTCGTTGTCACCGAATGTTTATCGAAGTCAATCATACCAACTTTCAAATCTTCCAAAATGAAAAACTTGCATAAGTCTCAATCAACCACCACCGAAACCGTGTCACACACTCACATACTACAAATACCATAAAGCAACAATAAAAAAGATATAAATGGTCAAAATGTATCAAAATCAAATATCACTACAAAAATTATAATACTATGAGTATAATAAAATCACCATACTTCGACCAAAACATCACACTAAGATAATCACCTAGTGATTATTGAGAAAGTATTAAATCAAATAATTTTATTTCTCAATCTTAGCTTATAAAAATGGTTCATTTTAAGAATTTTGATACTAGTTTGATCACTTGACCAAACAAGAAAGTATAATCAAGAAATGTTAATTCTTGATTTTTATATGGAAAATCCTTCTCGTCTTAGACGAATATTGATCAAAGTCAACCCTATGCCTAAACATTTTTCAATCAACAACTCAAAATCTATCTAAACACCTCGTGAACCGAATCAATGGACCTACTAATCGAAAAATTCACATTTCGAAGCTAACGAAACTGTCAAAATTTCTATCGACCTCGTTATCAGCGAATGTTTATCGAAGTCTATCATACCAACTTCCAAACCTTTCAAAATGAAAAACTCGCATAAGTCTCAACCAACCACCTCAGAAACCGTATCACCCACACTCATAGACCACAAATACCATAAAGCAACTACAAAAAGAGATAAAATGGTCAAAATAACAAAATTGTTACACTGCGAATATAATAAAATCATCATCCTTCAATAAGAAAATCACACTAAGATAATCACCCAATGACTATTGAGAACGGTGTTTCCAACATAATTTAATTCATAGAAAAGAAACTTCAACCACAAATAAAAATACGAAGAAACAACAATTTTATTGATAAACGATGGGAGTACAAATCTGTTCCTCCCATGATTCTTCTCTCTTGATTTTCTCCGTAATTCGAGGGCCGTCAGTAGCATATTTCTCGAATTTATGAAGATTTGGATATGAATTTCTCCGTAATTCGAGGGCCATTAGAGGCGTATTTCTCGAACATAGGAACATTTGGATTTGATCTTCTCCGTAATTCGAGGGCCGCCAGTAACATATTTCTCGAATGTATGAAGATTTGGATATGAATTTCTCCGTAATTCGAGGGCCGTTAGTGGCGTATTTCTCGAACGTAAGAACATTTGGATTTGATCTCCATGAAAGGAGGGTTGTCTTCTTGATATATTTGATTATCAAGAAGAGGGGTTTTTGATCTTTATAAATATCCTATGAATTTATTGAGACTTTTCATATCTTTGATCTCTTTGTGAATATCCCGTGAATTTGTGAGATACTGGAGATGTCCATTTAAAGGGATATTTGCCCCCTTTATATAGACATAATTTAGGGTTTAGGTTGAGTAGCTATCAAGCTAGATTTAGAATAAATTAGCCCTCAAGAACTCTAACCAAAATTGAACTCTTTTTGTAGAGTCCACAAAATTTCAATGTCTACAAACAGATTAAATCAAATAATTTTATTTCTCAATCATAGCTTATAAAAATGATTCATGTTAATAATTTTGAAATAGTTTGATCAAGTGACCAAACAAGAAGCATAATCAAGAAATATTAATTCTTGATTTTACATTTTAAATCCTTTTCAAGAAGATCAAATAAACAAAAATTAAACATAAAACTTATGGACATTTTGGTCCTCCTCTTTTTGTGTGGCAATTATTATAGCAAGAACAACACCCTTTATTCCCATTTGTTCCTGGTGGAACACATTTACACCATTGGCAACATTTGTTGCAATAAAATAAACAAGTTTTTTTATGAGATGTAGCTGAACATCTATGATGGCATGCCACTCCACATCCTGAAAAATATGAGAAGAAAAAATTAAAAAATAATTATTTATCTAATCGTTTAAATTAAAAATAGGTGACAGATGTATAATATATGTATAAATATGTATATTTGTATATAATAAATGTATATCGGCTAGAGGGTAATCCATTAGTTTAGCTCTAAAGGATCTCGATGTCCTTATTTATGGGTTAAGTTCAGTAATGGCCCTAAAATAGTCTGGTTTGGATATTTTGTCGAAAAAAAAACATAAATATACTTTTTAACTTATTATATTTACACAAATTTTTATTTTTATAAAGTTATTACAAAAATTTCAACTAATTATGTACCTTTGTTGGATATATTGGGAGCTAATTATATATCTCGACAGACTCAAAATCAGAAAAAATATATCGGGAGCTAATTATGTATCTTTACAGAGGAAAAAATATACCTTCGTTGGATGTATGAGGAGCTATTTATGTATCTCGACAGACCCAAATTGAGATTTTAAGTAATTATATAAAATATCAAATTTTTTTGTAATTAACCTATAAACTTTCGGGATTTATATTGTTTGTCTTTTTTTTGTCTCTCATAATAAAAGTCTTATAAAAGTGGTTATCATAAGAGGTGGTCTTAATTTTTTAGGTATTTAATAAATTTTACTCATAGAACAAACGTTTTAACTCTTGCCGACAGGTAGATGTTCATAAAATTTCAATACAATGAACCTGCACAATTGACCAAAAATTATAAGCAAACGTTAAAACTTATTTAGCATGGATAAAAAGATCAAGAACACATACTTTGAGGAACAAAATTTCAAGACCAGATATTTGGGAAGTAAAAATACAAGACCAGACACTTTAGGAACACTTGTTGGGATTACCTAGTTACGTTGAACCAATTAAAAAGTGAATATGAGAAAAATAACAACAACAACAAATTCAGTGTATTTCCACATAGTGGGGTTTGAGAGGGTAAAATGTACGCAGTCTGTACCACTATTTTCAAAGAAGTAGAGAAACTGTTTCTGATAGACCCCAGCTCAAGAAATATGAGAAAAACAACAACAACAACAACAACAAAATCCAGTGTATTCTCACATAGTGGGGTCTGGAGAGGATAAAATGTACGCAGTTCATACCACCATCTCCAAAAAAGTAGAGAAGTTGTTTCTGATAGACCCCGACTCAAAACAATACGAGGAAAAAAAACAAAATGATAAAAGGAGGTACTCACTAGTATTAGGCACAGGACAAGTTGATGAACCAAAAGGGGGCTTTTGAACCTTGCTTAATTCTGCTTTTGACATTAAAGCCATAATAAATAATCCCAAAAAAATATGAAGAAGCTTCATAATTTGTATCTTCTTTTTATCTTAAAAAACTAATGTTTAATTTTCAATTTTGATTTTGTTTTGTGGAGAAAATGATTGCAATGACCCACTTTAGTTGTGTGAACATATATAGGCATGCAAGATTAGTTAGGTACTTCATTATGTTATAATCATAACATTAAATTTGTTGCTAATATGGCATTTACTATAGACTTATCTACTAATTATGAGGAGAGTTTAGTTTTCGGAAAAAGCTGCGAAAAATATACTTTGCCGAAATTTGTAGTTACGCATTTTGAATTTTAAGGGGGTTATAGATTATTTTTGGGATAAATTACTTATAACTACACCTTAAGTTTCTGTTATTACTTAAAATCCCATCCAACCAAACTAATTACAGAAATCTCTTTTTACTCAAAATAGTTACCTCTTTTCTGATACATCTAAAATATATCCCATAATTTTCTCAACTCATCCATTTTGAATTTCCACCATGTTCTTCATCTTCTACTTCAATGTTCAAGTTACAATTTTCATTAACTTTCTTTTGAATTTCCACCATGTTCTCATCTACTAAATTAAATCTAACAACTCCATCTTTTTACCATTAACTTTCTTTTTTAATTTTCACAATTTCATTATCATGTTGAGTGAAGTAGTTGTTGGAAATGGTAACACCAGTAGTCCATGAATAACGTCAATAAGTCCATCAGTGCAACGTGCAAGATAGCAATGGTCGATCCAAATATTCGACGATGCAAATATATCAACCATTAACTTTCTTTTTTAATTCCCACCATTTCATTATGATATGAAAGACATTAATTTTCGTGAAAATCGATTGAAATATCAAAATGATCCGGCTATGATGAAGAAGTTATCGATTATTGCATCTGTAAAGAGGAAGAAGTTAGTTACAAAAAATCAATTTTCGTGACAATGCATGCGTTCTGATACATCATAAAATTTTACATGTGATTTTTGTTTCTTTATAGATATGATATATTCAATATACTGCATATGATACATTTAATATACAACATCTGATACATAGATTCAAGGCTAATGCTTTATGATATATAATACAACATATATGTGATTATGGTTCAGTTTGATACTTGATGCATGTAATATACTTATTATGATACATAGAGCTAATTTTGTCGAGAATTTAGATTTATATGATACATTCTGAAAATTGTATGTGAGTTTTGGTTGTTTTACACCTGATACATTAAACATTATGAGTATTATGAGTATCATACATAAGTATGAGATATATCATTACTTCTGATACATTGTAAATATTGAAGTTGATTTGTATTGTTTGTTTCATCCGATACATTCAACTTTATTAGAACTTTATTTATGTCCCAAAAATAATTTCAGATATTTTAACTGAAGTTTTTGCCATGGATGACATCTCCAACAAATTAACAAAGCTCAATCAATTTATTGTTGCTTTAGAAGAACTCAGAAAAATCGAAGCTTTCAAACGTGAACTGCCCTTTTGTATGGTTCTCCTAAAGGATGGTCAGTTTTTTTCTTCTATTTTTTCAATTCTCTGAACTATCTTAGGAATTTAATTATTTATTTATTATTTTTAATTATTATTACAGCTATTGAAAGATTAAAGGAGGAAGCTTTGCAGTATAAAGGGAGAGATAAAAGGCAAAATTAAAGAGATACAATTGCTCAATTAGAATCGCATTAATTGTTCCATTATTTACTCTTTTATTGTTATTTTCCTTTTTTTATAGGCAATTAGTTTGATAGTTATGTATCTGTAGGTTATGTATCCGGACCAAACTTATGTATCATATCCAGGATATTAAATAGTTAATATAAAAGTTGGGAGAGAGGGTAATTAGGTAGCAAATTCTTGGAATTTTTGTTGTTTACCCTTATTTTTTACCGTATTTAACCGACATATATTTGGCACTTGTATCACTGCGTGTATTTCACGCACATTGAGTGTGTAAGAAAAAAATATTTGATAAGAGCAAATATATGCCAGTTAAATACGGTAAAAAATAGTTTAGGGGGGTCATAGAACCCCCGCAAAGTTCAGAATGCGTAACTGTAAATTTCACCTTAGTACCGATATTTTTTTGCACATTTTTTCCTTTAATTTTTTAGTTTGCTTTATTTTTATTGTTATTTTATTTTTATTTTTATAATCTTTTCATTAGAGATTCTGATTTTTATATATAATAGATCAGATTCCCCAAAAAATCTCTGGGAACAATGAAAAAAAAAAAGATATCTCGGTAACGTTGAAAATTTTCTGTTCGTTTGCTAATTTTGTAAATCTTTGGTTGATTTTGTAAGTGATTAAGAAATGTTACTTCCTTTATGGGGCATATATATATAGATATTACTTAATTTTTGTTTTCATTTTTATCAGAGATTGTGATTTTTACATATAAGAGATTTGAAGATTTACTTTATTTTATTGATTTTGTAAGTGATCAAGAGATCTTAATTCCTCTATGGAGAATATAAGGATATTGCTTACTTTTTGTTTTTATTTTTATGATCTTTTTTACTGGAGATTGTGATTTTTACATATAAGAAATTTGAAAATTTTATTTTCTTTTGTTGATTTTTTAAGTGACCAAGAGATCTTAATTCCTCTATGGGGAATATATAGATATTGCTTAATTTTTGTTTTTATTTTTATGATCTTTTCACTAGAGATTGTGATTTTTACATATAAGAGATTTGAAAATTTTATGTCTTTTTTGTTGATTTTGTTAATATTTTGTTGATTTTGTAAGTGATCAAGGGATCTTAGTTCCTTTATGGGGAATATATAGATATTGCTTAATTTTTGTTTTCATTTTTATGATCTTTTCACTAGAAACTGTAATTTTTATATATTAGAGATTTTTAAAAAATATTTTTTTTGGTTGATTTTGTAAATCTTTTGTTGATTTTATAAGTGATCAAGAGATCTTAATTCCTCTATGGGGAATATATAGATATTGCTTAATTTTTATTTTCATTTTTATGATCTTTTCACTAGAGATTGTGTGATTTTTACATATAACAGATTTAAAAATTTTCTTTTCTTTTATTGATTTTGTAAATCTTTTATTGATTTTGTACGTGACCAAAAGATAAATCATAGATAAAAAAGTACTTTTTCTAATTTCAATGTAATCAACATTGTTTACTTTTAAAAATAATTAATTTTGAGATAAGAGTAAAATGATTAAAAAAAATTAATTTTATCTCGATTTTAAAAATTAAAAAGGAGAAAATGCTCTGTTTCCATCCTAAACTATACACGAAATTGTTGAGACACACCCGAACTTTAGGAGGGTCCTATTACCCCTGGACTAACTAAAATCGTATTTTTGGCAATCTTAGTGCCTACGTGGCACATACGTGTGCCTACGTGGACCTTAGGTGTATTGATTCACTGATGTGCTACGTAGGCATTAAGGTTACCAAAAATACGATTTTAATCAGTGTAAGGGGTAATAGGACCCTCCAAAAGTTCGAGTGTGTCTCAGCAATTTCGTATATAGTTTAGGGTGGAAACAAAACATTTACTCATTAAAAAATAGTATTTTGAAATAAGACATTTTAAGAATATTGACAACTAAAATGGATCGATTTTATTAACACATGTACTTTTATTGACCAAAATAATTTAATTATGGTAAACAAGTTTTTCTTTCCAAATATTTCTTTAAATGATTTTCTTATCTCCCAAATTTTTATATTAAGCAAATTTGAAGTTTCTTGTAATAGAGGCAAATTTTAACAGGACATATGAAATCTCCTATTTCACATTATGAATTTATGATTTTAATTAGGTAAATGACTCAAATATGCCATTTGATTTTAAGAAATAGATCAATAATGTTATTCGGTAATAATTGACCTTAGATATGTCTTTTGTAACTACAAATTTAGACCATATATTGTCACGTGATATAATCTAAGAATTTTCGGAAATTTAATCAGAACCATTAATATATGCATATTTTTAAAAAATTTAGGGACATATTTGACCATTTTCTCTATTTTAATTAAAGTTTAACAACGGCGTAGTATGTTTTGTCTTTCTAGACTTCACGTATAAAATTTCACTATATTTTAATCATAAATTAGCATGTTAGGTTCGAAATCGATTGACCATCATGCAGAAGCTTATGATTATAAATCATTGAGATACTAAAGAAAAATATACTAAAATATATTATTAATATTATTTGATCAAGTGACTTACATATTATGTAAAACAAATTTTATTAAAAAGGCATAAAACTTTTGGACAAATCTTCTCCTAAGCAAGACTCTTTTAACAATATGGGAAATCCCTCCTTGATGATCGATAGCGTACAAGTATTAAATAGAAAATTCTTCCACAATGACCAATAGCATACAAGTACCACGAGAAAACAAGAAAAAACGCTTTCTCAAGAAGATCAAATAAGAAAAAACAAAGTTGAACGTAAAGTAGGGATAAAGTGGAGAATCGAACTCTTATCAATACGTAAAAGTTCAAATAGTCGACTAATAATTGAGCTATTAAGATTCTCCTATACAACATTTTCTTCCATGATTAATTTAATTTGATTTTCATGGACACTTAGGTCCTCCTATTTGTGTCTTCCAATTGTTGTAGCAAGAACAACACCCTTTGTTTTGCCCAACATAGCCTGGTGGAACACATTGACACCATCCACAACAATGGTTGCAATAGAACAAACATCTCTTTTTGTGACCTTTATGTGAGCATCTCTTGATGCATGCTGCTCCACACTCTGAAGAACACAAAAGATTAAAATTATAAATAGTTGGTGGAGTGTATAATGTAAGTTAGATGTAAAGTATTTGTAAAAGTAAAAAGGACAAGTTTGACTCTTTTCCCTTCTTTCCATGGCAGATAACATGAAGGGGAGCGTTAGAATAACTGATAAAATTGTTGTCAAGTGATTAAAAGGTCGCAGGTTCACGCCTTGAAAACAACATCTAGCAGAAATGCAAGGTAAAGTTGTGTAAAATACACTCTTGTGGTGGGACCATTTCCCGGACCCTGCGCATAGCAAGAGCTTTAATGCACCGGACTGTCCTTTTTTGGTGTCCAGATCAGCTTGCGCACACTCTCGATTAATTCCACAGGATACCTGCCACCTCCCACCAGCAATTGGTACAAGGTAACTCTGTCCACTAAGGATGTCACCTCCCACCCGCAACAGGTACCAGATAATTCTGTCCACTAAGATTAAAACATATGGGAAAAAATCATCTAATATTTGTCTTTGTTAGAAATTGAACCTGAGATTTTACGATGCTCAACCCAACTTCATTGAACCACTAAGCTTCAGCCTTAGGTGCATCTCTTTATGATGCAAGTGATTCATTTTGCAAGTTTGTTAGTACTTGTGTATATCTACTTAAATTCACATTATAAATGCTACATAGTTGGTTCTCATCCTTCAAACACCATCAAGTATAAAAGCGCAACAAAAGATCACTCTAAGATGATCATTTTGTGGCTACTAAGAACGAATTAAATCAAATGATTCCAATTCTCAATCAAGCTTATATTATAACATAAAACTAATAGATCAGCGAAGATTGTTCAACTTATATAACATGATTTTAACATCAAGCAAATTTAATTGCAGACACATAGATCCATCAATATTCAATACTGCTTGAAAATAATCTTCTGTTAGTTTTAATTTATTTGTTTTGCTTTTCTTTTTTAGTCCAATTCAAAAATATTACTTTTTTTTTCCTTTTTCAACAGCTCTTTTAACTTTAACCTTCCACGTGGCATCTTTAAAACTATAAAATTAAATGACATTTTAATATATTCTACGTAATTGTTAGTCGAAAATTCATTATTTTTCTTAAATTACGTGTCAAGTCAAGTACAAACATATATAAACAAAAATTCCAGATCCATACTGTTCATAAAGTCCCAATTTCAAAACACATTAAGAATGTTCAACAAAAAAAAATGATAATAAGATTTACTTACTGCTTCTAGGCACAGGACAAGAAGTTGAACCAATAAGTGGTTTAGCACTTATCATTGAAACCATGACAATCAAAACCAAAAAAATGAAAACAACCTTCATCTTTGTAGCAAACTTCTCCAAGTATCTATTTATTTTCACAAAAAAAAAAAAAAAAAATGTTAGTTTCCAATTTTGTGATAAGATAATTACAATGTATGTCGGTGCAGTGGCGGAGCCAACATCTTAACTAAATGGATTCAAAGAACTAGTCGAAGGCTATATTGTTCGGACTCTTCAAAAATGTCATTGGGCACGTGTCGAATCCTTTAAAAATAGTGGCTTTTTGAAGGATCCGACATTGGTGCGGCCACATTTTTAGAGAGTCCGAGCAACTTAGACCGAAGGGTTCAACGTCTGCGATATATACATGAAAAATAATTTTAAACTTATATAAATATGTAATTTTTCATCGAATTTGAACCCCCTCACTATTAGCCAGCTAGCTCCACCTTTGGCTACTCGAACTCTTAAAAAATATCAATGAGTGTGTGCTCGATTCTTCAAAAGTAATATATTTTGAAGAATTCGACACGAATGCAGCATGAAAAGTGAAAAAATCCATGCAACTTAGATTGCAATGACATAAAATCACTTGAGGAAAACAATTAAAAGGACATTACAAGATAAAGGTGATGAAATTATACCTCAAAAAAAATTACTGTATAAGAGTTGATTGAAAGTGAACAAAGAAAAATATCCAAATGTATCAAAAACCACAATGAATTTATAAAGATGTATAAAGGGTCTGTTTCATATTCTGTACAGATAGATCTCACATGGGAAGCATTTAATGATGAATTTAATCATAGCCGTTGGATTAGATTAATGGACAGCTAGGATTAATTTGTACTATTGGTCCTTTTTAGTCCATCTTAAAAAAGTCATCTTGCTAATTAAAAATGATTTACTTACGCAATTCTTTATTTATCCTAGGGGTCGTTTGATTTGAAGGATAAATTATATCGGAGTTAGGTATACTGAAATTAGTTATATTAGAATTAATTATATTGAAATTAATTATTCTGATATTATTTTTTACTAATTATTTAAATTATGGTACCAAAAATAATATACATTACATTCTTTTTAAGAATATATTGCTTGTTTATAAAAATATCTTTCACCTTATTTATGTGAAAAGTGATAATCAAAAATTTTAAAAGGTAATTTTGTCATTTCATAACTTTTATCTCAAGATAAATTATTCTAAAATCATTATACCATAAAAAGGATGAGATAACTTATTCCGAACTTCACAATCAGAATAACACATCAAAATGTTATCTCAGGTTAAATTTTTTATTCGGAGATTATTTATTTTAATACCTACACCACGCTATCTCTAAATTAAATGATTATAATCACACGATAAATAATAATAATATATTCAATATATTTTCATCAAATAAAATTTAGAAAGAATAATTGTATGCAGTTCATATCAGATAAATATCTAAATATTATTTTGGATTATAAATTTTAAGAAAAAACTTCTTTTATCAATTATTGTATAAATAAAATAATATTACGTAAAATAGGACGGGGAAAGTAAGTAAATAAAGAAATGTATGGTGGGTCTTTTCACATTCTGTTTAGATCTCAGGGGAGTCTTTTAATGCTTAATTTAATGGGAGTCGTTGGATTATATTGATGGATGGCTAGGATTGATTTGTAAATAAATAAAGAAATGCATGTAGAATGATTTGTAAGATAACATTAAATAGGAAGTTTTAGTGGACACGAATTACGATAGAAGAGTATTAGATAATTAGGTATTGTCTCGTATCGATCTATACTAGTAAATATCATTTTATAGGAGGGTTAAGAGAATTAATTTAAATATTAATTTTAGGATAAATTTATTAAATATTTGGTTGAAATAAAATATATGGATAACTTATTTCAGAATTAGTTATTTCGAAATTGTAGTTTCAGTTTTATTCCTTTTTGAAGGTGGAATTAACTAATTTCGAGATAGCTAATCCTGATATAAATAATCTCAAAATAACTAGTTTTCCAATCAAACGATTGCGTAGTCTTTCTACTTCAATTTCTTATGCTTCAATTTGATTTTTTTTTTTTGTACTTTAAGAGGTCATTTGATTAGAAATTAAGTTTTTCCGAGATTATAATTTCGAATAGCTATTTGGGAATTAGTTATCTCACTCTCAAGAAGGAATAAAAATAGCAGTATAATTTTGAGATATTAGTCCCGAAATAAGTTATTCCACACTATTTAAAAAATCAAACATGAAATAAATTCATTCTAAAATTATTTCAAAATTATTTATCTTTTATCCCTCCTGCCAAATGATCCCTAACTATCATATTAGGTTGTATTATTTATTGTCACATTATTATTTGTTACTTGCACTTCTATCAATTTTTTTTTACCATTTTAGATTATTTTTCGCGAGTCAAGTATCTATCAAAAATATTTTTTTTATTTCTAAGAAAGTGTAAATCTATGTATATTTTATCCTTCACAAATTTTATTTTATGCAATTATAATAATATGTTATTATCGTTGCTGAGAGAAATGACTCTCTAACTCGTTAGCAAAATAAGTTAATTTTACATTTATCTATAAAAAAAAAGGAATTAATTTTAGATCTAAATCTTTATTTTTACATATAAGGAGATTCCAAAAGATCATTTGCCTTTAAAATAAAATCATAAAAAAATCTCATTTTTTCTCCTTTTCATATTGTGTTTTAATGTTTAATGTGTATGTAATGATTTGATATGTGGACTTTTCATGTTATAATCTGGATTTCACATGGGAGTCTTTTATTGCTTAACTTAATTTCAGCCGCATTATTAGTAGATTGATGGACTATCCGAATGGGCCTATCCAACGCGAATTCAAATTAATCGAGCTTGAATGTGAGTATCGAATACCGTATGAGAAAAATAAAAGAAAGAGAAGATTGATGGGCTATGTTTAATTTGTATAAATATTGCATACTAATATATATTAATTTTGTTTGTTTTTATTTATTATTAATTTTTTAATTAAATTTATATATTTTTTTGTCATTTGACATATTAAAAAATAATTTATATTTTATTTTTAAATATTATTTGCTTATTTCTTACGTAAATTATTTCAAAATATATTACTTTGAACATCAATTAATAAGGATAGCGCGGTAAATAATTATATCGATAATTATTTCTTAATAGATTAATGTGGTAAAATAATTATATTAATAATTAATTTTTTAATAAATATGTCATATAAAAAAAATAAGTAAAAGCAATTTATGTGTCGGCAAAGGAATGATTGAGTGATTGAGAGGTGGGTATTCCATGTAAAAGACCTAAGATCAAATTCAGTCTTCTTTACTACTCAGCAATATCTAGTGCAATTCACATCCCCAATATAATTTGCTAAGTAATAGACAATCAGCACAACAAAGTGTTCACTTGAAGAGCTGTAGTTGTAGGTTTCACTATGAATTCAGAAAAAAAAAAAAAAAATTAGATCACAAATTTTTAAAAATTACTCCTATCTTTTTTTAATATCGTGTCAAATTAAATTGACTTACATAAAAGAAAGTGGGACATAGAGGTATGGGTATTTTGGCTAATGAAATTTGAATTTGAGGGTCAGGGCATGGGGTATGCTGGGCCAATTTTGGACAGAAGAAAATGGTTCATCTGCACTTTTTGCTTCTATTTTGCATTGATCTTATGGGGGATCAGATCATAGAGATGTCCATTCTAACAAACTAAAAATAATATATTCAGTGTATTTTTATAAAATAATATCTAATATATATATATATATATAGCTCGTGTCTTTATTTTTGAGATGAAATAGAGATAATAGTGGAGTCAGAATTTTTATTGAGAGAATTGAAAAGTAAACATACGAAACATCTATTGTATATACATAAAAAATTTACTATTAGCAAATTAAATTTTTTCTTTAAAAAAAAGTTAAAACACAGCCATATTTTAGATATAAGTTTTATTTCCATTAATTCATATTTTTGTACGTATATTCTTTATAAAAAGAAAATTAAAAGGCAAAATTGAAAAAAGAGGAAAGAAAATAAACAAACCAAAAAAGAAAAAAAAAGAAGAGAAAACAAAACCAAAAAAAAAAAAAAAAGAGTCAAACTCCAATTCAATGCAAAATTAAACAGACACCGCAATTCAAGCCCACCGAATGCGCCCCAATTTGGGTAAAATTATAAGGGGTCAAGTTATTCCGAATTACTAATCTCGAGAATAGATATTTCAGAATTATTATCGTACACTTAAAAATGATAAAAATAACATTATAATCGCAAATAATTAATTTCAAAATGAATTATTATTGAATTTCATCCCAAGTAAAAATATGGAATAAGTTCATCTTAAAATTAGTTTCGTAGTATAATTATCTTTTTTCCTCATACCAAACGATCCCTTAATGTCGTAGATTGACGCTGAACAAAGCATGAGTGACCTCCATGTTGGATAGCATGAGAGAAGCGACGATGAGGGAAGTGAGGAAGCGATAATTTGAATATGTGAAAAGGAGAAGCGTGATGTCCGAATGAGCACGTGTGAGCGATAGCATGACTGTTGTCATGAAAGGTTAAGAAAGTTCGAAGAAGTATTGAGGTAAATGATTAGACTGGATATTACGCATCTTGATCTTACTGATGACATGACCTTAGAAAGGAGAGTACAAAAATTTTAACATGGGAAAATGAGAAGAGTAAATGGTCCTATTAAGGAGGTGTGAGAAGTTGATAATGACAGACGTCATGGGAGGTAAAGATAGAAGGAAAAAGTATTAGAAAAAGTGATTAGATAGGATACTACACATCTTGATCTAACTGATCGGTGACATGACTTTTGGTAGGAGAATTTGAAGTTTACGAGGAAAGAAGAATAATTGATAGTAGAACATACTTTAGCTTCCTTGTAGGATTGGCTTGGTGGCATTACTCAGTTACGGACCCAGAATTTATGCATCGTGAGTATGTGGAAGGTTGAAACAATGTATTGGCACCCTGTTAGATCTCTAAATCTGTAGATCTCCATGAAACAAAACATACAAAACCCTGAAGTTCAAGGGAAAAAGAGAAACCGAAAACCTTTATTAGAGATGAAAAATATCTTTCTTACACTTCTAGAAGGGTCCACATGTGTGTATATACAGAAAATAAAAGAAAGAATGATGTTATAATGTTCTTGGGCCCGGGTCATTCTTCTTGTTGGGCCTGTCAATTGGGCCAATGTCAATACCCCCCTCAAGCTGGAGCGTGTAAGCACTCCCAACTTGCATAAATATGAACCATGGAGAGGTCCGGAAAAAGGCTTAGTCATGATATCAGCCAGCTGGTCAGCAGAGGAGACATGATGCAAAGAGATAATACCAGAGAGAAGACAGTCACAAACGTAATGACAATCAATCTCAATGTGTTTGGTGTGCTCATGAAACACCGAATTTCGAGCAATATGCAAAACAGTCAAACTGTCACAAAAAATAGGAATATGAGAAGAAATGGATAAAACAAAGTCTGCAAATAGACGAGTGAGCCAAACAACTTTAACTACAACATTCCTCAAAGCCCTGTATTCAGCTTTAGCAGAAAATAAAAGCAATGGTGGGTTGCTTCTTGCTCAAAAAAAGGGGGGGGCACCCCCCCCCCCCCCCCAAAAAAAAAAAGTAAAACTCAGTCACGGAACATCTGGACAAAGGGCAAGCAGCCCAATCAAAATCAGCATAAGTAGTGAGATCCATAGAAGGTGAAGAAGGCAAGAAAATGCCCTAATCAGGTGCTGATATGGGTAGAGGTGTGCAAAAACCGAACCAACCGATAAACCGAACCGATAAAAATATTATTGGGTTATTGGTATTGGGTTATCGGGTTAACAGTTTTTTATTGTCTTTATAAAAGATTTTATTGGGTAAACGGTTCGGTATCAGTCTTAACTTATTGGGTTATCGGTTTCAATAAGGATACACTAAGTTATTGTTTTATCCCTATTTATGTTATATATTTAAATCTCTCTCTCTTTATCTACCTATATATGTGTGTGTATGTATATATATATTATATGCACTACAAATTCATAATTCAGTGATTCACAAAGTTTTAACCTATTCAGGACAACAAAGGTACAATATAAAGTCCGGCTATTATTGTAATAAAAAGCTTGAAGCATTTATAGCTTCCAACAATTAGGATTCAATTTTTTTTCTAACTAAAATTCAGTTCAAGTTTGAAGATTTTTGTAAACTAAAATGCATTGCGTAGGTTTTGGCGGTGATTAAGATTTCATTTTTTTTATGTTAGTTGTTACTATTTCTATTTTATAAGTATTTTCTTATTGGTTAAACCAAAAACCAAACCGTTAAGGACCAAAAACCGATAAAAAAATATCTTATTGGTTGGTTATTGATTTTACATATTTAAAAATCGAAAAACGATAAATCAAACCAATAACACGTAAAATCGAACCGAATCGACCGATGCACACCCCTAGATAGGGGTGTGCATCAATCGATTCGGTTCGGTTTTATATACTATCGGTTCGGTTTATCAGTTTTTGATTTTTAAATATATTAAATCAATAACCAAACCAATAAGATATTTTCTTATCAGTTTTCAGTTTATTGGTTTTTAGTCCTTAACGGTTCGATTTTCAATTTAACCGATAAGAAAATACTCATAAATAGAAATAGTAATAACTAACATGAAAAAAAAAAGAATCTTAGTTGCAACCAAAAATCCTATATGATGTGTTTTAATTTACAAGAATCTTCCAGTTTGAACTAAACATTATTAGGAGAAATTAAGAGTTTGTATAATTGAAATAATAGGTTTGTTAATTTGTACAAATTAAAGAGAAATATATAATAAGTCATATATATATTTATTTATTTTCTTATTGGGTTATCGGTTTACCTAATAACCTAATAAGAAAAAATCGAACCAAACCAATAATCCAATAATTTTTTTATATAAAACCATTAAAAAACCGTTAACCCAATAAACCAATAACATTTTTATCGGTTCGATTTATTGTTCAGTTCGGTTTTTGCACACCCCAAGGTATCTTAACACATGAATGCCAGCTAACATGTGAGGTGTGCAGGGACGATTAAGAAATTGACTTAGATGCTAAACAACAAAAGAAATATCAGGTCTGGTATATTGAAAAAAAATTAAGCTTCCCAATAAGACGACGATAAATGGAAGGATCAGATAAAGGATCCGGCATGACAGAAGTCAATTTGACAGTAGGATCCAAAGGAGAAGCCACAGGAGTGAAATGAGAACACTGAAATTCTTCCAACAAATCAGAGGCAAATTTCTTTTGTGTGATAAGGTAACCAGATTCATGAGCAATAATCTCAAGCACCAGAAAATAATGAACCAATCCCAAATCCTTAATCTTGAATTGTTGATCAAGAAAAGACTTGAGGCTAGTCATCTCAGATATATCAGAACCAACAAGAAGAATATCACCCACATAAACTACAAGAACAACCAGAGAAGTAGAAGTACACTTAGTAAATAAAGAATAATCACTTTTACTAGAAAAGTAGCCTCAAGATAACCAAGCTTTAGACAACTTATAAAACCATTGCCTGGAAGCCTGTTTGAGGCTATACAAGGAATTCTTGAGTTTACAAACCAAAAGAGTCGGACTGGAGAAAGAAGCAGAGACCTGAAAGCCAAGAGGTATCTTCATATAAACATCCTCATGAAGTTCACCATGAAGAAGAGCATTATTAACATCCAACTGGAAAACAGTCCACAGATTTTTAGCAGCAAGTGACAGAAGACACTTGACAGTGGTTAGTTTTACAACAGGAGAGAAAGTTTCATGGTAGTCAATGCCCTCTTTTTGCGTATCACCCCTAATGACTAATCTAGTCTTGTACGTCTCAATGGTCCCATCAAATCACTGTTTTATCTTATAAGCCCATTTACAGGGAATAACCTTCTTATGAGAAGGAAGAGGGACAATATACCAAGTATGGTTTGCCTCAAGAGCCTTGAATTCTTATAGCATAGCCTTTTGCCTGGCAGGGTGAGAAATAGCTTGCTGGTAAAACTGAGATTCATGCAAGTATAGGTCAAAAACAAAAATCTTGGAGTTGACACTAGGTAGAGGACAATGGGGCTGAGCAAAACTTCTCCTAAGAGAGGCAGCAGGAGAGGGAACAAAAGTAATATGAGAAGAAGAAGGAGGAGACTGAGCAGGAGCAGAGTGAGGCTCCTCAGTGTCAACAAAAACTGAAGGTGGGGGAAAAGTGGTGGAGATAGAAGAAGGATAAGAATACGGGAAAATATGTTCATGAAAGATAATACTTCTAGAATAAAAAATAGATGAAGAAGAGAGATTAAGTAATTTTCCTTTTCCTACCGCAAGGATAACCAATGAAAACATGAGGGATAGATGTAGGATGGAATTTTTCCTTAGGATGTGCAGAGAAAACAACATAACATAAGCATCCAAAAGTTTTCAAATGTTCATAAGAAGGAGAAGAACCATGCAATTTCTCATAAGGAGATAAGTTGTTCAGGATGACAGAAGGAAATCTATTGATAAGGTAGGTGGAAGTTAAAATACATTCACCCCAATATTTCAAAGGAAGATGGAATTGAAATAATAAAGCTCTAGAGACTTCAGGGAGATATTTGTGTTTTCTCTCAACAATCTCGTTTTGTTGGGGAGTATGAAGGATAGTGGTCCAGTGAAGAATATCATTACCAGAAAAAAATTTGGAGATCAGTATTGTTACCTAACTCAAAAGCATTGTCAGACCTAAAAGTGTGCACATTTGATTGAAAATGAACTCGAACCATGTTGACAAAGGCTTTAAGAACAGAACTAGCACTACCTTTAGAAGACAAAAGGTGTGTCCAGATAGTCCTGGTGAAGTCATCCACCAGGGTTAAGAAATACCTAAATCCATTGTAAGTTTGAGTATGATAAGGACCCTAAATGTCAATGTGAACTAACTAAAAATGGGAAGTGGAATGAACAGTACTAGAGGAGAAATGGAGTCTATGTTGTCTGGCCTTGGGACAAACATCACATATACAGATTGAGAAGAAGAAATAAAACTAGAAATGGAGGGAATGGATCTCATTTTACTGTAAGGGAGATCGCCCAGCCTTTGTGCCAAAACAGATCAATTTTAATGACAATACAAGTATCTTTGCAATTATTTGAGACCACAGCAGGACATGGATGAACAACAGAAGTAAAAGAAAAGCTATGAAGCGAAAGAAAAGAAGAATCAGTATTGAAATAGTGCAAAAAATTTGCTACTCTACTAATTTCCAACTGCATCTTCAGAGAAGGGCCCTGTAAAATGCAGGCAGAAATGGTAAAAATAGCAGTACAGGTAGATTGAGTAAGAAGTTTGTGAATGAAATAAGGTTTAACTGAAAAGAAGGAACTAATAATACATTGTGTAAATTTATATCATGTCTGATACGCAAGGAGCCAGTGGAAACAATCTTAACTTTATAACCATTAGGTAAACTGATTAGTAGAGGGATGGCTATAGGGCAAATGTTGTGTAAGAGGTATTTGTAAGGTGTCATGTGATTAGTAGCACCAAAATCAAATATCCAAGGATCTGTTCCTAAAGAAGATACTTCCAAGCATGAAAATCAACAGAGTTAACAAGAGGGTGATTCAACACACCTACAAAATAAGCAAACCCTGTATCCTCGGAGTAGGAACCACAAGGTTGTAAGGCAAAGAATAAGGAAAAGGATTTTGATGAATATGCTGAAGATGATGATAATGTTGAAACTGTTCTTTTGTCAACTTTTAGCCATAGTCATCAATTCTTAAAGAAGATATCCCAGCATCAGAAGGCTGATTATCAAAGAGCACACAGGAAACAGAGTTATTGGCTCTAGAAAATTTGGAGTCAGCAGGATATTCATAAAGTTTGTAACATTTGTCAATGAGATGACCTGATTACTTACAATATTTACAGAACAAACCAGAAATAGGACTGGCGGACGAGGAAAACCTCTTGGACTCAGACTGAGTAGAAGAGTAGTTTCTATTTGCAACAGGTGGAGAGTGTGTAGAAAAATTTCTTTTATGATCAAAATGGACTTTCTGAGTAAAACCTCTCCCATAATGTGGATTCTGAGTATAAGCATTAAAAGAAGCTGAGTCATTTAAAAAACCAGGAATAAGAGCAGAAGTTTCTTTTTGTTTCTCAACATTCTAGAGCATGAAATAAGAACTACTCAGCGAGGGGAGAGTGTGTAGCATCAAGATGTTAATTTTGCATACGAAATAATCATCATTAAGTCCACTAAGAAACTGGAAAATTTTTTGTTGTTCTAAGAATTCACCTAAGGCTCCACAGGTACATGCTGGACCCACATAAAAGGTGTGAAGCTCATCCTAAAGGCTACGTAGACGAGTGAAATAAGTAGCAATACTAGATGACCCTTGGGAAACGGAATTGATTTTCTTTTGAAGCTGAATATACTTGGTCCCATTAGATTGGCCAAAACTCTCATTTATGTCCAATCATATGTCTTTAGCTGTGTCAAAACACTTGACACTTGTGGCTAATTCGGTGAAAAGGGAATTTGTGATCCAAGCAATTATTATATTATTACACCTCTCATAAAAGGGAAAATATGGAGAATTAGATGCTGGTATGGGAACAGTACCAGTTATTAGCCCTAACTTGTTTTTGCTGATGGGGAAGTAATCATATTTTTTCGCCAAACTACAAACCCAGCACCATCAAAAGGAGGTGAAACCAACCGAGTGCGTGGACTATCGGAAGGATGTATATAGAAAAGATGAGTTGGTGAAACTGTAAGCTCATCAAAACCTTCGACAATACTTGAATTGACAGTAGACATTAGGATGTTGAAAATATCACCAAAACGCAAGGGATATGCTTACAAAGGATAAGTTGCACACAAAACATGAAAAAATCACCAACTAATTTAGCTTTCACAGCTTGTAGGCATAAAATACACAAGCTACAAGTTTCACAATCTAAGAGCGAAATCGGAATAGTAAAAAATAGGGATTACCACCCTTCTTCGCAACCTGAAGAAGCAAGGCCTTTAAAAAAATTAAAAAACTTTCGTAAATTTAATAGAAAATTCAACGAAATTGCTCAAAATCCAAAATTGCGAACCAGCCAAACCCATCAAGGGTAACATCGAAAGATAGAGGGAGACAAGAGGAGCATAAATCCCTGCTCTGATACTATGTTAGATCTCTAAATCTGTAGATCGTCATGAAACAAAATATACAAAACCCTAGAAGTTCAAGGGACAAAAGAGAAACCACAAACTTTTATTAGAGATGAAAAATAACTTTCTTACATTTCTAGAAGGGTCCACATGTGTGTATATACAGAAAATAAAAGAAAGAATGATGTTATAATGTTCTTAGGCCCGGGTCATTCTTCTTGTTGGGCCTGCCAATTGGGCCAATGTCAACACACCCAAACTTTAAGATTCGGCATGAAAATCGAAGCATCCATCTATCTTTTTTATTTTAAAAGGGTGTTTTTTTTTCATCTTATACCATTTTTTGTACATCTTTTATATAATTATACCTATTTTACACCGAATTTAACGAGTGTCGATGCACCACTAATTTGAACCTAAGTCCGCCCCTGGCCATACTTGGGCCTTCTTTTTACCTGTAGTGTTAGACTTCTTTCGTAGTTTCTTGTGCTTTGATTCAACTTGTTTGTGGTGTACATTCTATTATATGTCACCTGTTCTATGAAATTTCTTTTTCTCATGACTACATTAATTCGTTCTTAAAATAGTAAGTCTTTTATTCATAAATTATCATGCAAATATTAAATTAGAGTTCGCAAAGATAAAATTTTCCAGTGAATATACATGAACGTCTCGATCAATCTTCATACATTTGAAGTTTAAAAAATAGTTTGACAAAAAAAAACTCTAGAGAAAAAAAATAAAAAGACGAAAAAGAGGTACAAAAATAAAGTGTTTTTTATAAATAAAAAAATAATTAAATTCATTAGCTAAAGATAAATAAAATTTATTATCAAAATATAATAATTTGAGTTCATATGGTCACATGTGTTTGGTATATTCATTATTCTGCTACATCATCCATGCGAGTTACATGCAAATTTATTTTATTTTTTTGTTTGGAGTGTGGTTGAATCATGCATGACGCACTTTTAGTATATGTAAAGTGTTCACATGGAACATTTGAATATATTAAGTTTAAAAATAAAAGTATATATAAGTTCCACTTGATAAAAAAGGACGATTCGGTGTACTAAAGCTCTCGTTATATGCAAGACCTGAAAAGGGCCCCACAACTAAGGTATATTATGCGTAGTCTTATCTTGCATTTCTACCAGAGTCTGTTTCCAAGGCTTTAAGCCTTGAACTCAGTGACGGAGCCAGAATTTTCCCTAAATGGGTTCATAAGTGAATATAAAAACTAATCGAAGGGGGTTCAGCATCTAATATATATACATAAAAATGATTTTAACCATGTATATATAACATAATTTTTCACCGAAGGGGGTAACCCGAGTGTAGCTCAGCCACTGCTTGAACCCGTGACCTCCTGATCACATGACAATAATTTTACCAGTTAATCCAAGGCTCTCTTCCATAAGTTTCACTTGGTATATAAAGAAATTCCTATCTTCTCTTTTCTCTTTTTGGTTATAGATTTGTTTCACAAGATTCGAACACACATATTCACATTCAAAGTTTTAAGATTCGGTCTGGATACTAAAATACTCAATTATTTTCTTAGCTTTCTGAATACTTTTTAAAATTTTATATATTTTTCGTATAATTATACCTAATTTACGTCGAAGTTAATCGGTGTCGGTGTACTGAAAGCGTGACTATAGGTCCACCCGTCCATATGGCAGTAGTATTCGTATATACTCTTCTTGCTGTTATTTTATAAGATACAAATTGGACATTCAGTTTATTATATACTCATCAAT
The DNA here is from genome assembly GCF_002878395.1 of Capsicum annuum. Classification (NCBI taxonomy): domain Eukaryota; kingdom Viridiplantae; phylum Streptophyta; class Magnoliopsida; order Solanales; family Solanaceae; genus Capsicum; species Capsicum annuum. Next base: position 4,588,365 of record NC_061116.1, read on the forward strand.
AGAAAACAATCATTTTCTTTTTTGGTTCATGAAAATTTTTGTAATGTAGATAATAGTTTGACCCAGTGAACAAACAAAAAACATAATCAAAAAATATTATTCCTCTATTTTTAAATAAATGTTTCGTTTGAGTTGGACACATTCTTCAATAAATTATTAACTCCTAAAACGTAAAAGACAACTTCATCAATTTATTCTTAATTAAATTTATCTCTTTTCAAGTTGACATTGATTATATTTTATCTAAACAAAGAAAATTTAGAAGAACATTACCAATTTATTCTTGAAGGCTTAAATAAACACTTAAATAGAAATAAGATCAAAAAGCAAAAAGAACACTTATTTATAAGGGCAAACAACATAAATCCCGACAGTTTGAAACTTAGTTACAGAAAATCTCGATATTTTGCATAATTATTAAAAATCTCAATTTTGGATCTGTCGAGATACATAACTAGCTCTCGATAAATCCAATGAAGATACATTTTTTCTATTGTAAAAATACATAATTAGCTCTCGACTTATTTTTTTCGATTTTGGATTTGTTGAGATACGTTATACATCCAACAAAGATACATTTTTTCTTTGTAAAGATACAATTAACTTTTGATACATTTTTTCGATTTTGGATCCGTTGAGAGACATAATACATCCAACAAAGATACATTTTTCCTTTGTAAAGATATAATTAGTGTTCGATATATATTTTTTTGGATTTTGGGTCTATCGTGATACATAATTAGCTCCTGATACCTCCAACGAAGATAAATAATTAGTTGAAATTCTATAATTACTTTGTTAGACTAAAATTTTGTGTAAATGTGATAAATTAAGTTGTATGCTTATGTTATTTTTTCATGGGTTATGGTTCATAAAAAAATTGTAATATAGACAATAGTGTTATGAAACAATAAAGAAAAAAAAAGAAGAATAGAGAGAATATAATGTGTTATGAAATATAAAGTAAGAACATGAATAAATAGAGAGAAGAGAGAGGCCTCTTTATTTCTCTTGAGGGATGAGAGACCCTCTCAAGGGATTCTTGAGAAATATTTACAATGAATAGAACCTCTCTATTTATAGAAAAAATTACTCCTAGTTTCTGACTAAAAGACAAATACTTCAAATTTTAATAGATATCAATTAGATCTTGATTGATCTTATAAAATCTTGATAGATCTTATCTATATAGACATTCACTATAATGTAAATACATTTATAATACTCCCCCTTGAATGTCTAATAGATAGATAATGTGCCTCATTAAAACCTTACTAGAAAAAAATCCAGTAAAAAAAAAATCTAGTGAAGAAAAAAGAGTACAAATCTCTAACAATAAACATGTAGGCTGCCTCATTAAAAATCTTACAAGGAAAACTCAGTGGAACAAAATCTCGTAAGAAAAAAAGAGTACAACGCATATTAACTCCCTCTAATAAGAATATCTTGAACCTTTGCATCCCGATTTTATGCGCTATCTACTTGAAAGTTGTAATTGGAGGAGACTTGGTGAATAAATCAGCCACATTGTTACTTAAACGAATTTGTTGCATGTTAATATCACCATTTTTTTGCAGCTCATGTATGTAAAAAAGTTTTGATGAAGTGTGTTTCGCTCTATCTCCTTTTATTAATCCTCCATTAAGATGTGTTATGCATGTTACATTATCTCTGTATAAAACTGTGAGTACATTATCACATTTCAAATCATATTTTTCTCGAATGAGATGTATCATGGACCTCAACCATACACATTCTCAGCTTGCTTCATGAATAACTATTATCTCAGCATGGTTTAATGAAGCGGCTAGATAGACTACTTTATATATCTCCAAGATATGACAGTATCCCCACATATGAACACATTGCATGATTGAAATCGAGAATTATGTGAATTAAATAAATACCCAACATCAGCATAATCAACAAGATCGGGACTGCAAACTTTAGAATAAAATAAACTCATGTATTTATCTCATTTTGATGTCTCCTGGTAGGAGCAGAACTATACCTTGCTAACAAATTAACTGAAAAGGTTAAATCATGCCTTGTAGTATTTGCAAGATATATGCGTGCACCAATTGCACTAAGATATGATATTTCATAACCAATTCAATTCGGTATATTTCTCATGTCAGCAAATAATCTATTGCTTTTAAAAACTCTCCAAGAGTTTCAACAATATTCAGACCATCAATTTATCCCTTATAAGGATAATAAACAAGTTACTCAAAAACTTTATATGCTTCAGGCATTTTGAATCCTTTAGGGATTTTAACATAGATTATGGTCAAGTGACAATATCCAATATGTCAAGTGTGACATCTTAAAGTGTCCGGACTGCAAATCAAATGTCTTACGCTTACCAAAATGCATCCTTTCAGATCACTTGATAAATTTTTCTACGTCAGCACGCTTACATAAACGTAGAATTCGGATCCTCGTAATCTTTTACAATATTGCGCCAATATTGTATCAAAGATATTGGTGATATATTATTTTGTATCGGTTCACAATGTGACATAACATTTTGAGATCTCATCACTTTATTATTTTCAGGTACCCGAACCTCTTATAAGGTTTCAAGAAGTGTTATGTCGTAGGCTCTTCAGGAGCACATTGCCTTCTTATTATGATTATTTGCTCCTAATCATTTTTCAGGATTATTTGTTTTGGAACTGATTGGTCTATCACGCTTCACACATGCATAGACTTTGTCCCTTTGAGACATAAAATAAAAGCACTGCAGCTTAAATATGAGATGCTTTCAGCATTTGACTTGAATTATCTTTTGAATGAGGATCTGATGATAATTTCTAACATATTTTATAACTGCTTATAATCTTCCCCTTATGTTAGAAAAATTAACATACATCCTCCATTTTCTTTGAGGAATCCATCTTTGTGTATTATGGTATATTCATTAATTGTATACCGCACATCAAAATTATTAGATAGATGACGTGTGGTTCGTGATTCAGGACCAACTTTGAGGAAGAATTAATCATAATTTATTGATTTATGCATACAAGTACTTTTGTATAATATTTCAAATCGATACATGAAGCTTTGTTCTCATTAGCAATGGTTTAGCTATTTATCAAAGGCATTCAATGCTAAACCATTATCATCAAGATGAATTATCTTGATTACACAATCTGAAAATTATGCTCTTGACTCAATTTTATTGAGCAAGCAATTTTATGAATGTCAAACTGTAGGTTGACAATAAATGTACATGTGAATATATTATATTGATACATCTTAATAGATCACATGACTGGTGAACGGGTCCATACTCACCTTTTATATTTTTCAGATTATGAGGGAATTCAATTCCACTATTAGTTGATCCAACCAACTTATCATGAGAACAAGCGACATAAACAATTCTTGAAGAATTTTCTATTTCTTCAACATATGTCTAATACTCAATATGTACATCTTCGAGATGTCACAATCGTTCATATCAATTTATGAACTTTTATTCTAGTAAACTTCAAGTTTACCATGACATGTACTTTTTTCTTTAGTAAATTTCAGATTTATAATTACATGAATAAATTTCAGATTTACTACTTTAGAAGCAGATTTAAAAATAACTCTTCTCAGTTATTCGGCCTCTTTCGGAGGTGAGTTGTGATACCATCACAATTAAGTGCACGTTTGCATTAATAAGCTTCACATTCCCCGAGAACGGAATACAATTGTGCCTTAAGCCTATCAAATTCTGACAACTTATAATCTTTTTCATGATATTGCTATTTCAGGAGCAAATCGGGGCATATATATGATCTAGAAAATTTTTCTCTAACATATCTTATGAACATAATATGCGTGTGAAAATATCTCACTTTTGATGGTCATTATCATATTGTCCCTCCACGCGTATATTCGTGCATTCAATCACTTGTCTTCTTTCAGACATATTATGCACTGCTATCACATTCACTTCAGAGAATGAAGCATGTTCAACGAGACATATTTCATGACTTTTCATTAAAAACATATATTTTTGCCTTAGCTATCATAATACCATCAATATGTTGCATTGAGATTCAAACTTAATATCTTATCCATATAAAGTCATCTTATGCATAAATCGATGGGACTTAAAACCAATATATTATCATCTCTTTTGATAATATTGTTCTTGAGGAATAAATTTAAAACATAAATGGTTCCAAACCAATTATTTTTCCTCAAATTCAACAATAATTATATTATTATTAGCAAATGACAGATAACGTAAGGAATTATTAACCTTGAAATTATCTTTAGGTTTATAATCTCACCTTGTTTGGCAGAGTCTCATGCTGATAACGTGTTATGAAATAATAAAGAATAGAGAAGAAGAATAGAGAGAATATAACGTGTTATGAAATATAAAGTAAGAACAAGAATAAATAGAGAGACTTCTTTATTTCTCTTGAGAAATGAGAGATCCTCTTAAGGGATTCTTGAGAATTATTTACAATGAATAGAACCATCTATTTATAGGAAAAATTACTCTTAGTTTCTAACTAAAAGACAGATACTTCAAATACTACTACATATCAACTAAATCTCAAACTGGTAATAGAAATATATACTCTTTTATATAAAAAGTGTAAAAGTACTTCAGTCCATTCTCTCTCTAATAACAGTAACAAATTTAGTTTCTTTCTCTAGAAGTTTTGGTTGTTTCAGCTCCCACTTCCGATCACGTAACTGAATTTTTCGACTAATTTCACCGGTGGCTAACTTCGATGACATGGTATACTTTCAATTCTCTTCGGTTTTCTTCAAATGTAATATGAAATTGTCATACTTGCATGTGAATTTCGACGAGAATTTCATACTTTCTTCATTCGAATTTAGCGTGAAATTACTTTGACATTAAATCGTATGGTAAATTCCGATGAGAATTTGACTGAAAAGGGTAAGAATAAACAAAATCTGGTCAATGATTAAATTGAGGCAAAGAGCTCAAATAATAAGTGTTCAAGCCAAGACCTTCTCAATAAAATTAGTGACATAAAGTCAAATTCCTTAACTATATATATGCACATAACAATAATATTATCAATAATTTAAAGTTGTTTTTGATTTACATATTACCTTTTTAGTGTAGTATTCTTAGAACATAGTAATATTATTATTTATAAAAGTAAGGACTAATTTTAATTAATAAAATATTAGTCATTTGTTTGCAATGCATTACCTGGAATATTATTGTGAAAACATTATTTATTAATATCAAGATTTGATAAAAAGTTCTAAAATATTTTTAATAAACAATAGATAGCTCTTCTATTTTTCTATTATTAATTTAATTTTATACCTTTTATATTTTTCAATCTTTAATATTATTTTAAGTGAAATTAAAATCATAAAATTCATATTAAATTTTTTGGGGCCTCAAAATTTTGAACGTCTAAAGCAAATGCTTTACTAGCTAGCCTTTCCCTTGACCCACCCTGATTCGAGCTATGGTCTTACCTTTCTGGATAGTAAAATAATGGACTTCTTCATGCATGTTGGAACATGCATAGTTGGCACGTTAGTGAAATTGAGAAAGCTCCCGGAGAGGATAATCGAGAGAGAAATATTTTTGAGTGATCAAACAATAGAAAACATTATTACATCAAACATCGAGAAATATATCTTGTTTCCTAGAGATCTTATCTATATAGACATTCACTATAATGTAAATACATTTATAACAAAGAGTTTGATTTTGTGACCAAACAAAAAACATAATCAAGAAATATTAGTTCTTCATTTTGACAAGACATGAAAAATCCTTCTCAAGAAAATCAAATTAAGAAAATTAAACATAAAATTGATTACATAAAATTAATTAAATTTCATGGACACTTGGGTTCTCCTGTTTGTTTCTTCCATTCATTGTAGCAAGAACAGCAATCTTTATTTTCTCCAACATATCCTGGTGGAACACATTGACACCATCCACAACAATGGTTGCAATAGAACAAACATCTCTTTTTGTGACCTTTTTGTGAGCATCTCACATTGCATGCCTCTTCACATTCTGAAAGATCACAAAAAAAAATTTTAAAAAGAAAAAAGATAAGCATTGAGTACCCTCTCGAACTATGGTCAAAGTTGCTACGGCACACTCCAACTTCACAGGGGTCTTATTACCTCTTGAACTCTATTTTAGCGTATTTTTGTCACCTTTTTGTGCTGATATGACACCTTTATTACATCAAATGGGGTCCACGTCAAAGATGTCACGTAAGCTAAAAAGGCTGACAAAAGTTGTCACGTCAGCTAAAAAGGATGAAAAAATGTGCTAAAATTTAGTTCAGGGAAAACAGGACCTCCGTGAAGTTGCATGCCTCTTCACATTCTAAAAGATCACAAAAAGGTTTTAAAAAGAAAAAAAGATAAGCATTCAGTACCTCTCGAACTATGGTCAAAGTTGCTACGGCACACTCCAACTTCACAAGGGTCCAATTACCCCCTGAACTCTATTTTAATGTATTTTTATAACCTTTTTTTTTGCTGACGTGGAACCTTTCTTACACCAAATGGTGCCCACGTCTAAGGTGTTATGTAAGCTAAAAAGGTTGACAAGAGGTGCCATGTCAGCAAAAATGGATGAAAAAAATGCTCTAAAATTTAGTTCAGGGGGTAATAAGACCCCGTAAAGTTGGAGTATGTCGTAGAAAATTTGGTCATAGTCGGGGTACTAGATGTTTTACTCAAGAAAAAAGAAGAAGTTAATAGTTGATGAATGTATAATATGTGTATAGTTAATGTATAATCTATGTATATCGTCTAAAAAAAGTAAATAGTAAAAACTTTATCTATTAAAATGTTACATAAAATTATAAGAAGAGGTACTTACCATCTTTAGGCACAGGACAAGTTGTTGAACCAACAGGTGGTTGAGTATTTGACATTGAAGCCATGATTAGCAAAGCCAAAAAAATGTGAAGAAGCTTCATCATGTATAACTTCTTCAAAAACTATAATGTTAGTTTTCAATATTAATTTTGTGAGAAAAGGATAAAAATGAATCCCTAAATTGTGTGCGTTACATTCAGAATATCAAATTTGTAACTATTTTGTAGATTTCTTTTGGAATTTTAGGATACCCCTACTGTGTAATAGCCTGCAAATCATACAGGGAATGTAAACCGCACTAGGTAAGCACTATTGAACAAACTCTACATAACCTGTTCGATCAGGCACTCGTCATCTATTTTCATTGTTCAAATCTTTGACAACATGAAAAAATCAAAAGCTCTGGCCCCCTCTCCCCATCTCTCTATCCAAGGGATGGAAGGGCAGAGGCCTTTGGTGTCCCCTTCAATCAAGAATTGGGGCCTTACAATCACTAGCCAATATGTTTTTCTCTCATGTCTTTTTTTGTTCATGGTTAGATATTTTGGTGTTTTAGGCGTAGAGGAACCACACCAATTCATTCCGAACTTGGTGGTTAAACTCTACTGCGGTGACGATAGGGATGGAAGGGCAGAGGCCTTTGGTGTTCCCTCCAGTCAAGAATTGGGGCCTCACAATCACTAGCCAATATGCTTTTGTCTCATGCCTTGAGGTGACAATACTTGACTCAGAAGGCATTCAAGGGGGATCGAACCTGCCCTTCGTGTGAGCACTTTGTGCGCACTGGGTAAACCCTACTGTGTAATAGCCTGTAAATCACACAGGGGATATAAACCGTACTAGGCAAGCACGTGGAACAAGCTCGACTCAGAAGACATTCAGGGGGATCGAACCTGGGTCATCTGTGTGGATGACCATCCTGCAAATCAATTGAGCCATTCCGAAGGACAACCCATTTTGTAGATTATATATGCTGCTACCATAGTATTTACTTAAGACCATCTACGAAAAATATACTTGCATAGTTGCATTAATTCTTAAAGAGTTAATTACACTAAACGCTCCTATACTATGACTTATTTATGAATAGACCATTTTTTTTTAAAAAAAAAAAAGAAGCAAATATGTTCTTATATTATGAAAATGTTATACTTACACCCCCTATTCCTTCATTTCTTAAAACATGAAAACTTTTTATATAAGGAAAATCTACACCAATGAAACTTCATCTGACTAATTATGTATAATTAATATAATTAAATAGAGTTGGATGTTATTTATGCATTTAAATACAAGAAAGTTATTACTAATAGATGGCCTATTTAAAAGGAACAAAATATTAAATCAAAACATCTTGACTCAAGTTGTAATATTTCTATTCTAGATTACATTAACAGTAACAACAAACAAATTGTAATTTGTAAATTACATACCAAGATATTTCACACAAGGTAAACTTCCCAATAGAGTTTTGACAAGACAATTTCTCTCATTTGATAATGTGAATAAATGGCTAGGATGGAGTGTGTTTCTTTTGTGAGTAAGAAGGTGAGGTTGTGTTTGTTTGGCAAGGATTGATTGGTGGACAGCGGGATTGGGCATTTTAGGCCAAATTTGGTTCGGAAAAATTGTCAAAACAACAAAATTCATATAGTTTCGAGTTTAATTATAGAAAATTTTAATATTTTATATAATTATTGAAAATCTTAATTTTGAATTTGTCGACGAAGATATATTTTTTCATTATAAAGATACATAATTAGCCTCGGATACATTTTTTTTTATTTTGAGTCTATCGAGATACATAATGCATCTAATGAAGATGCATTTTTTTCTTTGTAAAGATACATAATTAGCTCTCGATATATCCAGTGAAGATACGTAATTAGTTGAAATTTTTGTAATTATTTTATAAGAGTGGAGATTTGTATAAGTTTGATAAATTAAGATATATGTTTATGTTATTTTTTTTCTGGGAAAAAAATGAAATTAAAATTGGACAAATTACTAGGCTTTTGGGTATTGGCATCTTTATTACATTTTAGGCGGTAAATGTATTTGGCTTTCGAAATTTGCTTATGAATACAAATATGAATATGGCTGATACAAATACAAAAAACTTTTTGTAAATACTGTTATGAAATATAAAGTAAAAATAACAAGAATAAATAGAGAGAGAAGAGTTTCTTTAGATAAGATTGAGAATACAATGAATAAAACCCTTTTATTTATAGGAAAAATACTCCTAGTTTCTGATTAGAAGACAAATACTTCAAATCCTGATAGATATCAACTAGATCTTAATAGATCTTATCTATATTCTTAATAGACAATCACTCTAATGTAAATACATTTAGGCTAAATACATATACAAGCCCCTTAATTATTTCATTTTTTCCGCATAGGTACCTCAATTAAACCATCTACCTACTGGACCCTTGGCTCTTCCACAAAATGTGTCAATTGAGCCCAATTACTGACGTGGCGCTGACATGGCGTGACATGTGTAATACACTCTCCTAAAGGAGAGTGAGAAACCATAATTAATTAAAAAAGTAAACATAAAAAATTCCATCCAATTAAAAAAATACATTAAATAAATAAAAAAAAAGAAAATAGTCACCATCTTCATCTTCTTCTCCATTAATGGCTACAACCAAGAAAAAGAATATTAATTCAACACACACTCATATACAATAAGCAATTTGTAAAATATTATTAGTAAGTTGTTAGAAAAATCATACTCCTATATATTTTTTACTTGATTACGTTAAAAAAAAATTAATCACTCAATTTCTCATAACAGTGACATTTCATTTGCGAAAGATTTTCGTTAAGAACTTCGTCCAATAATTAATAATGTAAAGCTTTTGGGTTTAAAATCTCACAATTTTTATATTTGGGGTGTCGTCGGTTTTATTGCCTAAAGAATTTTTCGATAAGAATTTTGTTGGTGTAAATAAACCAAATGTTGAAGTACCTCTGTTAGCTAATCCACCGATGATTTCTATCTCACCGGTGAATTCGCCGAAAATTGATGGTTCAGCTACAGCCACTGACTTATCTACACTGCCGGAAGACATAAAAAAAGATTCATCGGCGGCGGCGAATGGGAAAAATGTAGTAAAATTAGTTTATGGTGCATAGGAATTTATCCATTGGCAATTAATTAATTTAATCAGTGTAATTATTTTCACACTCTGCCAACTTAAATTTTGTTTCTGCTAAATCGACGCGGGGCCCGGGGGGGGGGGGGGGTTGGAAGAGAAGGACTGCGGGGGGTGGGGTGTGTTATGTTTTTTTAATTTAAATTTAATTATATTAAAAAATAAATTTTATAATTAATTTAAGTTAAAATAACACGTGTCATTATTTGATTTGACACTTTGTCACGTCACTGGCGTGTGTATTACACACATTTTATAATTTTTGCCACGTCAGCAGATTTGGCTCAATTGACACGTTTTGTGAAGGAGAAAAGGGTTCAATAGGTACATAATTTAATTGAGGTGCCTATACAAAAAAACTCAAATAGTTGAGGGGTCTGTATATGTATTTCGTCTAACTTTATAATAAGTACATATATGTAAATATATATGACATCAAATACATATACATATGACCGATGAATAGAACTATCCAAACAGTTCGACCATATAATGTGTACACATGAAATATAGTCCTCTAGTGGATAACACCCTTATGGGCTACACATACAAGTAGCTCAAGTAGGACGTCAAAATAAAAAACTTAACCATGTAGAAAATCCAAGCACGAAGCACGTTTACGCTAGTAGGTAAAACACTTAACTCATTCACCCTTTTCCAAAATTAATTGGCGGTGGGGTGGCGTGGGGTAGACAATCAACAACTCCTGACAGTTCTTAAATTAAAATTTCTAATAAAAAACCTAGTCTCAAAAAAGGCCTTTATATTGCTATTCTATAGGCCTTTATACTGCTATTCTATTAGTAACGCTCCTTCGATAGAAAATTTCAGGGCGAATTGATATCTACATTAGAGTCCGTCTAATTCGAATTTCACATTGTAATGAAGCAACTTATCAAGAATATGTATGTATCTTTGATTCCACAACATCAAATTAAATTAAATTGAGTGTGTTTTAAATAAAATAATAGACGGAACAAATCAAAATAATAAGTTATATGACTTTTTTTTAACTTTAAAAAAGTTCTTAGGGTGTTGATTTGAGGGATATTCTAGAGCTAAAAAGAAAGATTGAAAATATTTTTACACCAATATGTACCTATTTTTGATATATTAGGGATATTTTTTATCTTTTTCCATCAATATATTGATATGTGTATTTGGTTAACTTTTGTTTACTTTCTTATTACACAAATTAAATAACATTCAATGTTATTTTGGTTCATGAAAATTAGTATTTTTGATATATCAGGGATATTTTTGATCTTTTTTCCGTTAATAAATTGATATGTGTATTTGGTTAACATTTGTTTACTTTCTTATTACACAAATTAAATAACATTCAATGTTATTTTGGTTCATGAAAATTAGTACTAGTATTGATAATAGTTCGATCATGTGGACCAAAACAGAAATGATAATCAAGAAATTAATGTTAATTCTTGATTTTAACAATACTTGGGAAATCCTTCTCAAAAAGATCAAATAAAGAAAATTAGACATGAAGTTAAAGTTATCGGCGGATGTATAATATATGTATAATGCATGTATATTTTGTACTAGTTTAGGGTACGTGCTTTGCACGTGTACATCAAGTCAAGTCATTAATCACAATAACATTTATACAATAATAATAAATTATTAAAAAAATAACAACATACCGTAAATAGAATTTTTTCTTTGAGGTCAATTGCACATTAAGATACGTACACATTAATTTACTGAAAAGGATATACAAAAGAAGAAGATGAGATCTTTGATGATGTGAGACTTATGATGAGATCTTTCTCTTTCACAATACAAAAAATTTTGCTTCTTGCTCTTTAAATTTTTCTTCCAATCTTCGATTGGTTCTATATTGTGTTTGCCAATTTGGATTTATAAAGTCAAAGTACATCACTTTCTATGTAAACTGAGGATTAATACTCATGTATTGGTATCTTGAAAAAATAATAATTTCAAAGTGTCACAAAAGATTTAATATACATTACATCAAATGCATAGACATATGAATAGTGTATAAGTATAATAATCTCAGAATAGACTTTGTAATTAACTTCATCCTTGAGATATTAACTAATTTCAAAACTATTTTATCCCATCACTTCAATTAAAATGGTGGAATACTATTCCATATTGAATGTGAGATAAAATAGTCACATATAATATTTTAGCCCTTGAGAGATTCCTACTTATCAATCTCATGTATCAAATAATTTTTAAAACATATAGAATTTATCACCGTAAACAGATCACAAAGCGATTACCATCTCAATCAATTATGAGACTCCATTGAAGAACACATAGAAACTTCTAGAGAGAAGATTTTCAATATCTTGAGAGAAGAAAATATCTACAATCAGTTTTTTTAATCTGTAACTAATATATCACTACTTATACACCATACTAACTGAATTGTCCAGCTGGCTGCCACATCACATACTCTAACTAATTAACTATCATGATCTTAGCTAATTACATTAGTGTCATCAATTACCCTGCACCTATACAGTCTCTATTCTCAACACTCCCCCTCAAGCTAGGTAGTGTAAACACATTTAACACACCTAGCTTGCTAACTAGGAATTCATGTTGAGCTTTTGCCAAGCCTTTTGTCAGGATGTCTGCTAATTGATGTTCGGAGTCCACATGTTCTGTCTTCACAAGTCCTTCTTGAATTTTTTGCCTAATGAAGTGACAATCAATTTCTATATGCTTTGTTCTTTCGTGGAAAACTGGATTTGCTGCGATTTGTAAAGCAGCTTTACTATCATTGTGTACAATCACTGGAAAATCAACTGGAAATCCCAATTCCTTCAGCAATGTTGTAATCCATACTACCTCAGATACAGAGCTTGCCATGCATCTGTACTCAGCTTCTGCTGAGCTCCTTGACACCATATTTTGTTTTTTTGATTTCCATGAGATCAAAGAGTCTCCATGTTTCACGAGAAAACCTGAAACTGACCTCCTGGTATTAGGACAACAAGCCCAGTCTGCATCACAATAGACATTAAGAGCATTCGACCGTCTGCTACTGATTAAAATTCTAAGTCTTGGTTCTCTTTTAATATATCTCATGACCCTCACTGCTGCTTCCCAATGAGAGCTTTTAGGATGCTGTAAAAACTGACTTAACAGTTGAACTGAATAGGCAATATCAGTCCTGGTTAGTGTTAAGTACAACATTTTGCCAATAAGTCTTTGATATTTCCCTGTATCTTCGAAAATGTCATCATCTGCCTTTCTTGTTTTTCATCAAGCTCTTGAGTTGTAAGTTTCATGTTAGGTTCCAAGGGTGTCCCAGCTGCTTTTGCACTCCCTAATCCAAGGAATTAAAGTATCTCCAAAGCATATTTCCTTTGATTGATTAGAATACCTCTTGTTGATCTACTAAACTCCATTCCAAGGAAAAATTTCAACTCACCTAAATCTTTGATTTTGAATGCTTTGTGTAGTGAATTCTTAGTAGCTTCTATCAGACTTAGATTATTTCTTATGACTAACATATCATCAACATGCACCAAGATGATCACCACATCATTGCCTGACTTGTTGATAAAAAGAGAATGATCTAAAGCACTTTGTACAAAACCAAAATTCAAAAAAGTTTTAGATAATTTTAGGTTCCACTGTCTACTGGCTTGCTTAAGTCCATAAAGGGATTTTTGTTGTCTAAGAAAAACCCTGAGGGAACTCCATATAAACTTCATCATAAAGGTCACCCTGAAGAAAAGCATTATGGACATCAAGTTAGTAAATATGCCAAGCATATTGGGTAGCTAAAGATAACACAGTCCTCACTGTGAAAATCTTAACCACGAGAGAAAATGTTTCATGATAATCAAGACCCTTTAGTTGGCTATAGCCTTTAGCAACTAACCTAGCCTTATACCTTTCAACTTCACCATTAGCGTTAAGCTTGACTTTGTACACCTATTTACATCCAATAGGTGACTTACCCTTTGGTAAGGGAATTAATCTCCAAGTACCATTGTCTTGGAGAGCCTTAATTTCAGCTTGCGTAGCCTCAAGTCATTTACTATCAGAGGCAGCTTCCTGATAAAATTGTGGCTCCTGAACAGATGATAAAGAGCTCAAATAAGCTTGATAGGATGTAGAAAGATTACCATAGGAGATAGAATCAGCAAGAAGATGAGTGACTACATGAGCTGATCCTTTAGTAATAAAGTCTGTAACCATAAAGGAGCCTTAGTATGCCTTTAAGACCTTCTAGGAGGCAAAGGTGTTGTATGACCAATATCAGAAGAAGGCAATGGAAACTGAGTATCAGCACTGTCAACATGTGAGGAAACTAGAGAAGTAGCAGCACTATCAGCGGACTGATCATGTAGTATCAAATCATGAATAGCTGGTGGAGAAAAAATGGAAGACACTAGAGTAGAAAGATCAACCTTAAAGGGAAATACATCCTCTACAAAATGGACATCTCTGTTGACAAAAAACTTTTGATTCAAAAGATCAAATAAGATGTAACCCTTGGTTACAGCAGAATACCCCATAAACATAGCCTTGATAGCTCTTGGAGCAAATTTATCAGCCCTAGGCAAGACACTCTCATAACACAAACAACCAAGAGTTCTCAAATGAGTAAGTTGTGGTTTCTTGCCAAAAAATACTTCATAAAGGGATTTTCCTCCTAAAATAGTAGTTGGCAACCTGTTGATAATATAGGAGGCCGCTAAAATGCAATGACCCCAGAAATAAACTGGAATATGCCCTTGAAACCTGAGGGCTCTGGCTACTTCAAGTAGATGTCGGTGTTTGCTCTCAGCTACATCATTTTGCTAGGGAGTATAAACACGTGTTCTATGATGTATAATGCCTAACTTTTTGAAGAGAGTTTGCAGGTGTGAGCCAACAAATTCACCTCCATTATCAGTCTTGACTACTCGCACAACAACCTTGAACTGAGTGTGAACCATTTTAAAAAATTATCTCATCATGATCAACACATCAGACTTGAATTTAAGAAAGAAAACCCAAGTGATTCTAGAGAAATCATCAATAACAATCAGAAAAAATCTGTTACCATCAAATGTTTTTGTATGATATGGTCCCCATACATCCAAATGTAGAAGCTAAAAAGGAGAACTGGATTTACTAGTGCTACAAGAAAAAGAAAGTCTATTGTGTTTAGCTAAAGAGTAAATATCACAACCAACTAGAATAGATTTACATTCATCTAGACTATAACCAAGCATTCCCTGCAATGATGCACCAAAAGCATGAGCTAGCCTTCTGTGCCAAAGCATGATGTTTTCATTCATCTTGTCTTCCTTAGCAGTCAATACCTTGTCGGATTTACTCGCCATCTTCTCTACTTTATTAGTGATAAAACTGGATGTAGTAGGTGTGAAAGGACTCAGTAGATACAGGCCATCTTGTTCCCTACCAATCCCCTTCAGCTTCCCACTAAAGAGGTCCTAGAACAGGCAAAAACCAGGGTAAAAAGAGACAAAACAACTAAGCTCTCTAGTTATCTTGAAAACGGATAGAATATTGTACTTAAACTCGGGCACAAATAACACATTCTGTATGTCCTCTGTACCCATTACTATACAATTTCTCGTATGTGTTACTGCAGCTATTTCTCCAGTTGGCAAATGAACTTTTTTATTATCCCCTGTGCTGACTGATTTAATGTTATGCAACAAATTCAAATTGGATGTCATATGATTCGTTGCACCAGTATCCACTATCCAATTGGCTTGTTCTATACTAAACATAAGAGATTGAACAATACCTTCCATGTTAACCATATCCAGCTATGGCATCTGCTTATTAAGCAGCATCATGATTTTTTCATGTTGATCCTGAGTCGGTTGTGGAGCCCTAGGCATGTAACTTCTTGAGCTACTTGGACCTGCATCATTGGATTCAGTCTTACCTCTAACTCTGCTGTATTTGTTCTGGTGAGTAGTGAAAGTATTGGTGTGAACATTGTATGCTTCATTTCTGTTTGCATTTGGTCTGAAGGTCGGTTTGTGTGAATGAGCATTCTCCCCTTAAGGATAAAAGTTACCTTTCTTCTTGTGGACATAATCTTCAGGATAACCATGTAGCTTGTAGCAGTCATCCTCAACATGACCTTTCATTTTGCAAAATTCACATATTACATTCCAGTTAGGATTACCATTCTTCTTTGGTTTGAAGTAGACAGGTCCACGCTTAGCTAATAAGGCTGCGACTTCCGGGCCTTCTCCTATTATGGACAAACTCCCCATAGTTTTTTGGCTTTCTCGTTCAACAAGCATAGTATAAGCTCTATTGAGGCTAGGAGTTGGAGTTGTCATCAGAATTTGACTTCGAGGATAGTCATAATTCTCGTTTAATCCCATCAAAAATTGCATCAATTTCTGGTTTTGAATATGCGCACAGAATTCCTTAGCCTTTGTACAATCACACGAAGGCGGCACCATTGATTCATTTTCTACCCAAAGATTTCAAAGTTTCAAAAAATAAACAGCTATACTATCAGTACCTTGCACTAGTGTTGCAGTTGACTTGTGTAACTGATAGATCCTTGACGCATTGACCTTATCAAAATGTTCCTTCAAATCGTACCAAATTTATTTTGCATCCACTGCATACACTATTTCAGTGTGAAGTTCTTTCGCAACTGAACTCATAATCCAACGTTGGACTATTGCATTTCATCTGTCCCATTTATGGGCTAATTCAACTGCAAAATCCTCCTTCTTCCATGTACCATCAACCAACCCTAATTTGTTTTTACCTAGGAGTTGAATTCGCATGGCTCTACTTCAAATCGAGTAATTTTTGGACCCAGTTAACTGTATAGGAATGATAGAGCCTCCAGTAGTATCTGAAGGATGAAGAAATAATGCATGATTGTGATCAAATTTCACTTTCGCCATTGTTGAGCTTTGAGTTTTCTTCAAATTCTCTGAACAAAAAACTGTATTTGTAGTAAAGAGCGATCGCACAACTCACAATAATGGTCGTAGCTCTGATACCATATAGAATTTATCACTGTAAACAGATCACAAAGTGATTACCATCTCAATCAATTATGATACTCCATTGAAGAACACATAGAAACTTCTAGAGAGAAGATTTTCAATATCTTGAGAGAGAAAAATATCTACAATCAGTTTTTTTAAATCTGTAACTAACATATCACTACTTATACACCACACTAACTGAATTATCTAGCTGGCTGCCACATCACATACTTTAACTAATTAACTATTATGATCTTAGCTAATTACATTAGTGCCATCAATTACCCTGCATCTATACAGTCCTTTTTCTCAGCACTATCACTAAAAATATATACAATAAAAGAGATTTTTTAGAAGAGATTCATGTTCATATACACTACATTGACATTCATATTCACCAAATATAGAAGAGGTCTTTTTCATCAAGTAAAATTTTTTTCCGTCAACAAAAATAACTATAATTTTGATAAAACTCAAAGCAAACCCTATAACAAAAGACCCTGAAACTTGAAAAAAAAGAAAAAGTTAAATTGCCAAAAAGTACTACATAATCTATTTTTCTAACTATTAAAGTGTCATGAAAATCATTTATGTGGCAACCTAAGCAATGCCAATAAAATAGTCTTAAACCTAATTAAGGTAATACCAAAAACTGAATAAAGAAAATATTACATAATAACTAATAATAAAGTATACTATATAAAATAGTCATAATTCCTAAACCTAAAAAGATATCATAATCTAAATAAAGAAAAGGCACTAGTAATAATAATTAGTGTAAAAAAATTCTAATTCAAAAGTAAATCCTAAGACGAAATAAATAATAAATAATAAAAAGACATAAATTTTGCTTACTACTCTTACATTAAATTGTTGTTTTCTTCTCTTTTCATGAATGAAATTCTTTTATAAATAGATATGCTTTTTTAATTCTAGTAAAA
Organism: Capsicum annuum; assembly: GCF_002878395.1. Classification (NCBI taxonomy): domain Eukaryota; kingdom Viridiplantae; phylum Streptophyta; class Magnoliopsida; order Solanales; family Solanaceae; genus Capsicum; species Capsicum annuum. The sequence goes on from NC_061116.1 coordinate 4,606,317, forward strand.
TTCTTTTTTCTTGTTAGTTGTTGCATAGGACTAAAAATCATATTGCAACTTGTTGCAGAAAAACTAACACAACAAATTTTCTATGCAATTCATTTTTCTCGAATTTTTCTCTTATCATATATTTTAAAATTTCACAATTTTAGAAATATATTTATCCTCATATCATATATTTTATATTTCATAATTTAAATATTATAAAGACCTAGAAATTTAATTGAGACGGTAGTAAATAATTTTATCTACTGCGGAGTGTTTGTTTTAATGGAGAGCAGAAATTTCAAATCGTTTTTTAAAATTTTTAAAATTAATTTATTTTGAAATGTTTGTTTCCAATAGTATATCCATTTTTTTTTAAAAAAAAGAAGATTTCTTTTTAAGAAAAAGATTGTTTGACAATAATTATTCAAAAAAATTTAAAAAAAAATGAGTAGCACCCATGAGAAGTGAATAAACTTATCATCTTTCACTTCCTTCCAAATTGATAAACTTAATTCAGCCACCACAGATAACTAAATAAAAGTACAAATAAAATCTATAAAGTGTTAACCATCCAGCACACCCACGAGATGTGAATAAAGCTCCCATCTTTAACTTTTTCCTCAACTATTTCACTTAAATTCAACGCTGAATATAGATGAACTAAGCTATAATCTCACACATTGAATGCAAGAAATCAATGTAAACAAAAAAGAGTTTTATTTTTAAGACAAACTTATTAAATGTTAAAATAGAAGGAAAAGGGAAAGTTTCGAAAGAAAAAGTGAGTGTAACAACCTCATCGAGGTGCAAGTATCATAGGATGTCAAAGCCTCTGAACGGTATCATGCTCTAACCCAATTATTATGGATAATTTCTCGTGGGATACGTATTTTCCCTAAACACATTTTTTCTTTTGAGAGTTCAACATCATCATCAACAATTCATGAGTTAATAGTTGCTTTTAACTTCTCTAATAAACTCTTGGGCTGAAGATGTCAACCCTTTAATTCAACATCATCATCAATAATTTTTAAATTAAAAATTGCTTTTAACTTCTCGGATAAACTTAAGATGTCAACATTAAAGATATCGAGAGTGGATGATCACTCAGATCTTATCCCTATCTTGTGCGATAGAGATATTATTTCCGATATACTCTTGGTTAAAAACGAATGTTATCAAAACAAGAATATCGTAAGAAAAATATAAAAATCAAACATCATGATATAAAAGTATTGATTTTATAATAAAACATAAATAAACAAATAATTGGATATTAGATTTACCTATCATGAACAAATCTAATTGCATAATTTTAGCATACGATCTAATTCTCGTCTGTTCACCCTTGCATTATTCAAACTTTTCTTTAATGCAAGAGAAGATAAAAATCATCAAAGGCAGAAAATTATATTGAGAAAAATTCTTGTTAAAGGAGCTCTTATACCATACTTATGTATCTTGTTTCATAACCAAAACTTAATAAAAATATATTTAAATCACCTACCTGATTCATAGATCAAGTAAAAGTGTAAACTCAACCAAAAAGATACACAACTCCGTTGATACCAACTTGTTCTATGCAATATATATCTGCACGTAAAATTTTAAAAAAATATTCACGTATGTTTATGTTAATATGCACCGAAAACACAGATTACAACATTCAAACTTAAATATTTGATTCAAGAATACTTAATTCAAAAGCATAGTATTCAATTTAAATGAATGAACAGTATGATACAATTCTGTAGTTCCATTAATTGTTTGTCTTCAACATGTTATATTGTTGGATACATGAATGTGTTTCATGTATGTGGCATATGGGAGTCTTGAGTGGTGATATTCTTGTAGCCAAAGTGTGAAGATTATTCTCCTCCTTTCATAAATTTTAATACTTGTTTGTATAATGAGTACATTTTGCTAGCAAGAATACCAGTAGATCTAATGAAGAGGATGCATTAATTCCTTATTGAAGGCATACATACATATTCTTGTGTACAAATTGAAAAATTTTCATCCCGAATTCGATGTTCCTTGATGGTTTCTTGCAATTAGATGGTCTTCAGATGTTGCGTGCGTGTGGATGAATAATCTTCTGGAAAGCTTAACTGATATGCAGCAGGCACAAACAAGACGTCTGGAACGGAATTTAATTTAATTTCTTGCCTGCCATTGATGCATAGTCCAGTGATGAGCAATGTATTATCTGACTTAGTTTGGTAGTACATTATGTCCTTCAATTACCTTCTTCATCGTGTATGTGTTTTAAGTTGTCAAATCATTCCTATATTTGACCAAACACATGCATTATTAGCAACCAGTTTATAATCTGTGGCTACGTGCGCGTGTGTTATTTTGTGTATGCATGTGTATATATACAGAGATAGAGAAGACCACGTAACCTTAATTTTGTCCAAAGGGGGCACAATAAAGTGCTTGCCAGGTAATGCAGAATTCACAATCCTATGGTTAAAATATAATGGTTTTATAGTATCTAGACGATAAAATATTTATGAATAAGCCATCTTTAGCCATGTAGATCAAGTAAGATATCGTTTGTGAAATTCACGTGCTTCCATTTTACTCCTCTATGCTCTGAGTCATGTCGTCGGTATCTCTTCCTATAAATATAAGATAGAATGGTGTGTTTATTTTACAAGTCTAATTATGGTATATTTAGGACTCATATATTTTTATTTCTTTCCATATATTTATTTTATATTCTTTCCATATATTTTTAGACTCTTTAATTTAATAACATAATAATTAAAAGAAAATAGTAAAAGACAATTTTATCAAAAGTAGAGACTTTTAATAAAGGGTAAAAAGTTCAAATCACTTCTTCACACTTTTAATATCTATAATATATTAAAAGTGTGAAGACCTTTAGAAAAGTGATTTGAACTTTTTGCCCTTCGTTAAAAGTCTTTCACTTTAGACAAAATCGTCTTTTCCCTATTTTTATATTTAAAAATTAATAAATTAGTTATTTTTTCTGATTTGGGACTTTGAAACCTACTAAATTATAAATTAGTTTTACCTTACTATAAATATTTTTTACCTTATTTAAAATATATGTAATTTAGGACTTTCACCTTATTTAAAAAGTTTATATTGTGTTTGGTTTAGGATTCTTTGTTTTTTAAAATTTAGTGTTTATTATACGTTAGGAAGCCAAAAAAAATTGTAGTGCGTTAGATTTAGGATTCTTTGATTTTTTTTTCCTTAGGCGTTAGGTTTAGGATTCTTCGATTTTTTTCTTTATTTAGTATTCATTATACTTTAAGGAAACCATCAAAAGTTGTCTCTACCTTATATTTACTGTAATCTAATTTTACGCTATTCATCATGAATTAATGTGTCACTTTTCACCTAAGCAATATTTACTTTAGTTGTCGAGCTGACCATTTATTTCCTCAAGATTTGCATATGCTTAGCTTAATGACTCTCTGTTGAGATTTTCATGGTTGTATTTTTCACTGATTTTATTTTCAATTTGATGCTTGAACCATTACTAAAGTGATTTTTTGGAGATGCTTATATCCCTAGGTTGTCACTCTCGGGGGATAAGTAAATATTGGTCTTCGAGAGGCGAGACATTGATTCTGTAGCGACCGTTATTCGAATATTTCCTTTATATTGTTATGTTGGTTGAATGGTATTCTTTGTTTTGCTCCTGTAATCCAAATATTCACAGATGTTGTTGGTAGTCCATATTTTGTGGCTCCTGAGGTGCTTTTGAAGCATTATGGTCCTGAAGCAGATGTGTGGACAGCAGGAGTCATACTCTACATACTGCTAAGTGGTGTGCCATTATTTTGTGCCGGTATACTTTATATTGACGTGTATTTTTTTTACCTCTTCCTAAGAGTTTTCATTCCTTTTGTAAGTAGGTGTGTTTATCATTCGAGCAGCTCCCTCTTAACATATACTTGACGGTGTATTGTAAGACTTAAAATTAAGCACATATAGTTGAAACGTCATTTTGGAAGAACTTAATGAGAGAACTTAAAAGGGAAGATTTTGATCAGAAATTAAAAAGTAGATGGATCAAAATTCTTGGTTTTGAATATCAATTTATGATTTAATCTGCTTCTTTTGTCAAATTTCATGAGATACTCGACAACATTTACTGTAGCTAATTCGAAAAAGTAGATGAAAAGAACAAAAAAATAACATTCATAAGCAATAGTGGTATTATCCATATATCATTCTCAAAAAAGTTGATCAGGTTTGAGGCAATTTTTGTGTAAAGGTTAGTTTAATTATATTGTATTGATATTTCTATTATTCTATTATTTTGTTGTAGTTTACAGGAGATATATGAATGTTAGTTGGCTTTGGAGAGATTTTTGTCTAAAAGTTTGGTGAAAATTATATTATATTATTTTGATATTTTGTTATAGTATTATTTTGTAGAATTTTAAAGGTGGTAGATGAATGTTGTTTGGATTTGAAGAATTTTTTTGTGTAGAGGTTGGGTTTAATTATGCTATTTATTATGTTGATATCTCTATTATCCTATTATTTTGTATGTTCCGTCGGACTTTGAGAAATTTTTGATGTAAATGTTAGACTTAATCTTTGTGTCATAATTTCTTATTATTTGTTGTTTTTCTGCTTAATACAGGTGGTAGATAAATGTCGGTCGACTTTGAAAAAAATTTTGTGTGAAGGTTAGGTTTAATTGTATTGTTTTGATATCTCTATTATGTTATAGTTTACAGGTGGTAGATAAATATCGATCGGCTTTTAAGAAACTTGGTTTTTAATTATTATTCATCTTTTTCCTTCTACTTCCATATTTGTTCGCTCAAAGTAGATATTGTAAGGGTCCATTCCATGTGGCCTTTGTCAATTTGGCCTTTGGCCTTTCAAGAAAATAGAGTGAGGTATTACAAAGAGTTTAGTCTGTGAGGAAAAATAGAGAGTGCGAGCGATATTGTTGTGAGGTGGAAAAATCAAAAGAGAGATTTCTTCTGAGTGTGTAGTAGTCACTTTGAGTATTGTACTTGTGACTACGGTGTAAATTCCTTACTACAGAGATATCATTTGCTACTCTTGGCCCGTAGTTTTTCCTCATTGAGTTTCCACGTAAAAATCTTGGTGTCGGTTTCTTGCTCTTATTGTTCTTGTTGTTTAACCATACTACCGCTGTCGTAATTATTATTCTTTATTACCGCAATATTATTATCGTGGTGGGATTTATTCCCAAAAACTGATATCAAAGAGCAGGTTCTGCTCATTCATGAAAATAATATTTGCGGTTGGTGTACTATACTCGGTAAAAATAAAATGTCCGAAGTAAAGTACGAGGTAAGAAAATTCAACGGTGATAGCGGTTTCTCAACATGGCAGAGGAGGATGAGGGATCTGCTCATCCAACAAGGATTACACAAGGCACTAAGTGACGAATCCAAAAAGTCCGAATCCATGAAATTAAAGGATTGGGAAGAAATGGATGAAAAAGTTGCTAGTGCAATCAGGTTGCACTTAACAGATGATGTGGTCAATAACATCATTGACGAAGATAGTGCATGTGGCATTTGGACAAAGTTAGAAAATTTCTACATGTCCAAAACATTGACAACTAAATTGTATCTAAAGAAGCAGTTGTATGCCCTACATATGGGTGAAGGTACAAATTTCTTGTCACATTTAAATGTGCTTAATGGACTGATTCAAGGAGTAAGATAAAGTCATTATACTCTTGAACTCGTTACCATTTTCTTATGATACTTTGGCAACAACTATTTTACATAGAAAGGACTCTATTGAGCTGAAAGATGTCACATCAGCTCTTCTACTCAACGAGAAGATGAGAAAGAAGCCTAAAAATCATAGACAGGCTCTCATCACAGAAAGTAGAGGTAGAAGTCACCAAAGGAGTTCAAATAGCTATGATACAACCGAAGATCGTGGAAAGTCCAAGGTCCGATCCAAATCAAAAGCCAGAAATTGCTACAATTGCAATCAACCAGGTCACTTCAAAAGAAATTGTCCAACTCGAAAAAAGGGGCAAAGGTGAAAGTAGTAGCCAGAAGAATGACGACAATACTCCTGCTATGGTGCAAAACAATGATGTTGTTCTCTTCATAAATGAGGAAGAGAAGTGCATGCACTTGGCAGGGATATAGTCGAAATGGGTGGTTGACACAGTAGCATCTTACCATGCTACACCGGTAAGAGATTTTTTCTGCAAGTATATAGCAGGTGATTTCGGCACTATAAAAATGGGTAACTCAAGTTATTCAAAAATCGTGGGGATCAGAGAAATTAGTATCAAGACTAATGTCGGATGCACATTAGTTCTAAAAGATGTGAGTCATGTACCCGAGTTGCGGTTGAACTTGATCTATAGAATTGTCTTGGATTGAGATGGATACGAGAACTATTTTGTAAATGAAAAATGAAAACTCACCAAGGGAGCATTGGTGATTACAAAAGGAGTTGCTCGTGGCACGTTGTACAGGACAAATGCAAAAATTTGCGAGGTGAATTGAATGCAGTTCGAGAAGAAATTTGCTAGTGGGTGCTTTTATATGTTTTATACCTATTTTCATATATTTTTTATGTAATTATACTTAATCCGCGTCGAATTTAGTGTGTGCCGGACCACCCCAAAATAGAACGTAGGTCCGCCCCTGACACCGGATGAAAAACAAAAAAAATCATTTCTTTTAGGGAAAAGACATAGACCTACTTTCAAATTACTTTATATTTAACATCCATTAGTTGGGAGCGCTGCCCCCGAATGGGGCTGTAGCCAGCGCAAATTTGGATTAGTCGGACTCCAATGTGGATTTCAAACACCGGATTAAAAACCAAAAAAAAAAAAAAAACTTTCTGAATAGAAAATTCATCTTTCATATCATCATGGCACATCAGAAAAAGAAGGACTGCTAAGCCAAATAGAAAGTCGTGGAACACCAAACTGTGGGTTCATGACCTGCTTTACGCCTATAGTTCAAAAGTCTCGGATTAAAACTGATTGAATTTAATATGGGATAAAACTCTTATAATTTTGTCGATGGTAGTAATATTATTATTCGCAAAAGAATAAAGAAAGTTATATCTAACCTATTTTTGAAAGTAAAATGATAATACAATCCCTTTCTTTGATTGCAAATAATATGTTATGCTGCTTATATTATTGTTCGTAAAAGTACAAAATAATATGACAGAGATATAATTATATTAAATTTGTAATTAATATGGTAGATTATGCTATTTATATAGTATTTACTTAAGACCTATCTTTTAAGTATAGTTGTAATATATGAGTTTTCCTATATTAATTGGAGGTTTAAAGGCACTCTTAAGGTCATATTTTATATGATGATTTTAAATCTAATAAATTGATGTTGATAATTTAGATAGCAAAATACACATTTATTTTATTTAAAAATCATCAGTCAACATATGAATATGTCAGAAAAATACATTTAACTGAAAATTGAGATAAGCTTGATGATTCGCGTTTAGTTAAAGAAAATATAATTTTCACTTATTTTATTGAATAATAAAGTAAAAATCATTGGTCAACAGACGAATAAGTTAGAAAATATATATAACTGAAAATTGATAAAAGCTCGATGAATCACGTTTAGTCATAGAAAAATATAATTTTCACTCATTTTATTGAATATTAAATTAAAAATCGTTAGTCAACAGATGAATAAGTCAGAAAAATATATATAACTGAAAATTGAGAAAAGCTTGATGAATCACGTTTAGTCAAAGAAAAAAAATATAATTTTCACCTATTTTATTGAATAATAAATGAACTTGAGTGAGTGTAGCGGTGAAACGAACCTTTTTATTTTATTTCACTTTCTCTCTTTTCTCTCTCTCGGAAATGTGTGTATTTTTCCCTTTAGTAACTTTTTTTTTTCATTGATTTACAGAATATGTGCTTTGTTTGATTCAAAATCCATAAATCTAATGATTTCTCATGTATGTTTTCTTGTACCCTTCTAATCCTTTGTATATAAATTTTCATGAAACTCTCTGTTTAATTTACAAATCGAATCGAGAAATTCTATGATCTAAATTTTTAGTATTTTGTTATTTACTATCTGCGTTTATTATTTAAGACAGAATACCGCAATTTTTTTGACACCAATTTCGATTGTTGTTTTCTTTTCTTTAAAATTTATGTATGAACTTTCATGATTTGATAGATCTTAACCAACTTATAGGTTAACAATTCTTGATTTTTGCATTACAACTTTTATTATGTTTGAATTATGTAAAAAATTTCATCTCTATAAAATGATTTATATTTTTGTTCACAATTTTTTGAAACTCATCATGAATTCGTCTTGATCATTTAGTGTTCATCTCTTATGAAAATTCGCGATTTTTTTTTTAATCTCAATTGATCGTAGGTTTTTGAATTCAATGAGAAATTAATCTAATCTCATTTGCATTATGTAGGAATTTCATTCAAAGTTGTGAACGCATTGGTGGAGGTGGCAAGTGTGCTAGTGACGATTTAGTCAATTCTTCGAACTCCAAGATTTCTCAGAGTTGAAGAGAACAATAACAACAACAATCCGAGAGTAGTCTTGCATGACCTTTAAAATCTTCTAGAAACGAAGGAAGGTTGCAAATACTTTAGTGAAAAGCTAAATGGATTCGATTACCACAACCCCTGTTCCGGCTTCTGACATTCCAATTAATCAGGGTAATAGTCGATCTATTAACCGTAAGCTTTCTACTCGATTTCCTTCATCCAAAGATGCAATGTACCCCGATGACATGGTTAACGAATTTGGACCGAGGACTAGGACACTGAGCCGGAATTCAAGTAAAGCTCATAGAGGAAGCGCAAGCGCAAGATTTGACTCTTCAATGTCAATAAGAAGATCGGGAAGAATGATTGATGGCGAAAGTGGTAGGATGGAGTATGAAGTGGAGGAGGAGTCAGAAAAAGACGAGGAGGAAAATGAGGAAGACAACACAGAAGAAGGAGAAGACGAAGCGAAAGAGGGAAAGGAGCCGGTGAGAATGTCACTGATGGCGCTATTAGCCGAGTCAGAAGGGTCACCATACATGATGGGAGAGGACGAGGATGAGGATGAGGACGACAGTGGGGCCTATGTAGGTGAAGATCACTTAAACAATTGTTGTGTTTGCCAAGTTAGACATAAAGGTGCTGCATTTGTGCCATGTGGACACTCATTTTGTAGGTTATGTTCAAGGGAACTTTGGGTTGAAGGAGGTAATTGTCCACTTTGCAACAATTTCATATTGGAAATTCTTGACATTTTCTAATCATTTCATCGACATTGAGCCAATTTTCATATTTATTACAAATTTTGTTGCTTTAGATTTGTGTTGTTATTTCTTTTTTGTAGTAATTGATATCTAGAAATGCATCTAGTCTTACTTTTGGTATATTATAAGATCACTTTGGATATCATGTATGAAAAATTTTCTATTGAGCACCAAATTATCAAAGAAAAGACCACCAGCAAGCGTTACGATGGAATAGTACGTATTTCTTCATCATATATATCAGATTTGATTGAGTTTTGTTGTATATGGGATCACCATTATTAGGTAGTTCTTTACCCCTATCCTCTACCCTGAAACTTTCCAGTACCATTTTTAAAATATCAGACATCGAATGAGAAATTACAGAAATAGAATTTACTTAAAATATTAAGTGTTTCAAAAAAAATTAAGTAGTAATGTATTCCCCCCCCCCCCCCCCACACACACACACACAAATTTACCCTTAATATTCCATTTATTGTAGTGTCAATCAAATGATAACATATAAGGAGAAATAAATGGTAATTTACACAAATACATATAATGCTATTAAATATTTCTCTTAAATATTTTGCAAAAACTAAAAAGAGTAATAATATGAATCAGAAGAAACAAAACAAATTAAATGATACTATTTTTCTCGATGACTTTAAATCTTGAATTTGTCTTTATATATCTATTTGCTATTTCTAGTTTAAACAATTAAATGTGTGACTATTTAGATTAATTATTCATACTATAATTCAAACAAATATTTTTAAAATCATGTTTATTTTCTTTTCAAGTTATTTCTAAATTTAGCAAATTATGATATGTACATATGGGGTGATAAAGATTGTTGCCCAACTCATACTTCTCTTGCCTTCATTCTTTTGAGCCTTAATACATGATCATTATCTTTGCAAGAGTTTAATTTCTATATATTAATGGTTAAAAACATAGGATAAAAAATAATTACTATATTAATAAAAATAATAGAGAAAGAAATATGAAAAATTACCTCCACGAAAGTAATTATATCACTGACGAATTTATACTTTAGAGCGCAACAGATTCACAAAAATTTTGATATGTAACTTTTATCCTAATCGTATATATATATATAAATTAAGAAATTCATATTCAATAAATATTCGATTGTCAATCTAAGTTTTTTTACTATATTAATTTGAAGTCATTGTAGGAACTCATACATAAAATTCAAATCTTAAATATGCATATAGCATGTTCGAGTTAAGATTAATTAACCTGAGTATAGTGACTGTAGTGCATTGAACTGTCCTTTTTTATTATTAATATTTAATAACCTAATAAAAAGATAATTAATTACTCTAATATGTTATACCAAACTTTTTTTTTCGTATGAATCAAGTTAGTTGGTTCAATTTCCATAATTAGTTTGCATAATTTCCTTTCTATATTTATAATGTCTTTTGAATTGTATTTCCAAAAAATGATGTAAAAACATATGTCCAATCAGGAAGTTATAACATATGACTTAAGGAAAGATGTCTACAATAAAAGGGTTTGGTATTTTAAGGGTGTGTTTGGTATAAAAGATGTTTTTTTTAAAAAAAAAAAAAAAAAAAGTGTTTCCAAAAAAATAAATGAACTTCTTACTTAATTTCAGGTGTTTGGTAGGTAAACAAAAAGATATAATCTCCAGAATATTTATATATATATTAGTATAACATTATGGGGGTGAGGTAGGGTGGAGGCATCCTAACATTCTGATAGACTTGAAAGTTGTTCCTACCTAGCCTGATCAATGTTGATCAGACACTTATCACCAATTATTTTCATTATTCAAATTTTTGACAACTCAAAAAAAAATATATATATTGTTCAATTCTTTGACAACATGAAAAGAAAAACAAAAGCTTTTCCCTTTGGAAGAGCAAACCTTTGATGTCATCACGTCTTTCGAATTAAGCTTTTGATTTAGTTAGTCCAGACGTTGAAAGGATCAACTAACACTCAATAGAAAAAGTTTTCAATCAATGGGCTGTGACGGTCAAGGGGTGGGGTTTTTTAACGCCTCGAAAACGGATTTTGAGACGTCACACGGTGCTTAGGGTCACAAGTGATCCCAAGCTAACCCTTCTACTAGCATAACTCATGAGCAACTGAATAAAATACATAAATCTGAACAAAATAAGCAGAAGATAACTCTTTTCTGAATATGATCAATACAACTGTAGGAAAATATTTACAACTCTGCTTTATGTAAAACCAAAACTGAAATAAAAATACACAACTCAACTGACTGTCTATGAAGCCTCTACTAGCATTGATTTTAGGTAGCCGGGATATGAACCCCAGCTATCCCGAATCAATACGACTGAATGAAGAAAGCAAAGAACATAAATAAATCTAATCGAAGTCCCCAAAGTAAGAGGAATCATCATCTTACTGGCTGGAATATGCAATTGTTTGAGTTTGAATGTGCATACTAAAACTTGTACCTACATTATGAGACAATGTAGCACATAGACATATATGTGGATCAGTACTTTGAGGATGTACTGAGTATAAGGGGGTGAAATGCATAAGTAAAACATCATCTCATCATCATAATTTGTAAAACAATGCATGCTAAATGTAAATGACTCACATAAGCTAGAATGTCTAAAATACTGAAATCTGAAGCAATAAGAGCAATTCATACTTTATAAATCTTGTGAGCCATAACATCCAATTCTAAAAGATGTACTTGAATTCTTTCTTTAAATCATACTGTCTAAGTGTAGAAAGGACTCACTCTTTAAATCTGAAATGTGAAAGCTGATATCTTTCTGTAAGGCATAATCTATATAAATTCGTGAGCCTTTATACTTAGTTTTCTAAAAGTTGTTTCTATTAATCTTTTCTGAAAGCCTTTACTATTAGGGAAAATACTTTTAGAAACTAATCTAAAAATCTTTACTATTAAGTTGTAGGGAAAATACTTAAAGACTGTTCTGCAAGAAAAATTCTTTTTCAAAAGCTTAGCTGTAAGGGAGGTTCTCTTAACCGACATAAATCATGCGAGCTATCATGGAGTCCAATGTCTCGTCCTTCTAAGGAAGAAACCTCACGTTGGGTAGAGGTGTCATACTCTTGCCAGGGAGTATAACTTGAGCTAAGTGATCACATCTGAGTCATCCACGTAGAAGTGGAAATAATCTTAATCCTACGGTGGCATGTAGTTCTGTGGAAGATAGGACACACTAATCTCACACTTTTCGCTCGGTGCGAAATACTACTCCCTTAATTATATGCTCATACTGTAGGAAAAATTCACTTTTAAAAGTCATAATATTTCAAACTGAAAGCTAACTATGTATCTGTTCATTCAAAACTGAGTTTAAGCTGTAAAGTGGATTCCATGTCTTAGCTAAAGATCAAAAGATCAAATCTTTGTGCAAAGCTGTCTAAAATCATGTCATGGGATACTCAAAAGCATAATCATACTTGAAATAACCATAATCAATTAGGGCGTAATAACTCATGCTTTCAATTCACCTCAAAACATTGTAATGTTCATGCTTGATAATATAAATACTCACAATTCAACTGAAAATCTGAAAATTATAGTCATAAGCATTAATTTACGAAAATAGACATGTATTTCAACATCAAGAACACTTAAAAATCATAATATTTAAATAGTAATAAATGGGTATGAACCCAAAATTGAAATTCATGTAAGATCATGTAAATTTATAATTTAAACCTAGTTTTGGGCACAAGGATGAAAGAATTATCCTTGTTCAAACCCCACATACCTTAATAGTTTGGATTTGATGAATTGGATGTAAAAGCTTGAACTTTTGAATCTCTAATGGTGTTCTTGAAGCTTCTTCTTGAAGTTCTTGAATTAGAAAGCTTAGATTCATGACTATCTTGAAGGAAATTTGATGGAGTTTTTGGGTGTTCTTGAGGGGGCTAGGGCTTTCTTGGAGAGAAAAAAGATGAATGAGAATGTATCTAATGCTTTTGGGGGTCTAAAATTTAATGTTATGGACGTATTTGGGTGAGGGGAATTGACCAAAGTGTCCCTAGACCTTTTA
>NC_061116.1:4622632-4631552 GCF_002878395.1 Capsicum annuum
CTAAAAAGGTTGACAAAAATACACTAAAATTTAATTCAGGGGGTAATAGGACCCCTGTGAAGTTGGAGTGCGTCGTGATAAATTTGATTATAGTTTAGGGACGTACTAGATATTTTACTCTATATATACATACACTTTACACAACTATATATTGCAATTTAGTTATTTTATCAGGACTAGCTTGTGTGCGTCTTGTATAATTTCATCGTGTATAATTCTACTAGGTAATCAATATTTGTATTGTTTTTTATTACCCTAATTGAAATTTTGTCCACAAAAAAACTAAAATATAATTTATAAATATTTGTCCTGCCTGTTCATTTTTACTTGTCCATATTTCTAATTTTGGATGTTTAATAATATTTGTCCAATTTATAAAATCAATGAATAATTTATCTATTTTTATCCATTTTACCCTTGGTATTAAACAATAGATCACTCATCGCATTTTTCAAAGCAAAAAATTTATTATATTCAAGAAATGATATTGTAAAATCACCCCTCTATTTATTGTTTCCTAAGGTAAATTTTCAGTTAAAAGTGGACAAGTATTTATGAACGGAGGAGTAAAACATCTAGTACCCGCTGAACTATGATTCAAATTTAATTAACATATTTTTGTACCTTTTTAGCTGACGTGACACTTTTGATGTGTGCCTCATTTTTATGTAATAAATGTGTCACGTCAACATAAAAAAGTGACAGAAATACACTAAAATTGAGTTTAGAGGTGATAGATCCTTGTGAAGTTGAAGTATGTCGTAGCAACTTTAATCATAATTCAGAGGATACTAGATGCTTATCTCTAAACGGAGGGAGTACTTGTTATAAATTTTAAAATAATTATCTTACACTATTTGATGATTGTTCCACAAGATTTTGTAGTTGTGAAAATCAGCAGTTGGATCAAACCAAAGATGTATTCTTTGCTCTCTACCTCCTTCACCATTTGCAAATACATTTGTTTGCAAATTATATGGTTGACCTTCTCTATTTCCCAAAAACTCAAAATCAATTTCATCATGAAGGTTTGTATTTGAATGTAGCTGCAAAATAAAAAAGTAATTAATTAGTAAATATTTAATTTATAACTTGTATTAACTTTATGCAAATATATATATATATATATATTATCGATGTATTTTAATCTATTATAACATGTACGTTGTCTTAGTTTTCTAGGATGTTACTCACATGTTTTTTTGGACGATTATCTGTAGTTGTCTTTTAAGATATGTCGTGTTGGAATGAAAATGTTTTCATGGAAAAAAATTGCTCTTCTTCTTTCTTTTTTTATTTGGAAAATAAATAATCTTTTACTTATTTTTTGTATCTGGCAATTTATTCGGAAAGTTATTTTCTTTATTTTTCAAATAATTTAATAAGCATCCAGTACCCCTTCGAACTATGGTCAAAGTTGCTACGGCACACTTCAACTTTACATGGGTCCTATTATTTTCTGAACTCAATTTCAGCGTATTTTTGTTACCATTTTATGCTGACTTGACACCTTTATTACATAAAAAAGGGACTCACGTCAAAGGTATCACGTTAGCTAAAAAGAGTGACAAAAATACACTAAAGTTGAGTTCAGGGATAATAGGACTCCTGTGAAGTTGGACTGTATTGTAGCAAAGTTGGTCATCTAGATGCGTTACTCATTTATTTATTTTTTTTAAAAAAGAAGCAATCTTTTAGAACATTTTTTCAAGAAATATTTTGCTCTACACCAAACACACCCTTAGATGACATGCTAGTTTTTTTTTTTTTTTTTTTTTTTTTTTTATATTATATAGGTATACTTAAGCTAAACCCAATTTGCTTAAAATAAAGTTCATAATCAAGATGGTATTAATTACTTACATAAAAAGCAACGACAACTCCTGCAGAATCTCTGTTTGGTAACTTTATTTTCATGTGAAAATATCCTGAACCATAATTCATCTTAGACCCAAAGCCAGATCCTATATATAATTAAACAAATTAATTACTAATTATAAATAATAATTAGTAAATTAATCAAGCTATTAAAAGAAATTCTGCTATGTATAATTTATAACCGTTTAAACTTTTAAATGAGAAGGTCAGATTTTTAAGTTTATATCGTCTCAAAAAAGTGTGGTCCAAAAACATATTACGCAAGAAAATTTCTTTTGGTTAAACAAATAAACTACGAAAAGAATAAGAATTGGCATATTTTTATATTTTCTTTTTAATATTTGATATTATTTTCTTCTTAATGCGCTCCAAAAAGAATGATGGAATATTTTTATATTTTTTTAATGAGATAATTTTATAGTAATATAGTTGCTACAACATGTTTAGTACAATAAATTTCAAAAACATATAACCACACAAAATGTATTACATATTTATAAAGGTGAAGCTAAAATTTTAATTTTATAGGCTGTTAATTTTATTGCAACAAATTTCAATCGAATAAATAAACCTTTTTAACACAAATATACTGTCCAAGTAAAACTTATTGGATTCGGACGAATTTATATCCAGTTTCTAGCTTCGCTCCAATATATTTATGATGTACAAAATTTAAAATTATTATTTTCATTTTTAAATTTCAATCCAAATAAAAGTATGTTGAACAAATTGAAATATAAGGCTTAATATAATATAATATAATATTAGGAAGAAAAAAATTAGTTAAGTAATTAAATTACCAGATGAATTGTCCATTGAAATTTGAAGTTCTCTACCTTGGTTGAAGGATACAACATGTTGATTTCCATATATAATATTATAATGAACATCATAAGGCACATTTTGGTCTCCTTTAGAAAAAACTCTAAGTAGGAGAAAACCAAATAAATACATAACTTTTATATATATAGAAGAATAATACATATTTGGAGCAAAATTAAAAAACTAAAATTATGATTGATATAAAATGCTAGTTGTTAAAGGAGATCACCTATTGTTTTTTATATGTAAGTTTGAAAAGCTTATGCTAGACAAATATATATAGGTGGAAAAGAAATAGAAGAAAGGTTTAGGATGTGTTTGGTGAGAAAATGTAATGTTTTCCAAATTCTCTATATAGAGTTGGTTAAATATTTTCGAGCCACAAACAGCCTCTGGTAGAAATGCAAGGTAAAATGTCATACAATAGATTTTTGTGGTTCAGCTCTTCTCTGGACCCTGAACATACTTGGAGCTTTAGTGCACCGAACTGCTCTTTTTTAGTTGGTTGAACATTTTTAGAAAAATATTTCATTTTCTCTAGTAAAATAAGTTCTTTAAAAGTCAGAAACAAGTTCTATAAGAAGTATTCTATTATTCTTTCTCACCCTCAACACCCCCAAACCCTACCCCTTGACTGTCATATTCCTTTGATCGATAACTTTTTTTATCTAGTCTCAGTTGATCCTTCAACGTCTGATCCAACTAAATCGAAAGCTTAATTTGAAAGACGAGGGGACATAGACGGTTTGCCCTCCCTCGGATAGACAGAGAGGCAGGAACAAATTTCTATTTTTTTCCATGTTGTCAAAAAAGAATAGTGTTTTTTTCGCGTTGTTAAAGATTTGAATCATGAAAATAGATGGTGATAAATGTCTGTTCGATATTGATCAAGTCAAGTAGGTATAAGGTTCAAGTCTATCAGTTTGTTAAGATGTTTTCACCCGACCTCACCCACGTAATGTTTTACTAAAATATATATATAAATGTTTTCGAGATAATACCTTTTTGCATACTTTTCAAAAACTAAAAAATAAGTAAAAGATTTATTTATTTTTCTATAAAACATTTTCAGAAAAAAAACAAACATCTTCTTTCATACCAAACACACCCTTAAAATACTTCACCCAAATAACCAAAAAGAAAAAAGAAAGGAAATAAGACCAAAAGAAAGAAAATATGGGCTTGTATTATTGTAGAAATATTTCCTTAGTCATATAATATACTTTCCTAATTGGACATTATATTTTATATCATCGTTGGAAATACAATTCAAAAGACATTATAAATATAGAAAGGAAATTAATCAAACTAATTATGGGAATTGAACCAACTAACTTGATTCATACGAAAAAAAAAATTAAGTTTGTCACAGCATATTAGAGTAATTAATTATCTTTTTATTAGGTTATTAAATATTAATAAT
Source organism: Capsicum annuum (assembly GCF_002878395.1). NCBI lineage: Eukaryota > Viridiplantae > Streptophyta > Magnoliopsida > Solanales > Solanaceae > Capsicum > Capsicum annuum. Next base: position 4,626,756 of record NC_061116.1, read on the forward strand.
TAAAAAGGACAGCTTAGTGCACTATTCCCGCTATACACAAGTTCGATTATGTATCGTGAATTAATCTTGACTAAAACATGCTATATGCATATTTAAGATTCGAACTTTATGTATGAATTTCTACAATGACTTTAAATTAATATAGTAAAAAAACTTAGATTGACATTCGAATATTTATAGAATATGAATTTTTTTTAATTTATATACATATACGATCAGGGCAAAAGTTACATATCAAAATTTCTGTAAAACTGTAGCACTCTAAAGTATATATTCGTCAGTGATATAATTTCTTTCGCGGAGATAATTTTTCATATTTCTTTCTATGTTATTTTTATTAAATATAGTAATTATTTTTTATTTGATTTTTCTTACCATCAATATATATAACTTATAACTTAAACTTGTTCAAAGATAATGACCAATTCATAAGGCTCAAAAGAATGAAGGCAAGGGAAGTATGAGCTGGGCAACAATCTTGATCACTCCATATGTACACCCATTTTTTTTAATTTTTTATTCAGTGTTCGGTATCCATATTGGAATCTGGATAATTCGAATTTATGCCAGGTAAGGCCCATACGAAGGTAACGCTTCATATCAAGGGTTTTTTTTTATACCTAGGGCTCGAATCCCACATCTCTGATTAAGGAAGAAGCAGCCCTCATCCATTGCACCACATCCTTTGATGGTCATATGTACGTACACCCATAACTTTACACATCATAATTTGCTCATTTTAGAAATAACTTGAAGAAAAAATAAATATGATTTTAAAAACTTTTTTTTTTTTGAATTATAGTATGAATAATTAATTTAAATAATCATATATTTAATTGTTTAAACTAGAAATAGCTAGTAGATATATAAAGACAAATTCACCATTTAGAATCAACGAGCAAAATAGTCTTGTTTACTTTGTTTCGTTGATCAATACTATTACTCTTTTTAATTTTTGCACAATCTTTAAGAAAAGTAGTTAATAGCATTATATGTAATTGGGTAAATTACCAATTTTTTTTCCTTCTATGTGTCATTTGATTGACACTACAATATTAAGGGTATATTTGGGGGAAAAACTAATACATTACTACCTAGTTTATTTAGAAACGCTTAATATTTGAAGTACATTCTTTTTTTTTTTTTTTTTTTTTTTTTTAATTTTCACTTGTTGTTCGATATTTTAGATTCGTACTAGAAAGTTTCAGCTTAGAGGGCAGGGATAAAGAGCACTCTAATAATGATGATTTCGTACCTAATCTGATATATTTAACGAAAGAGTACTTACTATTCCACTCACAATCCTCGTTAGTGATCTTTTCTTCAAATCATAATTGGTGCTCAATAGAAAATTTTTTGTACATGATATCCAAATTAAGTGATCTTGTAATATACAAAAAAAAGTAAGACTAGACACATTTCTAAAAGTAAGAAGTTCATTTATTTTTCTCGAAAATACCTTTTTTCTAAAAAAACCATCTTTTATACCAAACACACCCTTAAAATACTTCACCCAAATAACCAATTCTAAAGACATTATATAAATATAGAAAGGAAACTAAGCAAACTAATTATGGGAATTGAACCAACTAACATGATTCATACGAAAAAAAATAATTAAGTTTGGTATAACATATTAGAGTAATTAGTTATCTTTTTATTAGGTTATTAAATATTAATAATTAAAAAAACAGTCCAGTGCACTGCTCTTGCTATACACGAATTTGAGTAAGTATCATGAATTAATCTTAACTAAAAATGCTATATGCATATTTAAGATTTGAATTTTATGTATGAATTTCTATAATGACTTTAAATTAATACAGTAAAAAAATTTAGATTGACAATAGAACATTTATAGAATATGAATTTCTTAATATATACATGTGCGATCGCAGTAAAAGTTACATATTAAATTTTTTGTGAATCTGTTGTGCTATAAATTCGTCAATTATATAATTACTTTCAGAATGTGATTTTTCATATTTTTGCTTATATTATTTTTATTAAATATAGTAATTATTCTTTATCCTATTTTTTTTACCATTAATATATAGAAATTAAACTCTTGCAACGACAATGATCATGTATTAAGGCTCAAAAGAATGAAGGCAAGAAGAAAGATAGGTTTAGGATGTGTTTGTTTAAGAGGAAATTAATTTTTATTTTTTTTCAAATTTGCTATATTCAGTTAGTTAAATATTTTGGAGAATATTTTCTCTTGAAAAATAAGTTCTATAAAAGTTAAGAAAATGAGTTTAATTCCTTGATTATGAGAATAGGAAAAATAAGTTTTATATCAATTTCTTTGGATGGTTATTACGTATTGTTTCATAATGTATTGTATTAAGTTTTATATCAATTTCTTTGGATGGTTATTACGTATTGTTTCATAATGTATTGTATTGTATTGTTTTAATTAATATAACGTTTGGATAGGTTGTATCGTTTTACGTCGTTACATAATTTCACACGTTAATAATTTGAAGGATAAACCTACTAGAAATATGTACGTAGGATAGGGCTACTATAAAAAGATAGGATAAGAGATAACATATGATTATTAAATAATAAGTAAAAGTAAAGCTTGTAAAAAAAATATAAGGTAACAACGCGATCTTACCAAATTTATCGTTACATAAAATGAGACTTTTCGTTGTTACCTAACGATGGAACTTAGCGATAAGATATAATAAACTTTAAGTAACAATCAAAACAAACATGATATTTTAACTAGCAATACAATACAATATAATATGATGGATAACAACTATCCAGACACTGGTTGCATTCCAAGTTTATTGTCTCTTCCTCATCCCAAACACCCAAAACCTGTAATATCTTGCATTTTTGGGCTAGTCTTTGAACCATTGTTCCTATGTGTATAAGCTATAATCTAAACGATTCCCATGCAAATATGAGTTTCATGATCTTTATCCTCATGTTTGATGAGCTTTTGAGGTGAAAAGCTTTCCAACGATACCAATTTCGCAAAAATTCAATAATCGAGTAAAAAGTTATGACATTTTTCGTGTGAGGTAGTGAGCTGATGCTATCTTGACGCGTCGCGTCGACTGCGCCTCGACACGAAATCTGACGCGAATCCAAAGCTGTTTTACATGCTAATTCATATCCTAAAAGGTCTAGGGACACTTTGGTCAATTCCCCTCACCCAAATACGTTCATAACATTAAATTTTAGCCCCCAAAAGCATTAGATACATTCTCATTCATCTTTTTTCTCTCCAAGAAAGCCCTAGCCCCCTCAAGAACACCCAAAAACTCCATCAAATTTCCTTCAAGATAGTCATGAATCTAAGCTTTCTAATTCAAGAACTTCAAGAAGAAGCTTCAAGAACACCATTAGAGATTCAAAAGTTTAAGCTTTTACATCCAATTCATCAAATCCAAACTATTAAGGTAACATGAATTTCAATTTTGGGTTCATACCCATTTATTACTAGTTGAATATTATGATTTTTAAGTGTTCTTGATGTTGAAATACATGTCTATTTTCGTAAATTAATGCTTATGACTATAATTTTCAGATTTTGAGTTGAATTGTGAGTATTTATATTATCAAGCATGAACATTACAATGTTTTGAGGTGAATTGAAAGCATGAGTTATTAAGCCCTAATTGATTATGGTTATTTCAAGTATGATTATGCTTTTGAGTATCCCATGACATGATTTTAGACAGCTTTGCACAAAGATTTGATCTTTTGATCTTTAGCTAAGACATGGAATCCACTTTACAGCTTAAACTCAGTTTTGAATGAACAGATACATAGTTAGCTTTCAGTATGAAATATTATGACTTTTAAAAGTGGATTTTTCCTACAGTATGAGCATATAATTAAGGGAGTAGTATTTAGCACCGAGCGAAAAGTGTGAGATTAGCGTGTCCTATCTTCCACAAAACTACATGCCACTGTAGGATTAAGATTATTTCCACTTCTACGTGGATGACTCAGATGTGATCACTTAGCTCAGGTTATACTCCCTGGCAAGAGTATGACACCTCTCCCCAACGTGAGGTTTCTTCCTTAGAAGGACGAGACATTGGACTCCATGATAGCTCGCTCGCATGATTTATGTCGGTTAAGAGAACCTCCCTTACAGATAAGCTTTTGAAAAAGAATTTTTCTTGCAGAACAGTCTTTAAGTATTTTCCCTACAGCTTAATAGTAAAGATTTTCAGATTAGTTTCTAAAAGTATTTTCCCTAATAGTAAAGGCTTTCAGAAAAGATTAATACAAACAACTTTTAGAAAACTAAGGATAAAGGCTCACAAATTTATTTAGATTATGTCTTACAGAAAGATATCAGCTTTCACATTTCAGATTTAAAGAGTGAGTCCTTTCTACACTTAGACAGTATGATTTAAAGAAAGAATTCAAGTACATCTTTTAGAATTGGATGTTATGGCTCACAAGATTTATAAAGTATGAATTGCTCTTATTGCTTCAGATTTCAATATTTTAGACATTCTAGCTTATGTGAGTCATTTACATTTAGCATGCATTGTTTCACAAATTATGATGATGAGATGATGTTTTACTTATGCATTTCACCCCCTTATACTCAATACATCCTCAAAGTACTGATCCACATATATGTCTATCTGCTACATTGTCTCATAATGTAGGTACAAGTTTTAGTATGCACATTCAAACTCAGACAATTGCAGATTTCAGCCAGCAAGATAATGAGTCCTTTTACTTCGGGGACTTCGATTAGATTTATTTATGTTCTTTGCTTTCTTCATTCAGTCGTATTGATTCGGGATAGCTGGG
>NC_061116.1:4634552-4688693 GCF_002878395.1 Capsicum annuum
CTTTTGTCAATTTTTTTAGCTGATGTGGCACCTTTTGTCAACCTTTTAGCTGACATGGCACCATTAACTTGGACCCTATTTTATGTAATAAAGGTGTCACGTCAACACAAAAGGGTGATAAAAATGCGTTAAAATTGATTCCAGGAGGATAGTAAGACCCCTGTGAAGTTGGAGTGTGTCGTAGCAACTTTGACCATAGTTCGAGGGTTACTGGATGCTTTATCTCTTGTATTTTGTTTGTTTGACCATATATATTTCAGGTTTTTTGTGGACAAAATTCCAATTAGGATATTCAAAAACAATTCAAATATTGGAGTTGGCTATCCACAACAACCAATGCAACTACTAGCCACAATATGGGATGGTGATGATTGGGCAACAAATGGAGGATATACAAAAATCAATTGGTCATTTGCACCTTTCAAAGCTAATTTCAAAGATTTTAAAATTGGTGGATGTCCAATAATTAATTCAAATGATAATCATAATTGTAATTCACAAGATTATTGGTGGAATAAAAGAAAATATTGGGAGTTGAGCTTTAAACAAAGAAGATTATATAAAGAATATAGAGCTAAGTATATAACTTATGATTATTGTGATGATATACCTAGATATTCTATTCCACCTCAAGAATGTTCCATAAATATGATCAAAAAAAAAATGTAGAAAATGGTATCTTTGTGTAACAGAATAATATTTTATTATAATGACTATGTTTTTTAATGAAATCAATTTTTTATCTTATAGAATGATATATAATTTTTATAACGGTAGTTCACTATAGTGATCAAAAGTTTTTGTTTCTTCTTGAAAGCATTTATTTTTATTAAAAGTCTGGTCAAACACTTTACTTTTTTAAAAATAAACACTTCTTAGAAAAATTAAATACTTTTGAGAAAAAAATAAGCTCGGTCAAAACATGCTAAAAATCACGAGAAAGAAAATTATTGTCCCTGAACAACAACACCTTTACATTACAATAAAGCAAGAGAAAACATTCAACTAGTATCGCAAAATTCAACTCTTACTAAATTCAAACCCGATAAAATCACGGGAAAGATTATTATTGTATGAATTCATGTTGTAAAATCTTGTTGCACAATCATGAAATCAATAGATATCTCAAAAGCTAGAGGCGTGCTTTTGTTACTGTCCTTGAGGATATTTCACCGATAAGGTGTACCCCAGGATTCAACAAACTCTTGTAGTATAAACTAGGAGCAGAAACAACAAAGCTTAAATATTATCTCAAACCCAACAAATTGTTCACTAATTTTCTACTCTTTAACCCAAAGCATAAATGACTAAGTTTTATAGTCCAAAATTTTCACTGCTAACGTTCATATTGTTAAAAGTACCTTAAAAGCAATTTGGAGGAATTGAAGATGACAAATCGTTGGCCAACTGCTAAAAAATTAAAAGGCTACTCATTAAGATGAAAAGAGTTGTTGTCCAAGAGCTAAATATTGACCAATTAAATGCTCTCAATTGCTAGTAAAACCTTTTATTATCAATCCCCAACATATCTCCAAAGAATATTTTAAAAAAATAAGAAATTTTACTGGATCTTTACAATGAGAATAATGCATCGAACTGGTGTTTCTTGAATTAGGAACCAGATATAGATAAAATAATATCAGACTTATATAACAGTTGATGAAGTTTAGAACTTCTATGAATTAATAATTTTCTTGTAAGCCTACTGTCTCATTTATAACATTATGCCTCCACATACTTTGTTGTTTATCGCGGTTTTGCATCAATAGGTCATGCTTGTGCGTAATATTCATGAGTGCTCTAAAAATTCGTCATAATTTCATGGGAACGATTTCACTTCGCACTCATATAGATTCATTCATCAAGTGTATTTTGTTGAGCAAAACACCACTTATAAAGGATATGAATTGGATTAAGACTTTAATCAATCTCACTTTGTTTTTCAGTTTGTATTTGCACTATATTCACACACTATAGGAAGGGACATAATTTATATTGCACTTTTTGATCAACTAATGACTTGTTATTTATCCATGTAAACCTATATCATGAGATCTCCATAGATTGGTTACTGTTATTGTTAATCTTCTCAAATTGGCATAAGTCTTATTCCCCTCGATGTTTTAAATATCAGTGGTTTAGTCAGAGGATCTATCAAATTCACTTCTGACTTCACATAATCTATGAAAATTATTTCATCTTTTGGCATATGCTTTTCCATATTATGTCTAGACGTACATGTCTATTTTTATCTTTAAAAATTTTATTTTTCGTTGTAGTTATCATTGCCTGGAGATCACAATTAAAGACGGACCCACGTTGGTTCAAGTGAGTGGGTTCAGTTGAACCCACTTCATCGAAAAATAACACACTATATAATTACTTTTTATGACAGTGAAATGTAGTAAATAATTCATTTGAACCTAACTTGACATATCTTCATTTGTTGCTCAGGCGATCAAGCGGGTTCATTTTCCTTCATGGGGTTTTTACCATTTGCCTATTGCAATAATAATTGGCGTGCTTTGACCTCACGTGCCTTCTAAATTTATTACTACTATATTACTATTATTTTATCACTTAAAATTTTTACCAGTCTACTTCTTTTAAGTTTCATACTTTGAATATTTTTGTATATTGTCCTGTGTCTTGAGTCGGGCGTCTATCGGAAACAACCTCTCTACTTCATTAGAAGTAGTGGTATGGATTGCGTATATTCTACCCTCCTCAGACCCCACTAGGTGGGAATATACTGGGTTTGTTGTTGTGGTGGTGGTTTTACCACGAAAATTTTATCCAAATATAATTTCGAAAATCATGATTGGCCATAAAATTTTAGAAAATTTAAAAACTCAATTTGAATATCGAGATTTGAAAACACCAAAAAGTTGTTATAACTTTTTTCACTCCACATCACTTATAAAAATTTAAAAATAAATTCAATTTGTATTGATGGCCAAACACAACTCCAATTTTCAATATCATTTTTCACTTTGAAAATAAAAATATTATTTTATAAATTATATATTTTAATTTAGTTCAGTTGTGTAACTCTTTTTGTTGTTTTTTCTTTGCAAATAACAACTTTTTAGGAGTATTTCTAAATAATAAAATAAATCTAGATTTTGTTAACATCATATAGTTAAAAAAAAAATTGTTAAATTAATTTTTTATTTCAATTTAACTGTTTAAAAATAGAAGTAGATAATTTGTTGTTCCCTTTATTTTTATTATTATTTTCATCTTTGTTAAAACTATAAAGTGTTGATTGTAACAAAAAAGAGTTTAAAAAAATCACCAAATCTAGCTTATTGTATCGACTATTAGTTACTATTGATTGAACCCGCTTATGAAAAACTCTCGATCCGCCACTGATCACAATGTATCAATACATAAAGTGGTGATTTCGGGTCAATTAGAATACTCGCCAAGAAGTTTCTCAACTACTAGGCCTCATTAACAGTAAACTATAATGCAATAAATTTACATTTCATAGTTTATCTTGCAATTAAGGTCTGTTTGGCTGATTTTCATGTTAGTGCGTGCGTTCCCATCAAGAGTAAACACATAACCACTAGTGGATTTTTTTTCATCTAAATCAGAGATTCAGTTGGCGTCACTGTATCTTTCAAGTACAACAAAAAATTCACTATATTTAATACAAAAATTTATGGTACCTTTCAAATATTTTAAATGTCCTATCAATGCATGTCAATGATTATTATTAAGATTATGAGTATATCTACTCAATCTACACACAACATAAGCTATATTGGGTCTAGTAAAATTTATCAAATACTAACTATCAATTATTTGAGCATATCTATTTTGAGAAATAACTTATCCATGATTATCTCAAACTCAGCAAATTGAAAAGAGGGAGAAGAAGAAAAAATATTTGTTATTATTCTAGTTTTTAACCCAAAGCACAAATGACAAGTTTTATAGTCTAAAATTTTTACTGCCAATGTTCACATCGTTAAAGTGTCTTAAAAGCAATTTAGAGGAATTGAAGATGACTAATCTTTAGCCAACAACTAAAAATTAAAAGGCTACTCATTAAGATTAAAAGAGTTATATGTCCAACAGTTAAATATTGATCAATTAAACATTATATTTTTGGGATATTAGTTAAGTGAAAATTATCTCAAATATATTTTTAATTGTTAATTACAAGTTTTAGCATAACTTTTCATTAATTATTAAATTTAAGAAATAATTACAAGTTATAGCAACTTTTGAGAAAAAATATATTTTAATTAAATTTCTGAAAATTAATTTTTTAATATTCATTATTTGTATTATTTCCTTATATTTAGCATTTAACATTTATCACTCCTAATTAATGATTTTGGATAATTATGGCAAGTTAAGATATTAATATTTTCTTTTAATAATTAAATATCAAAGTTTGTTTATAATTTAAGGAGTTATATATAATAAATATATTTTATAAAGTTAAGAATTTATTTCATACTTTTTATTAACTTGAATAAATTAATTAGATTATACACTTTTTTTCTATATTTTACAGTATTTAATTACCAATAGAAGTCTATATATTTACCTTTTTAAACTTTTATTCATACGCACTATATATTTTAACTTTTACTAACTATCAATAAAAGTTTTCCCTTCTTTTATGACATCTTCAACTCATTACTCTTGTCAACTTATTTTCTTTTTTTTTAGTATGATCTTTGGTTTCCCAATGTCATTCACCATTGAGCTTGGATTCATAGCTTAAACTTTTTCTTCTTTTCTTGAGACAATGTCCGAAAAAATCAAGTTTGATTCTACTCCTAATAGGAAAAGTCCTAGAATTATACAACAAAATAGTCTTATTAATCTTTCAAGACCATCGTTTGATTTAGGGTGCTTTATCCCATCTCCAAATTCAAAGAACAACAAAAAAGTAGTTGAAGTTGATTCTATTTCTCATAATAAAATTGAAATCTTGCCCTAGAAATCTATTTTAAATTTTTTTTTATTGACAGTTCAATAAAAATATTTATTACCTTTTAAAAATATGTGTAGGACTGCTGCAAACACTGCTTTACATAACAAGATAATTCTTGAATTTGTATTGGCTGACATAAAAATTGAAGATAAAGATTGGTTCTGCACCTTGATTCACACTGGAAGACCATGGAATGATGAGGTATGTTTTCTGTATTTTATTTGGTATTGAATAATTTCTTCAGGTTTATTTTGTGTGTAGATAGCAGTACAAAGCATAGTCTTTCCGAAAATTTAATTTTAGGGGATCATACATAGTTTCTTGAGTCTTGAAGATTACACTTTTGTGGCTAATTCATTCAGTTTATGAGCCTTGAAGATTACACTTCTTCGATGCCTACCTGCTTCATTGATTTTGTTTACATTCTTCTTCTTTTTTTTTTCTCTTTCAAACATCATACATTTGGAAGCTCAAGTTGGAGAAATTTGAGTAAGAGCATTTTGTCGATGATTTCAAACATTTTTTCAATTCTCCTTTCCTTTCATAATGGACTAAATCATATATAGTTTATACTTTCTTTTGGAATTTAATGCATTTAATTATGTTGTTTGCTAGTGTCACGCACTCTATTTTGTTTCTTACATTCTATAATGTTTGATAGTGCCATGCATTCTATTCCTTTGACAAAATATTCTTGTCCTTCAAGTGATATGCGATACAAGATTTGCTTGTATACTTGTGCATTCATTGTTCATATGTGATGTAAATTTAGTGTATGAAATTAAACTAACCGTCTTGTCAGTGTTTTATTTTGTTGGAGAGGGGATTCACAATGAGAGTATTGCAAAGTGCGTGTTATAGTTGTAAGAATAGAAAACTAGTTAGTGTGTAAGTTATTTCCCCCAAATTGAGTAAAATAGTTAACTTTCTCTACAATCCGTGATAATCAAATGTTTAGCATTCTTTATTTTTGATTCTTTGTTCTTGCTTAGTTTAATGTGCCATACCATTTTAACTTTTTTAATGTGTGGCACCTTTATTATTTGTTGAACGAGAAAAGTTCTGTTTTTTTATCATATCATGGGTGTCACACCCCTTTTTTAACTCCAAAAGATTCGGTTTTAAGTTCGAAAGAGTTTTTATTATTAGAGTGACAAAAAATGAAAATTTTATTTCGAAAAGGATTATTTTCATTTAAACTTAGAGTCGCCACTTGACATAATCGGGTGTGTCAAGTCACCTCTAAAAATCTTTTTCAAAACGGTTTTGACTCTTTAAAACTGATCCGCGAACAGAGATTCCGACTAAGAAATTCTGTTGACCGAGGGGAAGGTGTTAGGCACCCCTCGGTCCCGTGACTTGACCACGATCACTTGATGGAGAGTATCGGCTAATTAGACACCACGAATGTATAAACCACACAAAGCACATAAACAAACATCAACAACAATCCAAAACCAAAATAATAATGTCTAGTTCAAATATACAGTCCAAAATTAGAAAAATTGCGAAAAATATAAATCCTACTCTAAACTAACCCTAAACTATGCTCAGATTCTTTACCCGATGTCCCGGGCCGTGATCACGAACCTCCTTTGCGTACATGATGCGTCAGGGCATTCTCCGGATAAATCAATACAAATCCCTCGAGTTTAGTGTGAGAAAATCAAACTATTCAATAAAATTTCAAACATTTCATGAAATTTTCAACATTCAATTAAACAGAGCTTAGTCCTTAATTTGCCTACCCGAACCTACATTGGCTTATTCATTTCAACATCTCATAATAATATCATGTTTCATATCAACAACCAATCAAACTTGATCCGAATCTAACCTTTTTCATATGATCTCCTCTTATAGATAGACTAAAAAATCGAACAGAGTTCTTTTTGTAGCACTTCGCCGCCCAACTTCTTTTTTTATCAATCGCTATTAAAACATGATCAAATTCATTCCTCAAACCACCAAAATCGAATCAACAAGCATCATGATCATAGCATCGATAACATCAAACAATCATAATCACCCAACAAAGAAATAAAAAGATGAAAGGAATAGAATTCGACCTCAATTTGAAGCTTTCGAGATTTAGTATTAACTGGGTGAAAAGACGAAACCCGTGACCGGACCTCGAATTTAACCTCAACTCCAAGATCGGTATCGAGAATTGAAATCCAAAACTGTTCTCGATGCGTCGACTGAAAACGGACAAAAACTACAGATCCCAAAATAATACAAGGCTGAAGAATCAAACGAAAACCAACAAATTAGATCTGACCCATGCAAAACCTAATCGTAAAAGAAAATTGGTTTAAAACTGGGCCGATTTCCAAGAAGCATTCGATGCTGATTCACGTTTTCTGGCCAGTCATGCTTTGGAATTGAAGGAAACAATGAAAGCGCGTGTTTTCCTTTACGAAGAAACGACTCCAAAGAAATGAATTTCAAAGAGGACTAAGAGAAGATGAAGATGACAATCCCTTTTTTTTGTTGTTGTATCTATACCAGTAGAGAAGAAACCGAAATCACCAAAAATGGAATCCTTCTATATCTGTGCGTGTATGTGTTCTTCTGGAGAAGAAATAAAAAAAAAAGAAAAAAAAATGTTTCTAGCCTCTTTCCCTTCCAGTGAATACCCGTCTTCCTCCTCTCTTGTCCTCGTCGGAAGAAACCAGAATACCACCCTTTTTTTTGCTTATCTTTTCTGTGTTAAGAGAGTTCGAAAGATTAGTGTAGGTTTCGAGGTTTTTGTGGGTGTTAATGGTGGTTCTCTCTGTATGATGAAAATTTTTTAGAGGGAGATCCTGATGAAAGGAAAAAGGAATCCCTTGAGAGTTTCTCCCCCCTCTCTGTATATTTTCTTTGTGACCAAGAAAAGGTAGGGGTCATATGGGGTAGGGGTGAGGTTAGGGGTATGGGGTGGTTAGGTGAGAGGTGAGGTGTTGTTTTTTAATTGGAGGGGTAAGGGTTAGATGTCTATTTTTGATTGGGTGAGTTGTTGGAATCTTAAGATAAGACAAAATTAGTTAGGATTTGTTATTTGGATAAAAATAAAAGGGAATAAATAAATAAGTAAAAGATGAGGTGGTTATTCATTTATTTTTCTTGAAGAAAATTATTGGATGGGATCAAAGTGCGTGATAACGGAGTAAGGATTATTTTTTACGGGATAAAATTACGTGTCTACAATGGGTTTGCCGCAGTTTATTTTTGGTGTATTTACCCGCATACCTACTCTCTCTGGCTGCTTTTAATGACTGACTAAATTAATTGTATGTAATATTTTTCATGCTACGAATTGTGTTTATAAAAGAATGATGACTCCAACTGTGTATGCTAGTGTATAATTCTGATTAATATGCTTGAATTGCGAGTATTTTGTGCACAATACACACTAATTATGCTATTGTATAATTCTCTTTGTCCTGTGTTGTGCTGCATATCTGTATTATATGTTTGCTTTTTTCTAATATAATTTTTGTTTATTCAACATGTTGATATGATAATATATTACTTGAGAAAAAAAATCAAAGTACAGTGTCGTGAAGCCTATTACATACATCACTACTGATGTCTTCTTTGTTAAATGAATACGTTTAATTCATCAACAATGGTTAAGTTTGAATAAAGATATGAGTTGTATCACTCCTGAACACCATGTTAGCCAGTACATTAGGGGTTACAAACTGCTTGCCAATATTCCCTGGGATTCAGTTGATAATATCATCATTCCTGTGAATGTTAGTGAGTTATTTCATTGGATATTGGTTGTTTTTCAAATTAGACATAGGTGTCTATATGTTTATGATTCAATGATGGGAGGTGATGTCCATTCAAATAATGTTTTAGATCATGTTCGATTTCTTTCTACCATGATATCTATGTTTTTGGTTGCCACTAATTTTTACGGGAAACGTTCGGATATTGACTGACATCGAAAAGCTGCATACATTGATAAATCACTGAGTAAACCTTTGGAGTATGTCATTTTGAAGGATACACCACAGCAAGGACCACAATCTAAGTAAATTATATTTAAATTTTGGTTTTAATTATTTATATTAATATATATGTTGCTTTATAAGTGATTTTTCTGATTTTCTTTTTTACAGTGACTGTGGTATGTTTGTATGTGCCTTCGCTGAGTATGTTAGTCATGGCATGTTTGATATTTCCAGTAGACTTTTTAGTGTTGTCATCCATCGACTCAGATATGGTGTACTACTATGGGATTATGCCAGACGAAAGCAAAATGATGGAGCAATCAGTGAAAGTGAGGCAACTGAAAATGTTACTAGCAAGCATAGTGGTTTCAAAAGATCTAAGGAGCAGTTTGGAAGTTCAAGAACACGATAATACCAGTCATAAAATATTACAATAGTAGTTGTTTTTATTTAGTTATTGTATTTTTTTATGGATGTTTTGATATTTGAAAGTAGTAGGATCTTTTCTAATAGTTACAAGGATACCCAGAATTTTTTTGTTACTCTATATTAATTTTGGTTCTTTTTGGTTAAACTTTATTTATGTGATGAAGTAAAGCAACAGTGTTTTTAATTGGGAAAGTTCTTGTGCTTGTATTAGTTCTTGTAGATATATAATATTCAACCCAATTTGATACTTGCATTTGTTGCATTAAGCGGTTATATATTGTATTTCTTGACGTGCAGAGTCCCATTCAAATGCAGATTCCCATTTAAGTCTTGTATTTCTTGATGTTAATTCTAATAATTCGACATCCTTCAGCAGTCCTCTTTCTTATGTAGATGAATATTTTTTTAAAAAAAAAAGATGAAACACATCATCATGCTCTGAATATTAGCTTTTAACTAATTTATAAAAATTTTGCAATTTTTCATTTGTATATGTCAAAAAGAATCTCCCATTTTTAAGGTCATTAGGTGTAGAAGGAAACCAAAAACTGTGTTAATGGCAATCAAAATTTGGCAACCCCACAGATATTAACCAAAGATAAACTTAGATAAGATAAAAAGAAGTAAAACTTTATGATTCAAATAAAAAAACAATAAGCAGAAGCTTTTTTTCTTGATTCTTTTATTGTGCATTAAACGTCTGCTCCAACATGGTTTATATACAATGCATAAGTGACCTACCTGCTTATTTCTCCTTATCTCTATCTTTGAACTTTACATACATCCAAATATGATTCAACAGATTGTAATCTATTAGGCAAACTAGGATGGTAAATATCTATCACTATCTTACATGGATAGGAGTCCTAGTTTGCAACTACTGCACATTACTGTGCATTTCTGGTGTATGTTGTTATTTTCTGCAATATTATATATGTGCTCAGTCATATTAATTGAAAAATAAATTCACCAAATCTCAAACATTTGATCATTTCAAACCAATAAAAATAAATATCCATAACCACAAATTACTTAAAACAATACAAATCTGAACACTTGAATTTATTTATCATAATTATTTTTAAAAAAATATTAGCATCAACATAAAGTAAGAAACATAGATTCCATCTTAAGCAGGTGGTGCATGTTTGTGGCAAGTCCTTTTATTGTTGATACAGGTCAAAGAGGCATCTTAGCACTCGAGGACATGAAGATGTGAGTGAAGACCTGAGCTTGTGGGGATGCCCATCCAAGGAACAAGCTTTGAAGTGTTGAGAACAAGTCCCAATACTCCAAAATCGTCCAAGGAGTAAACTACAAGACCGCTCCTTTATTTGGGCTCATTAAGGGCCTTTTGATCATTTTTGTAATAAGTATTGCCCTAATCTATAAATAGAACATTTAGGTTATTTTGTCATCTAAAACTTTGATGATATATCTTGTAAACTCATTGAGAGTGTTTGGTAAGGTGGAATCCTTGTGGCAAGGTGAAATCCTTGTGTTGTTAACCTGCTTAGCAACGGTGGTTGCTTGGAAGTTCTGATTCCCTTGAGGTCTCTGTAAGAGTGTAGGTGTCTTATATTCATGTTGTTTGTGTTTTGATGTTTAATATACATCTTAGTGCCTATAACGTGTAGTACATTATGTCTCACTATCTATCCTCTTAGTTATAGTCATCTTGTTTTCCATTTTGCGTTGCTTGTTCGTCTCGTGGTAGTGGACTGTTTTGTGCCATTTCGTGGGCTGTTTTAGCACTTCATAGGTCGTTCTTGTATCATTTGGTGTCAAAGTCATCATTGATTTCGTTCCGACGAGATCAATCTTGGGTTTGTTCACTAAAAAAAAGTGTTGAAAAATTCAAAAATAGTAATTTGTCCACGTTTTTATGCTTAGGATGAAATTTGAAGCCTAGTTTTCTTGTGATTTTTTTGTATTTTGTGTTTTCTAGTGTTAGATCTTTGTTTCCTAACATTAGAAGAGGTGTCCAAGGTCAAAAAATCTCACAAAAAAAAGTTATTCTACGGGTTTGGTGCCTTGGCCGAAATGGTATTGTTGTTTGGCCGAATTTGTGTCTAGATTTAGGTGTTGTTTTGATTGTCTTTGTTGTTTTTGGTGTTGGTTTTCTTTTTATCTAACACTATTTGAGTCTAACCCAAGTTCTTGAGCTAAAAAAAATTGCAAGTTATTGTGGAAAGAGTGGATGGTTTTGTTGTTGTTGTTGTTGGAGTTCTTGTGTTATGTTGAAGAAGTCTTGTAAAAGGTTGTTGTTTGATCCAAATTCAAAGGGAAGAGAGTGCGGGTTCTTTTTAGTCTTGAAACAACTTTCAAGACATTACCAAAGGGGAAAAAGAACAAAAGACCTCCCAAAAGTCTTCATACCAAGAAGAAGTAAGTTCATTTTTTCTAGACAAGCCAAAGGAGAAAAGGGGGACAAGACCTCCAAAACGTTGTCTTGCCATTTTTGTGCAAGTAGGTGAAAGAATTTATGAGTCTTGAAAGTGGAGTTTAGACCTTGTTTGTCCTATAACTTAGCCGAAATTCTCCTCTTCCATACATGAAATTGAACAACGAGTTTCTTGAATCAAAAGTTATTCAACTTCAACCACATTCCAACGTCTAATAGTTAAGTACCACGTCATCAAAGAGCTCAAGAACATTGGATTTTCTAGTTTCACTTACTTGTTTCAATTAGTTTCAGTTTTTTTGATTCTCATGCTAATTAGCAAACTGGTAAATTCCTACTAGGTTGTAGATTAGTTTTTTAGTACGTTTTCTTTCTTGTTAAGCGTTGCATTGTGTGCTTTTCTCATTTTTAAGTCGTAGTATTTTCTTTGGTCCAAGTTCGAACATCATTTCTTGAGTTGTTTCAAACAAGAATCTACTCCGACCTCGAGCCACAATTAGGATCAAATAACCTCATTGGAGTATAAGTGAGTTATCAACACTTGTGAGGACAATAGAGTGAATACTTCAAAAGTATGAGCTTGAGAGATTGCGGACTGTTTTGAGATGAATTGTGGACTGATTTTTGCTAACCTTTAATGTGTTTGCTATTTTTGTGTTGTTTGTTTAGTAGTTCTTGATAGGTATAATGGCGAATGAAGGTGAAATGCCTAGTTGGTTTAAATCCATCGTGGCAAAACTTGATGTCCTGGATAGCCACTTGGGATCTTTTGAAGGGAAAATGGAGAGAATGAAAGGACGAATGGAAAGAATGAAAAGAATAATGGATAGAATGGATGGACGAATAGAAAGGACGGAGAGCTCTATTTGCAAGAAGTTGGATAACTTGATAGAGCATCCAAAGTTTCCTAATCCAATTCCCATGAGTGGCCAAGCTCCACATGAGCTACTAGGTAATCAAACTAACTCTTGCACTCTAGTGAATAAAGCTAATAACCAACTAAGTGTGAATGATAGTTTGTCTTTAAGTGAGACGAATGTGCCTTCATTTTGTGATGATAATGTACAACTTGAGATTGTGGATACACTAGTTGATCCACCTAGTGTTGAAGCCATTGTGGCAAGTGATAGTATATTGTCTTATGGAAGTCATGAAGACCAATTTGTGTGTGAAAATAGTGATGTTGAACATGTTGGCCGATTAACTAAGGATGGCCCCTCTAGTTATTTTTGTTATAGATCATGCAAGTACAGAGGAAATATTTGATCGTAATTGTATTACTATTGGGGTAGGGAAGTGTGTCCCCAACCCGTTCCCATGGACACTCCACCCATTTGACTCCGGTAATCATTTGAAATATGGTGATGATGTCATTTGGAATTACTTGAATATGCATTGAATGTGTGGTTTTCCTATCTCGGCTTTAAGCCTATTTGTTGTTCCAAGAAGAGTCTAAGTTTTCCACTTGATAAGTAACTCTTGTTCCTTGTTTCTTGTCATACTTATGTGGGTTGCCTAATTTATTCTTTCTTGGGAGGGTATTCGGGTAAGAGGGATGTTTGGTTGTATGTGAAGTTTGAGCCACCTTGGCAAGATACTATGATTTATTACTCTAATCCTAACCCTCATACCTTGAGGAACTTGTTTGCTTGTCCTTCCTATTATTTTGCAAGGTTCAGATTAGCGGATGAATCCTTTCTAAGGAGAGGAGGATGATACGGGTCAAAGAGGCATCTTAGAACTCGAGAACATGAATACGTGAGTGAAGACCCGAGCTTATGGGGCTTCCCATCCAAGAAACAAGCTTTGAAGTGTTGAGAACAAGTCCCAACACTCCAAAACCATCCAAGGAGTACACTACAAGGCCACCCCTTTGTTTGGGCTCATTAAGGGCCTTTTGGTCATTTTTTGTAATAAGTGTTGCCCTAATCTATAAGTAGAACATTTAGGTCATTTTGTCATTTAGAACTTTGATGATATATCTTGTAAACTCATTGAAAGTGTTTGGCAAGGTGGAATCCTTGTGGAAAGGTGGAATCCTTGTATGCAGAAATTCATTCGATGCTTTTACCTACATTCAGAAACAACTTTAATACTCTATTTAATAAACAAAAAATTTAAGTCATGTAAAAAGTAATGGATAAAGGACTTACCATCATTCTCTGAGAAAGCAAACGATTATTTGTCAAAGTACCATTATATTTGATTGTCAACTCTGTTAATGTATTTGTTGCCTCCTCATGTTGTTTTGCATTCCATGATTCAATCGTTGACCTCTGTTGGTGTTGTTGAAGGATTCCGCTATGTTTGATGTCATCGTCCAAGTCCGTTTAACAGTATAATGAACCCTTACCCATTTGTCGTAGACAATTTCAAATAAATACCCCCTAACTCTCTTATTTATTTGGTCCACCCTTCCTATTGACTCTTCAAATTGATGTAGAGTATATGCCTTTGCCATTGCAAAAAAAAAATTTATGCAATTCTTCAAGATTCTTACGAAAGTTTACCTTTATGTTGCACCACAAATGACAAATACAAGCATGATGTGACAGATTTGGATATACTGTGGATGTTGCCTTCCAAATACTCTCGTTTCTATCGGACATTATACACATACCTTCCTTTTCCCCAAATGCAATCTTAAATTTATCAAAAACCCAAGTCTAAGATGCAATATTTTCTGAATCAACCACAACATAAGCAAGGGGTAGTATATGACCTACAATCATGATATACTTCATATAATTTACTGGTTGATTACTTTTTAGCAAGATAAACAAAATACATACATATGACACACTAATAGTATACAACACCTTAACATTATGATATGATTTCCATTTCAAAAAAAAAAAAAAGCTTTACCTCCTGGGTTCAACGTGTTCGCAGTCAGCATAGTTTCATCGTAAAGAAATTTTAGAGCTGCTCCATCGACTACAATAATCGGCCTACAATATTTCTATCCACGAATTGAAGCGTCCAATGCAACAAACGCATACAAGAATCTATTTTCTTTGGTTTTCTCCCAGCTAACAACAGATCTAGGATAATGCTTTTCCAATATATATAAATAACCTGATATCTTTTGATATGACTCGGTAGGATCACCGCGTAATATTTTAACTGCTTTGGTTTTTGCAAGCCATGTCTGATGATAATCTAGTGAAATCGCATGCTCCCTCATCATGTCAGAAACAATATCATTGGGAGTGTATATTCTTTTGGTATACACATAATTACCTAAGATCAATCCGGCTACCACTTTTGTCATCCCTTGACGCCTTGCATAAACTTGATCCTTTATTGAGCATGTATGAATGTCGCAATACTTTCTTATCTTAAAAATCTTTGATTTGTTAATTCTGGAAGAACGAAGAAACCAAGTACAGTTCTCCACCACACAAATCAAATAGTAGCTGTTAAATTAAACGAAAAATTATTACAACAAATCAGGTATCTGATTAACATACAACTAAAATATCCAATTTAATACATACAAAAAAAATATTCTTACCTGCTTCCACTTGACCTTTCAGTTCGATAAGAGAACTGTTTCATAAATGCGTGCAACTTCATAACATTAGCCAGTGTTTGTCTATCCTTGTAAGTCTGTTTTATAACTATGTTGATATTCGTTACATCACAAATTATATCCACACGTTCTTCTTTAAAATCTAGACTTATCCTGATCAAACGAACACAATCTTTTGAAAATAGCTTTCTCCTTTGTTCATCTTTTCGTTAGAATATTGTTGCCTAACACAAACAATTGCTCCTTCATTTTGGTTAATTACACCGTCCGATTTATCCAAAGTTGTAACGTACGATGGATATTTTAAGAAGAAATCAGCAACCGTTTTCTTCTGTTCCAGATACACCTATACTCTTGTATCATTGTGTGTGACCACAGTTGGCCATCTATCACTTATTATGTATCGTAGTTCAAGTTTTTTTCTGCAGATGTGTCTATCATTAGTTGTGTTGCAATTACTTCTACTAATCCTTTGTATTTTGTTGTTGTATCATACATTATCTCATCAATTCCAAAATCCCTCGATATTCCTGTTTATACAATAATTTTAGTATTCATGCAATTGATAAACATCCAAAATTCAACAATGTAACAACAGATAATTAAAGAAACACACCAAAAAATATTTAAATTCGTTTATAAGGCGTAAAAAAGATTAACAAACTTGACGAATCTCATCTCCCTCCATGACGTATCATGATTGAATGCAAATTAACAGAATTCATATTTGTTCTCCAAAGTAATACTTGTTTTTGCTTTTCTCTCAAATTATAGTCAACATCGCTTAGCTAGAAAGCGTTTTTTGTTTACTGGCAGAGAGAAATCATGTACAAAGAGGAAGGTAGTATATGAAGATGAAACTCTTAATGCAAGCATTAAAATAGGAACAAAAATAAACAGTTAGAGGGATTTGTGGTGGATAAATATCAGTAATTAAGGTTAACTATTTGTAAGGAAGGTAAATTTTATATTAATTGTATTAAATTTTACTTTTCCTTTTTCATTAATTACTTTTTTTGTATTTTCAACAAAAAAAAAAAATGGTTTTTATATATTTTTGTAAGATGAAAGTTGTTATAACTTGAAAACTTAAAAGTTTTGCTATAACTTGTAATAACTAATCTAATAAGTTTATATAGTTAATTTTCCCTATTGTTAATAAAAAATTTATTATCAATCCAAACCTAATAAAATAAAAAATATTGTCTGTCCCAACAAAAATACCTTTATGTTAGAAGGAAATCGAAGAAAATACTCGAATTCTATTACCCACTTAAGCACTTAAGATCGTTTAATAGCTAGTTTGGAGGTAAATTATACAAGTATTAAATCCTACACAAGGAAAACACTGTTTGATAAATGGTTAGAAGATAAATTATTCATATACATTAATCTAGTGTTTGTTTGGAAATATAAAATTAAATAATACATGAATATAAAAGTTAAAAAGGAATCTATATATTATTTTATGTAAGATAGAAGGTGAAATAACTAATACATCGATACATGTACATAAAGGAAAAATCTTTTTGACCATAAAATTTGGCCATAATAGTAATAAATCATATTCCCACTATAAACTAGTTAGTTTTATGACACTTTTACCCTTTTCATCCTAAATTTGAATTTCTAACATTACTTTAGATATTATACCATTTTCAAATACATTGAAAACTATCCCAATACATGGGAATAGACAATTTATGTATTCTATTTATAATTATTTTCTTAATTGACAATTACTTACATAATTAAATAATTACCAAATGTAGTAATATGTAATTAAGAAAAAAATTAATTAGTACAAATTTATTTATTAATTGTTAGTTATGTTTTTTTTCTTTTTAACGTTTGTAGTTGTTTAATTTTAGTTCAACTTTTAATTATGTAGTATAGTTTATTTGAACATATTTTGAGAAATTTAATTAAATTGTTTTATTTATTTTTTATCTAGTTCGATTTTCTATTTTTTTAAAATGAATATGAAAATTATTGTATGAAAATAGAGTTTTAAGGGTGATTTCCTAAATAGTCAGCTAAGTTTTATAATTTTTCTTCAAATATCACTTATGTTTTATTTAGGATCATAATATCACTCATCTATCACTTTTTTCCTCAGAAAATAGTAAACACCTCAGAAGTCTTCTTCTATCTTAGTTGACATGAATGTCATTAATTTTTTTTTTTTTTAAAAGATTAGACCTATTTAACTCATCAAACTCATTTAATCAAACTATAATTCCTTTTTTCTTTGAAAAAATGCATTAGTTTATTAAAAAAAATTATACTTAGAAAAACTTTATCGGTACTAAAACTTGACATATATTTTTATTTTTTCAATGGCCACTCATATCTTTTGAATTTCCTACAAAAACTATTTTTAATTTCTTAGAGATAATTATATGACTCAACTATCACTATTATTCTCAAAAAAAAAAAAAAAAGTATCTTATATGTCTCTTTCTCTTCTAATTGGTGGGTCATGTTATTAAATTATAATTTTTTAATAATGGACTTATTTAAATCATCAAACTTATTTAGTAAAAATTATATTCTTATTCTTTTCTTTTAAAAAAATATATTGATTTATTAAGAAGAAATTTTCATGCTTAGAAATCTTTTATCATTACTTAAACTTTCAAATTTTTTATAAGGTTATTTTCTTGGATTGTTAGAAATATTTTTGGAGTCGCTTATAAGAATCACATTTTGTTTTTGTTAAGACAATAATATCACTCAGTTATCAATATTTTTCTCAAAAAATCACTAAGTACCTCAAAAATTTCCTCCTCTTCTAATTAGCATGCCGTGTCAGTAAACCATCATTTTTAAAAAAATACTAAACATATTAACTCCGAAAACTCATTTAACCAAAATAATAGTTTTATCTTTTTACATATATATATTAATTTAGTAAGAAGAAATTCTCATACTTAGGTATTTATACTTTTTTTCTAGAGTTATTTTCCTAGATAATCATTCAGGTTTTTATATATAATTATCTACAAAGATCAGTTGTTTTTTTAAAGAAAATAATATCACTAAATTACTTAAGTTAGCTAGAGATTTTAATTTGCATGTAAAATAATATGATAAAGATTAAGTATGGTAAAGAATTTCTAAATAGGAAAATTAAAATAATGGTTTTCTTTTAAAAGAATAAAGTTATAGTTTTGAATAAATGAGTGTGATGAATTAAATGATTTATTATTTTAAAAATATGATTTTAATGACATGGCATGTCAACTAAAAGAGAAGAATATTTTTGAGGTGTTTAGTATTTTTTCTTAGGAAGAGTGATAGTTGACTAATATTGTGGTCAAGATGTTGAGTAATATTGTAGTCCTAAATAAAATATAAGTGATATTTGAAAGAAATTCTCAAATTCACTCAGAGTTTTAATAATAACATGTTTTGGCATGTTTAAAATTGTGTTATTTTATATTTGTCTACAGATGGATATACTAACAAAATACGTCATGGTTAAATGTAAAAAGTTATTTTGCTAAATAATTTAACCACAATATTTTTTTTCGTAACATTTGTAGCAATAAATGTGGCTAAAATTTATATGCATATTTTATATGGTCCATGACTAAGAATTTATACTTGTTGCTATGAAATCTATTATGTTGTAGACTATAGTTATAAAGAAAATTTTACTTTACAATATATATATATATATAGTGATTTTAGCCATGACAAATAATTTATTTCTATTTTCATATAATTAGCGAGAATTTATAAAATCTTCTTTAGATTAAATATATTAATTAATAATAGATATAACAATTTATTTATTCAAATTATATTTGAAACTTATAAATAAGATCCTGTAAATTGGAATTAAGTCAAATAATAAACACCTCTAAAATTCTTAAAACACTTGATCATGATGAAGCTTGAGTGAAACATATTAAAATTTTGTTTAAATTCTTTATAATCAATTAATTGAAGTTAATAGAACCATTAATACAAACATTTATTTTTTAAAAAATTATATTTAAAACTTACAAGTTATAAAATTGATCGCATCATTGAAAACACTAATTAAACTAGACCGATAAAGATATTATTTTGATGAAACAACTCTAAAGTAAAATTTAGTAAAGTTAATTTGTTTAAATTTGTTATAAGTCAGGTTCTTAAGACAGGAAATCGGGTTTTCTGAATATCTCTCTTCCTGTCTGGCCTATTAAGTAAGTTAGTTAGAGATTGAAACTGGACCTGAATAAGTTGATTAAAAAATAACAAAATCTAATCACTTATTTATTTAGATATAAATTATTGTACAAATACACTATTGTGATAGCTATGTTCAATTATTAATCCTTGGTTCAACTAATTATAACTATATTTATAATAATTATTAATTAATAATTTAGTATTAGACTATAAAAATACTATTCAGATAGATGAGGTTCGAATTTTCAAATAAAATAACCAATGTCGTAGTACTTGATCAAGGTAAAGTGTGTTGATTTGTTGTTATCACAATATTTTACAAATTATATTTGAAAATTATATATATATATACATATATATATATATATATATATATATATTATTTAAGCGTAATAATTAAAAAAGTCATTAGAGATCATTTTAGTAACAAATTTAAGTAATAATTCATAATTAATCAAATCGTCGTAATATAGGGGTGAAAGACGACTTCTATGATTAACCCTTATATCTCATTCTCTTTTGATTGATAGATGTGAACTATATGCATAATTTCTATAAGTGTCAACGTTTATCAGGTTTAAGGTATATTGAATTGTCGTTATTATTATTATATATTTCACCAAAAAAAATTATTGTTATTGAGATATCTTACAAATTATGCCTGAGAATTATTTAAATATATATTTTAATTTTATTTAATCATATACTTAAAAAATAAAGAATTAAAGATCATTTTAGTGACAAATATAAGTAATGATTCACAATTTATCAAACCAGCGTAACATCGGGGAGAAAGACTTGTATCATCAACACTTACGTTTCACTCTCTTTGGTTCGACACATATGACTATGTGAATATTTTTTATAATGTGTCGACATTTACCAGTTCTAAATTGTGATGAGTTGTCTTTATTAAAATATTTCAAAAATTATTTTTGTAAATTATTCAAATGTATAGTTTAATTTTATTTTAACATAATAATTAAAAATAATTAAGCATTGTGCCACTTAAATGGGCATTTGTGATTTATTTATATCACTTATAAAGGATGGTAAACAGACAACAGATCAATATGTTTGCTTGTGTTGCCTCCTTAGATATTTTTTTTTTTATTTGTTTATTTAATCTTTCTTTTTAATCTATTATATATTTGAGAATTACGTAAAAGTATTACAAATCATAATAATTACCAACTTAAAATAATTAAAAAGACATAAAAATTTAATTGGCACCCTAAATTTTATTACTGCCACATAAATTGAGACAAAAGAACAAGTACTGTAAATCACAATAATTAATAAATTAAAATATTTTAAAAAGTATATTAAATTTTTTAGTACACTCTCAAAATTGTATCAATACCACATAAATTGAGACAACAGATATAACATATATTATTTAAAAATTATGTTGAAAATTATTATGTTTGTAAAAAAATTAAACTACATAATTTAAATAATTTTTAAATGTAATTTGAAAATAATTTAATAACGAAAGTTAAAACTCTAACACTTTAAACATGGTAGACATTAATGTATCATAAAAATAGTAAAAATTATATAGTTCATAAGTATCTATTCTAGTTAATATTAACCTAAGAAAGTCGTGTATTAATATTGTAGTCTTGCACCCTTATGTAATGCTGGTTTGCTAATTTGTGAATCATTACTTATATTTGAGCATATTTTATTTGTTAAATTTTAAATCTAATTTTTTTCATATTTGAACGATATTTTAAATATAATTTAAAAATATTATAATAACGGCAGTCAAGACTTAAACACTTTAGATGTGGTGGATATTGACAAGTTCTAAAAATCAAAGTATTCATTTTCGTCGACTCTAGTTAACAACAACCCAAAGTGTTGCGCCCATATTACATTGATTTGATAATTTGAGAATCATTACTTATATTTGTTATTATTTTGACTTCTAATTAAATAACTCTATAAATTATTATGTTTTGAATAAATTTAAAACACATATTTAAATAAAAATTTAAACATAATTTGAAAATAATACAATAATGACAGTAGAAATTAAACTAAAAGCATGGTAGAAATCACCACTCTATATAAATCATAAAAATCATTGACCCATAAGTGTCAATCCTGTTTTATAACAACTCAAGAGAGTCACATATTAATGTTGAAGTTTTATAGCTTCCTGGTGTTGTAAACGCTCACTTTAGTTCCCAGTATAGTTTCTAGGGAGAAAAGAGAGGGAATGAAAATGCTTTTTGATCTTCTTGGTTCACCGTCTATCTTTATCTGGGATTGGTCAATCCTTCTGCTTATACTTATGGGCTCATGAATAGAGTCATTGGGTAGGGAGCACACTGTAGTTGGGGACTAAGTGAGTGAAGGTGCCAAGGTCGGTCACTCTTAGAGGCCCGGGCGTACCTGTGTGGCTAGCCTAACTCATCTATCCAGAACTAAGCAATAGTGAAAAAGTCAGGAATATCAATAGGCAGCTCGTCGAAGCTTATCCAGGCTTTTGCTTTTTCTTTTTCTTTTATACCTTAATTAGACGGTAGTGGTTAAATAAAATTGTTTATTTACTAGAAAAAAACGTTGACGTTTTACATATTTACTAGTTATCATCTTTTAAAAAGTACAATAAAAATTCAAATAATTAATGATGACCTTAGTTCACATCGACATAAGAGAATACTCACGTATTAATATTGTATTCTTGCTCCTCTATATTAAGCCGATTTGATAACTTGTGAATCATTAGTTAATTTTATAATTAATGAAACCTCTAATTAAGTAATTCTATTATTTCTTATATTTAAATAAATTTAGAAACTACATATTTAAATATTTTTTAAATATATAATTTTAAAATATATCAATAAAGATAGTCAAAGCTCAAAACACTTCATAATTATCGACACTAATTAATTACACTAAACACTTACATCTTCTATGTTATGAAAATATTACAGTTAAATCCCCAAAAACGTTGATCTTATTTTTGCTAAAAACATTTAAACCTTGCATAAAATGAAGATTCTATGTAATTGAAACTTTATTTAACTAGTAATATATAAATAATTTTCAAGGAAAAAATAAATAAAAACTACAATAAAAAAGAGATTATATATAATAAAATATTATAGTTAATAAAATTACAAAAAATTTACGTACTTAAAGCCATAGAAAGTTATAATTTATAGTGGGTATATCTTTTAAATAAGTTGTATCATATCCTATTTTTAAAATATTTATTTATTTTTTAATCAAATGTATGAATAATTTTTTATACCCTTGTTTTAAATATTCGTCAGAATAACTTTGCAAAAATATTTTATTTATATTTATGGTTATAATTTATCGTTTAAAAATTATATTATATATTTAATTATAGAGACACTTCATAGGAGGTGTGAGTGTAAAATTATCAAAGTACATGTGTAAGCATTTCATTTTAAAATTTAAAAAGTATATTCATATTACAAAGTGTTCAATAGTCATTTATATATTGAAAATTTGAAATTAAATATCATGAAATATTCTATTATTTTAATGAATGGTCATTTATCTATTATCATTTTTCAATGTGGGAATTGACTTTTAAGTTTATTTTAAAAGAGAAAGGTCATTGCAATCTTTTTATAATTATGGCCAAATTTTTATGACCATTTAACACTACCCGTATATAAATATATAACTAATCCCTGCAAAATTAATACATAAATTTCCTCATAGTGAACTCCTACACTATTAATACATGTGAGGGTGGCAAAAGGGTTGAAAATTATGCTTATCCGTCAGTTTTATCCATTTTATCAAATATATACTCTTAATTACCCTATTTAGCCTAAGTTTCAATTAATTACTTCCTCCGTCCCATTTTACTTGTCCCAAATTGGGATAACACAACAATTAAGAAAAATAATAAATAACATGACTAGTTTACCAAAGTACCCCTAGTAAATGTTGTTACATTTTAATTTAAAGAAAAAATAATTAATGCAAAGGGTAAAACATGGAAAGAAAAGTTTGTCTTATCTTGATAAGTAAAATGGGACAAGTAAAATGGGACATCAACTTAACTAATTTGGGACGGATAAAATGGAACGGAGGGAGTACAATTTATAGCATCCTCTTGCCTATTAATTATCCATAATTATAATTCATAACTTCTCTCATGTATTTTTTTTTTTTCTATTTTCTTTACTCTCATCCGATCCACCTATATGCTATAATAAAACACATTAACTCTAGCCAGATACCAAATTCAAACCCTATCCGCCCGTTTTCCACAATAAAATGCATAACTCTAACCAGTTACCAACCGCCCCCTTACTGAATCCAAATCCAAACCCCATCCGCCCGTTTTCCACAATAAAATGCATAACTCCAACCAGACACCAAATGACCCCTTACTGGATCTGAATCCAAATTCGACCCGCCCGTTTGACACAATAAAACGCATAACTCTAACTAGGATACCAAACGACCCCTTACTGGATCCAAATCCAAACCCGACGTGCTCGTTTGCCACAATAAAATACATAACTCTAACCAAATACCAAACAATCTCTTACTGAATCCGAATCCAAACCCCATCCACCACAATAAAACGCATAACTCTAGCCAAATACCAAACAACCCCTTACTGAATTCGAATCCAAACCCGACCCGGATACACAGTACATATATACGGAACAAATATACGCTTATTTCAATTTTCCCTCTTCCCTAGTAAATAAATCCCTCGAACAAAAAGTAAGAAGGAAAGAATACTACTGCATCACTTGCAATTATTCAGTTAGGGTTAGGGTTAGGGTTGAATTTGGGGATAAATTCCAATTTCCAATTACAATGTACGCTGATCGGGTCGAATCAGCAACCCGGAAAAGGTCTATAAACGAAAGGATTAACAACAATCCTTATGATAATTCTCGTAATCGCACACAAATTTCAGGCAAAAGGTTTATTATTTATTCAGCTATATCTATTAATTAATGTGTGGAACATCAATATACATGTTATTCCCTGCGTTTCAATTTGTTTGTTTGTGGGATTTTAGTGGGTATGTTTGTTGTATTTCGACTTGACACGGAGTTTAAGAAATTAGATACTTCTTCTGCTTGAATTTGTTTGTTCTATTTTGACTTGATATGGAATCTAAGAAAGTAGATACACGAAGTGAGGTTGCGATGGTTCGGGCATGTGATGAGGAGGGGCACGGATGCTCCGGTACGGAGGTGTGAGAGGCCGGCTATGGATGGCTTTAGGTGCGGTAGAGGTAGGCAGAAAAATATTGGAGGGAGGTGATTAGGCATGACATGAGCATTTGCCTCTTACGGAGGACATGACCCTCGATAGGAAGGTGTGGAGGATGCGGATTAGAGTAGAGGGTTAGTAGGTAGGAGTACGTTTATAATAGTAGGGAAGAGTGCTTTGTTTGTATCTATGACTGTTGTTTCTTGTAGTTTCTCGTTCTTGTAGTCCCTTGTGCGTGTCTTATGTTTTATTATCTAACGGTGTGATATTCTTTTTGTTGTTTGCTTTTATTTTTTGTTTGTTATACTGTTATCAAGGGGCCTATCTAAATAGCCTCTCTACTTCATCTGTGGTAGTGGTATAGACTGTGTACACTTTACCCTCCCCAGACCTCACTTTGTGGGAATATACTGAGTATGTTTTTGTTGTTGTAGATATAATACTCCATCTGTTTTATTTTATTTGGCCTATTTTGACTTGACACGGAGTTTTAAGAAAGTAATGGTACTTCTTCTGTCTCAATTTATTTGGCCTATTTTGACTTGCACGAGTAAATACTATTGAATACTTATGAAGGTATGGGAAGATTCTTCAGATGAAGGCATAACCTGTTATGAGGACGGGCACTGATGCCCCAGTTCGTAGGTGTGAGAGATTGGCTTTGGATGGTTTCAGGCGGGGTAGATAGAGGTAGACCGAAGAAATACTGGAGAGAGTTGATTAGACGTGACATGGAGCAGTTGAAACTTATTGAGGACTTAACCCTAGATAGGAAGGTATGAAGGATGCGAATTAGGTTAGAGGATTAGTGCGCGTGGGCGTAGCCTTGCTAGTAGTCATAGTGCTTTGTGCATAGGTTGGAGTTTCTAGCTAGGAGGGTTTGGGTGAGGTGTGTGCCTTCGGTTTGCTAGTGTATAGTAATACGTTGTGGGTGTCTTATTTATTTCTGTGTTTCATCTTGTTTCATGTTTTATTATGTTTTTGTTACTGTCTTTTTGTCCTGAGCCATGGGTCGGGGTCTATTGGATACAACCGCTCTACCTCTTCGGAGGTAGTAGTATGGGCTGCGTACATTTTACCCTCTCCAGACCCCACTATGTGGGGAATACACTAGTTATGTTGTTGTTGAATGTCTTATTGTTGCTTATTTGGTTTTACCCTTATTGCTTGTTTTATTGTGTCTTAGAATTGGCAATGGAAACCAAATGGGGGCATTGGGTTCATGTTGATGGATTTGATGCTTGATGTTTCAATAGCATCGAAAATTTTATTAAATGTTAATATGTGGTCAATCTGGCGAGAATGGCATATTGTTATTTCGTGACCATTATTTGTTATGAGTAAGTTTATGAGATGAATCATATATATCTTCACATCTCAACAGAGCATTTTCTAGAGAAAAAAAATGAAAGAAGAATCTTATTAATCTTTTTGTTGATAGTTGTAATTCCTTTTTTCAGGCATAGAGAAGAGGACGACAAATGGGTGCGTGACCTTTATGAGCCTCATGAACTTCAAGGATCAAGTATGTGGTGTTTGAGAACTAGGCTATTGATGTAGCAGTTTTTCTTAAATGAACGGGCAATATTTTGAGTTCTGTGCTGTAGAAGGCTGATTCTTTTTTTGTTGTGCGCTTGTATAGATCAGAGAGTTGGTTCAATGGATCTTCGTCTCAAGCTCCAAAGAAGAAAAAGTATCCAACAAGCTACTCAGATTATAAAGGATTCTTTATCTGGAGGTACGAGGGATCTGCAGAAAAAGCTCTCTGCTACTGTATACTCGCAAACAGTGAAAACTGATGCCCACCAAAAAAAGCTAAAGACAATTCTTGAAGCCCCCCGAAAAAAGCTAAAGACAATTCCTGAAGTAAGCCAACCTGACAAGAGAAGTATCATAGCTGAAGCTCCTGCCGCAGAGACCAAACATGTTTCCAGCAAAGTTTCTAAGAAGAAGTCCCAGCAGAAGGCAAGTATATGTCACTTACTCCGATTACTTTTAAAAATGAGATCCTTGCTGCTAGAACCTGTGCCCGCCGTTCTATAAATTTCACAATCAAGGCAAAAAGCATGAGTTTGAGAATGTGTTTAGGCTCCATTTTTTGATTATTGCTTCATAGAACATTATGTTGCTACTTAAAAAAATATGCATTAAAGAAAACCACTAGCAGAGAAGAGTGAAGAGTGAAGCCTGAAGGAGGTCTTAGGCAAAGATAGCATGGTTACATGAATACCATATTCCTTAGTCTTTAGCTCTTTAAGTAATAAGATACTTAAATTTGCTGCTGTTGGATGTTGGATCTTGTCTTCCTTGTAGCTGTTGCATGAAAGTTCAGAAAGTATTATGCTTATAGGAGTCCTCAGGTACAGTATTAGAATGCTGTGACATGAAATCAGATGACAAGTAGATCTGGCTGCTAAATTTGGGTATATCTATTAGTCGTCAATTTTATTTGTGTGGTTCATGGCAACTTGTATTTGTTGCTTACTGTTCACTTCCATAGTTGAGTCTGCTGGAAGATATGAAGAGTTCATTGTTGTGTATGTGTTATCTGCGGGTAGGAATGATATATGCTTCCTGGACTTCTCAATATGGCTTGAGTAACTGGCGCTGGACACTAATTGCGCCGTCAAGTCTTTGTTATAAGAGCCTATTTGCAATACATTTTTGTTAGGGACCGAACTACATGTGTATATGTTATTCCCAGTTTGGCAGATGTGCTTTCTGGACATACTTATTTTTTTGTGTTGTGTATATGCTTCCGGGATTCTTCAAAATGGCTGGAGTGACTGGGTGTTGACACAACATTACACTGTGAAGACTTCATTTTCCCAGATCTTACTTGCAATACATGTCTGGTCCGAACCACATGCATAGAAATTACTTTATCGTTTATATGCCTTGTTTGATGAAGGTGCTTGCTGGGTGTACTTATTTTATTTTGTTGTATATGCCTATTGCCTATGATGATTGTCGGAATTGTTAATGCTACCCGAACTCTACAGTGTGGCTGGAGTAATTGGGTCAATAGTAGGTAAAACTTATACGATACCATTGACTCTGATATCTGATAAAGTTTACGGTCCACCTTCTAAACTGAAATTAGACTAGTGTGGGTAATTCAATATACTTCTCCAAGAAAGCAAAGCTGAGTCTTCTCCCCATTTGTGTCAACTGTTCAGTGTTCACTTTCTCTAAGTGAGATCCTGATCAACTAGTTAAATACTCCCTCTGTCCCATTTTATGTGTCGTCATTTCCTTTTTGGTCCGTCCCAAATAGAATGTCATCTTTCCTTATTTAGTAACTATTTAATGGCATCATCCCCATTTTATCTTTACCGGGTCCCACTTAATAAGAAAAGACAATTAAAAAGTAAACTTTAAGAGTGACAATTTTGTAAACTTTACAAAGTCCATATTTATTTCTTAAACTCCTTGCCCAGTCAAATGGCGACACACAAAATGGGACGGAGGGATTAAATGGAAGCCAATAAGGATATAGTTTTGGATCACTTGTGCGCGCGAGGGGGGGTGGGGGTGGACACTGATGGATAATATGCTAAGGTCATCCTGAACTGACCTAATACTTATGGAACCATACTTCAGAGATCATCCTTGATCAGAGAATCTCAAAGGTCTAGGCAAGTCTTACTTACCCTCTAATAACAGAAATGTATAGGCAAGTCTTACACCTTCCTTGTTGAACATGGAAACTTCATACGAATCCTGCAGCAGTGCCTGTATGAACGTTATCATTCAACTTTACTTTGGTTTCTTCCTCAATTCTTGCCCTGATTACTAAGACAGAGAGAAAGAGATCTGTAATTTATAGTCTTCTATCTATTTCATTGTTCACCTTATGAGAATTTGGATGCCGCCTATGTGTCCGTTCCACCTCACTTTGTGGGAATACACTGGGCCTGTTGTTGTTGTTGTTGTCTATGTGTCCGTTCCAGTATTTTCATTCAACTATGTTGTCAGTACACTTGCATATGTTTTATGGCTGTTTATCATTTCATCTCGAGCTTCCTCAATTATTTGTGCACATACAGTCCTCTATATTATGTTTAAATTTTAATAGTTACGCATAAATAGTAATATGTGGATCTTGCCATTCATACTGCATATCTTGCTTTGTTTGGTGTTTTCCCTATGTTATCAGCGATGTCGTATAGCCTATATTCTACACCCTGTTGCTCATGCCCCTCAGAAATTTCTGTTATGTCGCTTTCTTGTATGTAATTTTCTTCTCAATGCAGGTTGAATCAGTAGACAGTTTTCTACAAGCATTGGGTCTTGAAAAGTATACAATTACATTTCAAGCTGAAGAAGTATGTAGTTTTCTGCTGTTATTACCCTTTTTCAAACTTACAAGAGCTTCAGAATGTCACCTATACCCTTACTTTTATTCTTGCAGGTTGATATGGCCGCTCTCGTACACATGACTGATGAAGATCTTAAAGCTATGGGAATGCCAATGGTAAGTTTCACTCTGGATAGTTTTACTGGAAAAATCTTAGATTGGTCGAGGTAACTAGATGAGAATAAACTGTAATATCTTCAGAGAAGATTTATCGGTTTAAGGGTCATGAAAATCACATTGATTTGGTGAGATTAGGCTTTTCAAGGCTTAAGATGGAGTATTATTCAGTAGATGCTGGCACAAGATTTTTGATTAGTTAATTCTACAGTATGTGACAAGTCACAGATTCAAGCCGTGGAAACAACCTCTTGCAGAAATACAGGTCAAGGTTGCATATAATTGACCCTTGTGGTCTTGTCCTTCCTCGGACCCTGCACATAGCGAGAGCTTTAGTGCACCGAGCTGTCCTTAATTCTATTGCCAAGAGTTTGAACCTTGGGAAATTACGTTCACATGTGAAACTTGTAAACCCTCTTGTAATGGCCATTTACTTCAATAGTTCACATGAACCCTACAATTTCCTGAATTTGCAATTTTAGAGTAAAACATTAACAATGTGGATTAGTGTCTGATAATTAAGGTTGTATCTACCTATGTTGCTCGAACTTTTCATAAAGGCATAATACATAAAACATGCCTTTTAACTTGCCTCAACTCACATCTATGACGTCCAACTTTGGATGTGTACAAGTAGGCTCTCAAAATTGTGTAAAGTTGACCAAGTAAACACATGTGTCCTATGTGGCATAATGCACGTGGGACTCCATGTAGGACACGAATTGGCCACGTAGGACACCACATAGGATGTATGTCTCTACTTGTTCAACTTTATGCAAGTTTAAGTGTCTACTTGTGCACACCCTAAGTTGGAGGGCATAGATGAAAGTTGAAGCCAAGTTAAAGGGCACGGTTAAGTATTATGCCTTTCATAAATGTCAACAAATGTGTATTGAATCCTCCAAAAATAGTGCCATTTTCTTTTCTGGAGGATCAGGTACGGGTGTGGCAACATTTTCGGAGACCGAGCGACATAGGTATCTCTATCTCCCTATATTAAGTGTCAATTAAAAGTAAATGTCTTTTGTTTTTCAGGGTCCAAGGAAGAAGATACTTTCAGCATTGGAATCTAAAGTCTGATATTTGGGGGTTACATCTTCCTCTGGTAGCTTTGTACAAGTCTATTTCTGGGATTTATTTCCTTTGTGGGTGGGTGGGGGGTTTGGGGTGGGTTGGGGGTGGGGGGTGGAGGGGAGGTTAAAATGTGGCTAACATGAGTTCACTCAGACACTTACTAGTAGCTAATCTGAATGTAATTTCATGAGCTAATTAATGGTTTTTGTCTGAGGTAGAGGTAGTGATATGGACCGCGTACATCTTATCCTCCTCAGACTAGGTATGTTATGTCATTCAGGTGCCAATCATGCAAAGTTTGCCTCTTTAACACCCCCACCCCCGGGTCCCTTATCCTCCTCAGACTCCACTTTGTGGAAATATACTAGGTATGTTATTGTTGTTGGTCGCTCAGCATGTCATTCGGGTGCCAATTATGTAAAGTTTGCCTCTTTACCCCCCGCCCCCGCCCCCCTCCCCCAAGGAAAAGAATAAAGAAGCAAGAAGATGGATACCATGATCGATTAAGAAGAATCTTTTTGAATTACTGTGTTATCGGAACTTTCAGGAAAAGAAGAAAAGTTTATGTAGATACTTGTTTTGAGCTAGCTTTATGTTCTAGCTAGGGGTGGGCATGGTATGGTATATACTGAAATATCATATCGAATTAAATTTTTTGATATTGTGGTTTTGATATTATGGTATTTGGTATGGTATGGTTTACATTTTAATCCTTTTTTGGTATATGGCACGACATTCGGTATTTTATAAATGACATACTGAAATATCGAATATCATATCGAAGTATATAGTTACATAAATATATATGAGAACAAATATACAACTTCGTATTAGTATAAAAAATGTTAAGACGCGGGATCTTTGACTATTCTATCTTTGATTGTAATGTCTTTTTTTTTTATGTAATTGATTAACAAAAGGAGTAGTTTGTACTTTCTTTTGATATATATTTCTACATGTGTAATGTGTAATTACGACATGCTTGAGATGTGTTTTTGAAAAGTCGAAGTAATAATACTTTATTATATGAGTATGTATTGTCGAAGTTTAACAAACTATGATTATTGATTACCATGTCAAAGTTTAACAAACTATGATTATAGATTATCATACTGCAAAATATTGAATGATGCCAAATTAATATGATATGATAATGATATAATATTTTTAAAAATTGAATATTAAAATTATTGTATCGAAATTTCAAATATCTTACTATACCATGTACACCCCTAATCCTAGCACTCGACAAGAAGACAATTGCGTTGTATGCTAGTAGGCATTTTAGGAAATTTTAACGAACAATTACTATAAAGTGTTAATACAACTTTATATTTTATAAGTATTAATATGCCAAAATATGAATTTCGATTTCTTTTAAGGAACAGTTACCGTTTTTTTTTTTTTTTCGAAAAAAAAAAAAGTTAAAATCTAACATATGTCAATTGTTGTAAAAAATATGAATATCTTGTTAAAATATCTTTTTCTATAATATATAATTACCATAGTATCGTATGAAGACTAATTTACGAGACCAATTATAAAATTATTGGAGTTTAAAATTGATTTTGAAACAAATAAAGTATTTGATATAGCTGTTTTAATTTATTAAAATGGAAAATAAAATGAAACTTTACTATTAAGAACGACTTAAATATAGGGAAAATTTCAAAAATAGCAACTTTGTAGCCTTAATTATAACTTTTATAGCAACAATTTCATAATTACGAAAAATAACAAATTATATTTTGTATTTAAGTAAAATGTTGCTATATAAATACATATACAAATATATATGTATTACTCATAAATACATATGCACAAATGAAAAATACATATTCTTCTATTACTATGAAGTAGGTAAAATATTGCTACTTTTGTTATAGGTTGTAATTTTAAAGAAGTGTTGCTATTTATTATAATTATAATCTTAGAATTAGATTCTGTAATTTTAAAATGGAAAATCAAATGAAACTTTACTATTAAGAACGACTTAAATATATCCCTGGTTATATTTTCATGTACAAAATATACCTTCCTTTGTTATACTTTACATCCATACATACCATGTATTATGAAAAATAGTTTTAAAATATTCTTTATTATATTTTCTGTCCAAATTTACCTTTTCCATTATACTCGCTCTGTTTCATTTTATGTGATAACCTTTGAAATTTTTTTAAAACATACAATCTGAAATCATATTTGAATATTGTGCGATGTTATTTCTTTTTGAGACGGACTAAAAAGAAAAGTGTGCCACGCAAAAACAAATTTTTGACAAAAAAAAAACACACCATAAATTTCGATAATTTGGAGTTTAATTACAGAAAATTCCGCATTTTGCATAATTACTGAAAATTTTTATTTTGGGTCTATCGAGATACATAATTATCTGTCGATACATCAAAAAAATATATTTTTTCTTTGTAAAGATACATAATTACCTTCTGATATTTATTTTTCGGTTTTGAACCTGTCGAGATAAATAATACATCCAACAAAGGTAGATTTTTTTCTTTGTAAAGATACATAATTAACTTTCCATATATATTTTTTAATTTTGAATCTATCAAGATATATAATTTAGCTGTCGATATATTCGGTAAACATACAAAATTAATTAAGATTTTTATAATAACTTTTTAAGGATGAACTTTTGCATAAATATATAATAAGTTAAAAGCGTGTGCTTACGTTATTTTCCAAAAATAAAATAAAAGTGTGTGTTTACGTTATTTTCCAAAAATAAAATAAAATTGTATTACACTATTTGAATTTCAAATCAAAGTTAAATAAGTCTAAAAAAGAAACCGCTTTAAACCGCTTTACTTTAAACACACTCTCTCTCTCTCTCTCCATCTCTATAAATAAAACCCTAAAACAAAAATTACTCAATTTTGTAATTGTAAACAAAAATTCAGGTTAGATTTATTTATTTATTTGTAATTATTGCCCTCATTTATCTTGTTGTTCTTCGTTTTTCTGTTTAATCAGCCTTTTAATCTGCAAAATTCTGCTTATATATTTGTCATCTATATATACTAAATTTTTTGTTTATTTATTATTATGTATTAATTAATTAATTAGATCGCGAACTAGTTGTTGTTATAGTTGTATGTTCTTTTTTTTTTTCTTTATTTATTATAGCTGTATTAAGGTGTGTGTGTATTTTATCTTCTTCGGACTTCACTTTATGGAACTATATTGGGCTAAGTTGCCCGGACCCTGCAAAAATGTTGGCGCACTTGTGTCGGATCCTCCAAAAATGCATTATTTTTGAAGGATCTGACACGCATCCGATGACATTTTTGAAGAGTTCGAGCAGCATAGGTAGTGAGCAGCATAGATACTGGGTATCTATGTATTTATGTTGCTCGGACTCATAAAAAATGGTGCGTGTCGGATCCTTCAAAAGGTAGTGCATTTTCGAAGGATCCGACACGGTGCGACAATATTTTTAGAGAGTCTGAGCAACTTAGCTGGTTATGTGGTGTTGTTGTTGTTGTAAGTGTGGGGTTCGGGCCCGTTTGCGTGTACCTCGATTAATTATACATGATATGCGATACCTGTTGCTAGTAACTCTGTCTACTAAGGTTATGACAAGATATATTTGGGAGTAAATAAGCATTTCGGATTTGTTTGTGCGCACCTCGATTAATTATATAGGATATTTGTCTCTTGTTACTAGCAATAGGTTTCGAAAATGTCATCGGGTGCATGTTGGATCCTACAAAAATTAGCGCATTTTTGAAGGATCCGGCATGGTGCGGCAACATTTTTAGAGAGTCCGAGCAACTTATCTGGGTACGTTGCTGTTGTAAGTGTAGAGTTGGGGCCCGCTTGTGTGTACCTCGATTAATTATACAGGATACTTGACACACCTCTTACTAGTAACAGTAACAGGTACAGGATAACTGTGTCTACCAAGGTTAGAATGAGATAGATGGGAATAAATAAGCATTTCGGATCTGTTTGCGCGCACCTCGATAATTATACATGATAGTTGCCTCTTGTTTCTAGCAATAGGTACTAGGTAACTCTGTCTACCAAAGTTAGGACAAATGGGAATGAATAAGCATCTGCAGATTGACAATTCAGTTTAAATATAGTCAAATTAGTTGAAGAGGTTTTCGCAAAAGCCTCTCTACTTGACAAGTTAGAGCTAAAGTTTGTATACACTCTATCCTACCCAGATCCCACTTGTGAGACTCGACTGGGTATGTGTTTGTTGTTGCTGTTCTCAATATAGTCAAATTTTATTGAATCATTTGAATTGGGGGAGCAACTAGAGTGGAAATGGGTACATTGAGATTTATTTTAGCGAATGCGCTAGTTTGGGACTGAAGTGCGTTGATTTGATTTAAGCTGTGTTGTTTATGTTAAAGTTTCGCCGAATTCAGGACGCATATTAGGGCAGAAGGTTAGTAGGTAACAGTGCATTGTCTTGTTATCTGTCCATACTGGTTGTTGATATAGTTGTGTGGTTTCATTTGAGCATTTGTGGATTGACTTGCACTCTAGAAATAGTCAAATTGTGTTGTATCCTCTAAATAGGGGTTCAAATAGAGTGGAATGAGTACGTTGGATTTTATATAGCCAACACACTAGTTTGGGATTTGAAGCGTGTTGAGTTGATTTAAGTTGTGTTTTTTCTGCTAAATTTTGCCCAATTTGCTGTGGATGACAGAGTAGGCCAGAACGTTAGTATGTAGCAGTGAGTTGTCTTGTTATCCGTGCATACTGTTTGTTGTTATAGTTGTGTGGCTTCATTCGAGCATTTGTAGATTGACATTCAGCCTAAAATTAGTCAAATCGTGTTGGATCCGCTTAATAGGGGACGTATAGAGTTGAACAAATACATTGGATTATATATAACCAACACACTAGTTTGGGATTGAAGCTTTTTGACTTGATTTAAGTTGTGTGGTTTCTTTCGAGCATTACAAAGTACAGGACGGCTTATGTAGATTGACATTCAGTCTAAATATAGTCAAATTGTGTTGAATACTATGTTACTCGGACTCTCCGAAAGTGTCAATGGGTGCGTGTCGGATTCTCCAAAAGTAGTGTATTTTTGGAGAATCTGTCACCGGTGTGGCATCAAAAGTGAAGAGTCCACACAACTTAGGTTGAATATTCTGAATAGGGACAAATAGAGTTTATAGCCAACACACTAGTTTGGATTGAAGAGTGTTGAGTTGATTTAATTTGTTCGGTTTTTGCTAAAATTTTGCCAAATTGCTGAGTTTTTGTTTGAACAGGTCGATTTATAGTGAGGGTCCTCGTCCTGCTTTCATGCTGTCAGTATTGGTTTTGTGGTTACAATACAAAAACAACAACAACAAACCCACTGTAGTCAATCTGGGAGGGTAGAGTGTACGTAGACTTTACCCTTATCTTGTTGAGGTAGAGAGGTTGTTTTCTAAAGACCCTCGGTTCGAGTAACGCACATCAAAGCAGTTAACAGGAAAATACAGAATTAAACATAACAAGGTTTTGAGGTTACAATTTCGAAGTTAATTTTGTGGTCTGGGTCTGGTTTAACTATATGTAAAATTCAAATTTGGAACTTGAATGGGCTATGGTTAAGCCGGATAACTTTTCAAACTCAAAGTTGTAAAGAAAAAAGCTATTTGGTTCAGTTGGACTGAGTTTAGTATTAAGTTGTAGAGCTCGATTGCGGTTGACGGAAGGAGTGTGAAGGGTTCTAGGGATACACGCGCACTTCCGATGTCCATGCTTTGCTTTCCAGATCGCAGCCCAATGTAAATACAACTTGCTAAAATTCTTGAAAACATACAATTTGCAAGTCTATTCATTGATCGCCGTGGTGTATGTTAAGGTCCACTGTAATAGCTCATGCGGAAGTATATTTAGTAAATTTGAGATACTTGCATTACTACTACTTCTTTTTATTCTTGCTTTTTGAGGTAATAGATTATTAAGAATATAAACCCTATCATGACTTCAAATTTTTCCGTCTTTTCCTGTTTTAATTAGGGTACAACTGAGCATAACATGAGTACCCGAGATAGAAGGGCACAACAAAATAAGCGTACAAGGTCCAACTCGAGAAGAAATACCGTGCTAAATGTGGATCTAAATGCTGCACCACAAGGTGAGAACGGAGATCAGGAAGTAACTTCTACTCATGCTGTGTCGGGGGATACAACAAATGGACAAAGAGGTGCCTCTTTGACACCTGCAGCAATTGACGTTGAGGCACTTGATGATGATGTGATTATATCATCCCCTAGGGCATTTGCAGCAGTACGTACTTTCCCTTATGCTAATTGTTTTTTCCTTCGTTAAGTTTGTTTAGTGGTGCATCATGTCTGTGATTATGGCCGATGTTTCACATCAAGTCTAATATGTTAGCGATCTTCTTATTTTTATTAGGCTAAGAACAACTCCAGAAGGAATCAAGGACGGGTTATTGTGCTTGATGTGGATTCCGGTAATTTTTTTCCTGCTCTTAAGCCTGTTACACCGTGCAGGTAGTTTGTTCATTTTTAGGTATAGAACTTTTTTATTTGCGCTAGATAGGAAGCATCTGACTTGAATAGCTTAGAGCAACCTCTCTTTTTCTTTGTTAATGGTTAAGTAGGTATGAGATGAAACTAGCAACATCACGTCATATAGAATACGATTGACATGTTCGAGCATAGCTTATAGTTTATGTTGATGATCTCGTTGTTTCCACGAGCGCATCCTGTTGTAATTATAGTGATCTCTTTAGGAGTGGAATAAGAGGATTTTTCATTTTTTTTTCCCTTTCAAATTCTAATACTCTTGTTCGTAGACAAAGCGGATTTAGAATTGTCTTTCGTTTCAAGGCATAACTTGTATCCATGCGCTTCATATTCGCCCAGAGTTCGCTCCCAGAAATATAGCCATCCTGTCCCCCTCACGTCAATCCCACGAGCCTCTTATCCATTCTCATTGAGAGATGGTGGGAGACATGCAAAAATCTCCTATTTCCTTGGGGATACCAATTGAATGTACCAATTTTTTTTGCCTTAATGAATGGATCATAATTAATGCTTCTGTCCTTGATAAACGTAAAGCGGGATAATTATAAGTAAAATCCGAAAAATGGATCTTGAAATGAAATAATGCCTTGCCAGTATCAACAGAATTTTCGTTAAGAGTATTTTTTTCGAATCATCTTGTGGTTGGGAAGAGAAGTGTGTAGGTAACAAGGTTTTCATGGGGAATTTGAGCTGTGGTATGGTATGGTTTTCTAATTAGTTTTGTATCGTAAGTGCTTGACCTGATGTATCATTTTTCATGGAACGCTTGGCTTGATTTAATTCTTCCATTACCCTTTGTGATTGGCTTCGGTTGGTTCACGACTATTTCAGAGGACCCTGCGCCTAGGGGTAGCAGTCGCGACAAGCGTAGGAGGGCCTCTACAAATCAAGCAACGACCAGTGGTAATGTTCCGATAGACCTAGAAGGACATAACTGTCAAAAGGTAGACATGCCATATACTCTAGCTGAAATCATCTTGTTTTTAAGCATCTGTTTATTATGGATCCACCATATCGAGTTATAAAACATTGTTCTAATTAATTTTGCTCCCCGTACCAGAGAGTCGATCTAAAAAGTGCAATACCACCACCACCAAAAGAGCCTACATTTAGCTGTCCAGTGTGCATGGGTCCATTAGTCGAGGAGATGTCGACTAAATGTGGTCACATTTTCTGCAAGGCGTGCATAAAAGCATCCGTTGCTGCTCAGGGTAAATGTCCTACGTGTAGGAGGAAAATGACTATGAAAGACACCATAAGAGTGTATCTTCCCACCACATGTTAAGCCAAAAGGTATGTTTACCGCTCCCTCACACTTTGATCTCTCTCTGCCGCCTCATTCTTGTGTGCTAGTGTTGTAATCTACTCACATATGGAAAGTGCTAACAGGTCGTTTGGTTCATATTCTAGTTATGTGAGAATTATATAATAAAGATGATTTATGCCTTGAAAATTATTCACATTCTAGTTATGTGTCAAGTGCTGTGAACCTGTTTTCCAACTCCATCTTCGTAAGTTCCAAATAAAAGTGTTCTCGTCTCTCATTCACAAAAAGTATAACCAAATCACCGGTTAAAAGTTTTGCTACCTTTGCGGATAGTGCATCTCAAACGCTATTATAACTTGGTTAACCGGTTTATTTGACAGGATTTGGCTAACATATACATGACCTCTGGAGGAAGTGTGTGACATTGAGAGTTGAAGAGGGAAGTATGGCTGGAAACACTTTTGTTCAGTAAGTTTTAGGTCACATTTAGTGATGTAATATTTTAATCTGTACCTTTAAAAGATGTTTGTAATTAGTAAATGGATTTAAGCTATATGCATTGACATTCATCTATTTACATTAGTGTAATATACCTTGAAGAAAGTCTATATGAACCATTCTGCAAATCCCTGCTTAGGGGCTCCCATCGTTTTTGATAATTGATTGATTCTCGAGCGTAATGCAAGGTAATGCTGCATACAATACACCCTTGTGGTGGGGTCCTGCCCCAGACCCCAGACCCTATGCATAATGGGAGCTTTAGTGCATCGGGCTGGCCTTTTATAGATTCTCGAGCGTTAGTGATATGCAGTTTGAACTTGGTGGAAAAATGGGCATGTTATCTCCTTTCTAGTACCTTTCTTTTTTGTTATTCGAAGAATCTTCCGGTGACACATGGTTTGAAACTTGGTGGATAATGGACCCGTTCCTCGATCCTTCCTTATTTACCATGCTTTTTGTCTGTGGTGGGGTTTAAAATAGCGATGTATGCTTAATTCACACATCACAAGTTGTGGTTTCATCACTAAGTTTAAGTTGTAGGAGCTAAAGCCACTTTAATGTAGATCTTATCAATGAAGAATATAGGGGAAAAAAGATGTTTTTGGTAAGGTAAGCCCCCCATACTTTAGATCCTATCAATGAAGAATATAGGATAAAAGAATGGTTTCAATAAAGGCCAAGTTCCCCTTAGATCTTATCAATGAAGAATATAGGGAAAGAAAATGGTTCTAATAGTAAGACCCCCTTATGCACCAAAGGGTGTGGCCTAGTGGTTCAATGAAGTTGGGTTGAACGCTATGAGGTCTTGGGTTCAATTTTCAATAGAGATAAACACACACATACGGAGGTGAGTTTTTCCTATCTGTTCTAGCCTTGGTAGATAAAATTACCTGATATCTGTTGCTGGTGAGAGGTGACAGGTGTCCCATGGAATTAGTCAAGCTTATGTGCAAGCTGACCCGAACATCATGGTTATAAAAAAATAATAATTAGTAAGACCCCCTTACTTTTAGATCTTATCTGTGAAGAATATGGAAAAAAGAGTAGTTTGGTTGACGAAATAGTCCTAGTGTCCAAAATGATATGACGAAATTCAAAGAAATATCTGAATCGAATGAAACGT
The DNA here is from genome assembly GCF_002878395.1 of Capsicum annuum. Lineage (NCBI taxonomy): Eukaryota > Viridiplantae > Streptophyta > Magnoliopsida > Solanales > Solanaceae > Capsicum > Capsicum annuum. The sequence continues at coordinate 4,674,229 of NC_061116.1, forward strand.
AAAAAGAAAAAGATTATCTAATTAGTAATCAAATAATTAATGAATCATTTAGTCAAATTGAATTTGTTGTCCGAGCTGATTGGTCAGACGACGACTACTACACTTATTATTTTAGTATTAGCCGCCTATCCTGGAATGGAATGGGATGGAATAGAAAGAAAGCGAAGCGCTAGCGCTACTGGGTCGGTAAATTGTGAAAAGGAATTATATGGAGATAGTTGATCAGAGTTACTTCGAAAAGAAAAGAGTAAACTCATCAAATTTCTCCAATTTTCTCGAATTGTACCTATAGTCAAAATAGTTATGAACAAAGTTGTCGTTGTATCATATTGTATATTATTAGATCGAAAAAAGATGCACTTAAACTTGCATAAAGTTGAACAAATAGACATATGCGTTCTATGTGTAATAATACACGTAGGATGCCATGTAGGACCTGAATTGGCCAAGTAAGATGCCTAATAGGACACTTGCGTGTACTTGTTCAATTTTATACAAGTTTAAGTGTCTACTTATGCACACTCAAAGTTGGATGATGTAGATAAAAATTGAAGTTAAATTAAATGGCACATTTAGGTATTACTCCTTTATCTAAATAGTAGAAATCATAGTAGCATCAATATTTAACAAAGTTAACCTAATATCTTTGCTGCCAAATTCTGTTTCATTGAAATGATGAAATAAGCCAAACAATTACCAGAACCAAAGAAATTACAAACAAAGCTTGAACCATTGACACTCTAGTAATCAAGGACAAGTTTCGTGGGTTCAACTAAACACAAAAAGAAAAAGAAAGAAACTTAAAACCATATATAAAATAAAATCACACTCACGTTTATCATAGCGTTTCGAATCCTGAATCCGCCTCTGAACAGACGAAAACATCAGGCAGACGATTGACTATAGTTGCCCTAAGTTACACACTTTGCAACCAAATTCATTCCTTTTGGCTCGGACTAAGTACACATATGCAAAAAAAAACTTAAAACCATACATGAAATAAGATCACACTCATATATTCATCATAGCGTTTTGAATCCTGGATCCGCCTCTGAACAGACGAAAGCATCAGGCAGAAGATTGACTATTGGTGCCTTGAGTTACACACTTTGCAACCAAATTCATTATATCCACAAAGGGTTGGATACTAACAAATGAGACATTAGCTATTGCTTCTTCCTTAACTTCATATTCAATTGTTGCTTTTGTAATACATGTATCTTTATCCTTTTCTATGACTTCAAACTTAACCTTATAAAGTGTAAAACCAAGATCAAGAAGTCCACCTTCCACTACTTGAGCAATTTTCACCCTCTTAACATCATCAACAACAACAAATTTCTCTTTGTGAGATGTCAAAAGTGGTGTGCCTGGTGGAAATGTTACTTTGAGGATTGATCCAACACCACCATCACCTTCAAGTATATCGACCCGGTGAACGATATTCGGGAGGTGTTTAACTACAATATTAGCTAGTTGAATAGTGCCATAGATTTTCCAAACTTCATTTGCTGCAACAGGAACTTCAATCTCTTGAGAAAGTGTTCCAAACATGTTGTTTTGATAGAGTGAAAATGTAGTTAGTTTTGAGGATGTTTTGATTATTGAATGTGTTCCTTTCATGTACGTTTGAGTTATATATATAGGTCATAGGGTGTGTTTGGTATGAACGAGAGATTTGGAGTAACTGGTAAAGTTGCTGTCATGTGACCAGGAGGTTACGGGTACAGAAATGCAAGGTAAGACTGCGTACAATACATCAAGTCACCGGATCCTGCGCATAGCGGATGCTTCAGTACACCGGGCTATCCTTTAAGGAGTGTTTGGTATGGACGAGAACTATCTTACGCAAAGTGTTTTCTTATGTTCCCATGTTTGGCTGGACAAAATTTTTGAAGAACATTTCTTCCAGGAAAACAAGTTCCTTAAAACTGAGGAGAATGACTTGCTTCACAGAAGCCGAAAAAACAAGTTCCATAAGCGATATTATATGTTTATTGTATCCTCACATCCCACCCCCGAGGCCCACACTCCACCACCTCCCACCTCTATAGTTTCTTGCTGGATAACATATAAATATTGTTGAGATAACATTTTCTTTACTTACTTACCAAACACTAGAAAATAAATTAAAATCCAAACTTAATTTTCAAAACATTTTCTAAAAAGTCATTTTTGATGAAAAGTATATTCTTTCATACCAAACAAACTCATAGAGACAAAAAAGATAACATTGGGAGCATATAATTAGGCCTGCCGAATGAGAGATGCGATGTCGACATATTCTTAACTTATAATTAGCATATTGCCGGACTAATTATATATTTTGATAAATTTAGAATAAAAATAATATATATCAGGAGTTAATTATATATCTTTATAAGAAAAAGTTATATCTTTATTGGATGTGTATCTCAACATACTAAATACTAAAATAAAAAAAATATATCAGGAGCTAATTATGAATTTTTACAAAAAAAAATACATATTTGTTGGATATTTTATGTATCTCGACAGGTCCAAAATTGAAAAAATGTATTGAGAGCTAATTATTGCATCTTTACAAAAGAAAAAATACATCTTCGTTGAATGTATAATAGGGGGCTAATTATGTATCTTAATAATTCCAAAATTAAATTTTTTAATAATTATTCAAATATAAAAATTTTCTATAATTAAACTTTAAACTGTCAGGATTTATGTTGTTTGCCTTTTTTACGGTGACGGACCATTATACATCTATAACAATATTTGACAACAAAAAAAATGGAAAAAGTTTATTCATTTTTTTATATTAGATGTCATACTACATATCACATGACGTTCAAAAGGTCATGTATTTTTACCAAAAGAGACTTGAAAGTGCCTTGATTTTTGTACAAGTAAATGAAGCAATAAAGGGCAAATTTGGAAGAGAAAGTTTTTCGGTTGGCAATGTAAACAAGGACATACAAAAAATGTAGATTGCTCCGTATGTTATATTATTGGTTTTAATTTATTTGATCTATTTTCTTTATTAGTCAATTTAAAAGTAACGAAAAAGGGTTAAAAATATCCTTGAAGTATTAAAAATGGATTAAAAATATCTTTCGTTTATTTTTTGGCTCAAAAATATATTTCTTCTTATTTTTTTGGCTCAAAAATACTCTTTCATTAATTTTTCAGCTAAAAAATACCCTTCTCTTAAATGGAATGCCACCAAATACACCACGTGAAAAAAAATACTTAATCATTCCATGTCAGCATATACGTGAAAAATCACTCCATTTAATCATCTTATCAGTCCATTTTATTCTATTTAAAAATCCAACCTGACCCATATTAAAAAAACCTGAACTAAGAGGAAACAAATTGAAGAATTTGATTGCTTATTTCGAATCGATCAAGGCAAAAGATGAGGAAGCAATCAGGTCCTCAAATTGTTGACATGAAAGAATCAAGTTTTAATTAGGTCGACCCTAAACAATTGGATCTTCAAATAATCGGTTCGGTGTCCAAGAGCTCGGATTGCTACTGAATGTCCTATCTAAATTAGTCTAATAAGAAACCTGATTGTAGTGAGAGGAATGGTAATTCAAAGACAAAATTAAAATTTGGAGAGAGAAAGTTTAGCGACAATGTCGGACAACCACAAGTTGGTGAGTTCAAGAATTGCTCGAGTAAGTCTCGTAACTTTAAAAACGTTAATAATGAAATGAAATATGGTGAAAGGGATGATTCGAGAAAAAAAATTAAAGAATTGATTTTTACCTCTTGATTTGATTTTTTGAATATGGGTCGGATTGGGTTTTTAAATAGAATAAAATGTGTTGATGGTTAGATGAATTAAATGGAGTTATTTTCCATGTGTATGCTGATATGGACTGATTAAGTGTCTTTTTTTAATCCACGTGGCATGTCCGGTGGCATTCCGTTAGAGAGAAGGATATTTTTGAGCCAAAAAATTAACGGAAGGGTATTTTTGAGCTAAAAAAATTAATGAAGGGGTATTTTTGAGCCAAAAAATAAACGGAGGATATTTTTGATTCATTTCCAATAATTTAGGGATATTTTGGTCCTTTTCTGTAAAAGTAATGATATTTTTCTTTTTAGTAATTTTTTATTTTTAACTTTTCACATAACATATTTACGATCATAAAATTAAAGTATCCCTAATTTAAGACCATAAGATGCAAAAACCTTTTTTATATTTTTAAATTTTGTGATAAGTTCAAACAGATCAATAAATTTAAAACGAAAAGTATATAAGTAAAGTAATATAACTATAAAATTACATTATATATATATATTTATAGTATTAATAATATCAATGGCATATCATTACTTAGCTTACCATATATATGATATTTGGTGTGTGTACCCACAAGATCCACATCTTTCCCCAAATAAAATTTAATTAGTATTAATATAAATAAAAAATTGTAATTATCTGAAAATAGTAGCTCATTTTTTCATTCATCCCAAGTAAAATTATTAGTATTAATATAAATCAAGATTTGTAATTATCTGAAAATAGTTGCTCAATTTTTCCATTCTTCCCAAGTAAAATTATTAGGATTAATATAAATCAAGATTTGTAATTATCTGAAAATAATAGCTCAATTTTTTTCATTCATCTGATTCCAAAGAACAAAATGGATCAAAATAAGAACAAAATATAAGTTGAACACTAAGGATTATTTACAGGGCCATTCGTACCAAAAAGTTTTATTTCGGGTGATCTTTTATTCTTTTCCTTCAATATTTTAAGTAGTAAAAAACTAATCGAAATACTTATGACATTAAAAAAGTTCGTAAGGCAATTTTTTTTTTTTTTTTTTTGCAAGACACAAGTTATGTCTTATAAAATATATGTTCAATTTCAAAATATTATGTCTTAAAGAAGTTCATAACCCATTAATAACTCTAGGGTGAAGTTGGTAAAGTGTTTGCGTTCCCAAAATATTGAGGCCCCCATATTTTTCACTACTGATTTTTATTTTTATGATCATACATTTTCACTTAAAATAATATTGAAGATTGTAACAAAAAAAGGTCAAAATTTATATATATAATCTATATCTATATCTCTAATCTATAATCTATATCTATAGTATATTAAAAGTGTGAAGACCCTTAGAAAAGTGATTTGAACTTTTTGCCCTTCATTAAAAGTCTTTGCTTTAGATAAAATCGTCTTTTAACCTTTTTTTATTTAATTTTATATAATTATTTTTATAATATTGACTAAACTCCTAAAATATATAGGAAGAAGAATCAATTAATATTTTTTTATTATAAAAAAACTCCTAAAATAAAAGTACTAAAAAGGAATTATTCATGCATTGTCGAACAAGAATTTATGTGGAACAAAAAAGAAAGGAAATAAAATACATGTGGTAACAATATCTAACAAGGCTTTTAAAAAGGATAACATTTCATTTTTGAAATATGAACTTTTTTAGTTTTAAAAAAAAAAAGAATACTAACATCGTATGGTAGCTATATTTTTAAGTGTAAATTAGGATACTAATTAGGAAAGTTAGAATTAGCTTTGGTATCCCACTCGCAACATAACGGCTATACCTATAATCTATATCTATATTATAATATATAAAAGTGTGAACGCCTTAAAAAAGTGATTTAAACTTTTTACCCTTCATTAAAAGACTTTTCTTTAGACAAAATAGTTTTTTAACTATTTTTTAATTTGTTATTTAATTATTTTTTATTATATTAACTAGATTTCCCTAAAATATATGAGACTCCTAAAATATATGGTAGGAGAATTAATTAATATTTTTCTTTCTACTAGACTTCCTAAAATAAATTGACTCGTAAAATATATGGTAGGAGAATTAATTAATATTTTTCTTTCTACTGTTCAATTAGAAAAATACTCCATCCTAAAATAGGACTCTATTAATGAAATACTTCTATAAATATTGAGATGTACGTTAAACTAGAGAAAAAACCGGTTTGCCTATTGGGAGAATATGATTGATGCTTATCTAACTTGATTCGATTGCATGTCTAGATGGTGGATGTTTGATTTTCTAACCCTCAACTTCTTCACTGTTTTTGTCAGCATAATAGAATTCAATATGTGTGTATATATATATCTTCTTTGTTTTCATTCAAAATCATTTTTTAGGGTCAAAATTTCTGCTCAGACAAGAATTAGTTGGATCAAAATCGAATATTTGTGATCATTATTATATATTTTTTATAGTTTACAGGTCATAGATGAATTTCCATTGGCTTTGAAGAATTTCTTGTGTAAAGTTTAGGTTTAGTTGAATTGTTTTGATATCTTTATTATCTAATTGTTTTATTTTAATTTACAGATGCTAGATGAATGTGGGTCGGCTTTAAAATTTTTTTTAGGTACAGGTTAGGTTTAATTTTATTATCGTAATATTTCTATGGGTTTGTTATTTTGTGGTAGTTTATAATTCGTAGATAAATCTCGATCGGCTTTGAAAAATTTTTTAGTGTAAAATTTAAGTTTAATTGTATCGTGTTGATATCACTTTTATCGTATTATTTTGTTGCAGTTTACAAGTGATAGATAAATCTTAATCGGCTTTGAGGAACTTTTTTATGTAAAGGTTAGGTTTAGTTGTATAATTTTAATATCTCTATTATTTTATTATTTTATTATTGATTACAGGTGGTAGGTGAGTGTTGGACAACTTTGAGAAAACTTTTGTGTATAAAGATTAGATTTAATTGTATTATTTTGATGTATCTATCATTGTATTATTTTGTTGCAATTTACAACTAGTAGATGAATGTCGATTGACTTTTAAAAATAATTTTGCTAAGATTAAGTTTAATAAATAAATTCTACATCTTTACATACTCAAAAGATATTAAATTTAATTATTATATTTATCTTTATTATTTAAGTAAATATCCTATTTAATGTAATGTTTGAACTCAGTACACCTAAACTAGTAATATAAAAATGTGAAGGCCTTAGAAATGCCGTTTGAACTTTTGGTTCTTCATTAAAAGTCTTTACTTTAGATAAAATCGTCTTTTCACCATTTTTTTAATAATATTTAATAATTAAAAATTAATTAAATATATTTATGATAAAACATTTCCTTATAAGAAGTCATCAAAATTAATGAAAACTAATATTTTTTTCATTAGTTTAAGAACTCTAAAAGAACTAAATTTGATTTTAAACAGATTTAAAAAGTCTATAAATCTAAATCTACATCTACAATATATTAAATCCATTAAACACTTGACACTTCTGGTAGTAAAATATATATGTGCTTACAATAAAATATTTTGAAATTTTTGTACTTCATTAAAAACCTTCTTAATAGATAAAATAATCTAATTTTAAATAATTAAAAGTTACACTTACAAGGCATGCGCGGCTAAACTAGCATATATATATATATATGAAAAAATATTTATCATTTACTAAAAATATTTTAGGATATTGAATTAAATAACTTAAATCTAATTTAGTTTTGTATTTTATTTTTTGAGGTTGACGAGGTCAAGGCGGCTATTCATAGGGTGTGTCGGCAGGGGCGGAGCTATATATACATGGTTAAAATTATTTTTTATGTATATATAGTAGATGTCGAACCTCCTTCGGTTAGATCATATGTTCACTTGTGAACCCTCTTGTCGAAAATTCTGACTCCGCCACTGTGTGTCGGGGTAGGGCAACGGAACTCGATAAGATTCCAGTGAATTTTTGAAAGAGTACTAGCGGGGCAGGATTGAAGTGGTTGATAAGGTTGTTTAATATCATTTTTAGGGCGGCGAAGATGCCTGAAGCATGGAGGTGGAGTACGATGATTCCTTTATATAAGAACAAGGGAGATATCCAAAGTTGCAACAACTATAGAAGTATTAAGTTGTTGAGTCATACAATAAAGGTTTAGGAATGGATAGTTGAGTTGAGACTGAGAAGGATCGTGACTATATCTGAGAATCAGCTCGATTTCATGCCAGGTCGCTCTATTACTGAGGCCATTCACCTTGTGATGAGATTAGTGGAGCAATTTTGGGAGAGGATGAACTTGCACATGTTGTTTATTGGTCTTGAGAAGGCATTTATCAAAGTGTCCAGGGAGATTCGGTGAAGGTGCTTGAAGGCTAGAGGGGTGCCAGTGGCGTACATTAGGTCGATTCAGGACATGTATGATGGCTCGAAGACTCGTGTGAGGACGGTACGTGGGGATTCAGAGAACTTTTCAATTTTGATAGGATTGCACTAAGAATTGACTCTTAGCCCTTTTTTTATTTGCCTTGGTGATAGATGTTTTAACACGACATATTCAAGGGGGGAGGGGGGTTCCTTGGTGTATGTTGTTTGCTGAGGATGTGGTATTGATTGACGAGACTCGGGAAGGAGTTGGAGATTTGAAGATAGATCCTTAAGTCTAAAGTTTTTTGGTTGAGCAGGACCAAAAAGAGTACTTGGAGTGTAAGTTTAGTGATGTGTCGCAGGAGGATGAAGTGGTTGTGAAGCTGGACTCTCAGGTCATTCAGAAGAGGGAGAGTTTTAAGTATCTGGGTTTATGATTTAGGGCAATGGTGAAATTGACGAAGATGTCGCGCATCGTATTAGGGTAGGGTGGTTGAAATGGAGGCTCGGTTCAGGAGTTTTATGTGATAAGAAAGTGCTCCCAAAGCTTAAAGGTAAGTTCTACAGAGTGACAGCTCGACCGACTATGTTGTATGGAGCGGAGTGTTGGCCCATTAACAAATCTCACATCCAAAAATTAAAGGTGGCGGAGATGAAGATGTTGCGATGGATATATGGTCATACCAGGAAAGATAGGGTGAGGAATGAGATTATTCGGGGAAAAGATAGGGGTGGCTTCGGTGGAGGACAAGATGCAAGAAGTGAGGTTACATTGGTTCGGGCATGTGATGAGGAGAGGTTATGATGCTCCAGTGCAGAGGTGTGAGACACTTGCTATGGATGATTTTAGGCGAGGTAGAGGTAGGCCAAAGAAATATTAATTAAGAAATAATAATAATTTTTATTATTTCATGGATTTTATATTAATTAAGTTCATTGTTAGTCAAGTCTCCAAAAATTGGTAAACTTTTACCCCAAATCCCAAGTTAATTCAAATCAAATACTCTTCATGTCTCAAAATACATATCAAACTTTAACTAGTATTTTAAGATATAATTTCTTTTTAACATATTGAAAAGAGAAAAATTACAACTTATAGTACCTTTTATATAGTTTCAAATATATATATTTTAATTTTAATTCCTTGCTCATCAAGTTTGTTATTCCAAATTAGGCCACATTGAGATATACAAGTAAGTAAGCCTTAGAGAGATGAAGAGAAATCCTTTGCATTACTCCAACAATGTTGTTATTGAGAATGAGGTAAAATGTTTAGATGATTGTGTTAATCTATTCCAAATGTGAAGCATTACTCTTCAGTCGTTTCTATTTTTAGAGAAATGCGGATATTGGCAATGCCAATTAATGATTTCATCTTGAATAACGTGACTAATTGTTATTGCCTGATGCATCGTTCTAAATTGTGCATTTTCCGTGTTGCCTATTTACGTGAAGAGTGACATTCCGTTCGATGATGTCACTTTTAACACCCTATTGAGGGGATTGTTTGCTGATAATAAGGTCCAAGATGGGGTTGCCCGACCAAGTCATGTATGGAACCGTCATGAATGGGCTTAGTAAAAGGGGTCATATAATTATTCTTCTCCAAGTGCGGGCGCAATTTTGATGCCATGCAAACGCATACGCAATGCATCACGAAGGGATGCAACCCTTCGAGGTAAAAGGCAAACTGTTTCGCGCTGTAGGGTGACCTACGGGTGCAGATGCAGCACAGGTACGCGACCTGTGGGTGCAAACGTAGCGCAGAAGCTACTGAAAATTGCAAAACGTCACCTGCAGCCGCAGATCAGGCGCAGGTCCAGCACATACTGGGCGCAGGGACGTGACTGCTACTGAATAGGTGCTTTTCTGCAGAACCAATGCATCCTTTCTGAAAGGACACATTTAAGGCTATAAATACCTGATATATTCCTCTGGTATAGACATGACTTTTGACAGCAAAAACACTCTTCTTCTATACAAAAACTCTGTGTGATCATTAAGCTGTTGAGTGCGTTCGACGAATCCAACAATTTGAGGTACCACTATTGTTCGGATTGAAAGCCATTTTATCCTGGGAGAAAGATTCCACAACCTCGAGTACAGTGAGGGAAATTATTCCTTAACGACACTCCGTGAAGTCGGGAGACTTGACTTTACATTTCTATTTCATCTTATTTCTAAAAAATAACATACCTCTTGGATAGTTTATTCATAATTTGTGTTGAGGGTGTTAAGGAATTTCATAAGTGTTCTTGTCTTAGATTTGAACTTGGGTTGAAGTTGTTGTTGCATATATATATATACAGATTCTTGTACCCAAAAATATTGAATATAACAATCTTAAGGAATAAACTTTTGAAATCTGTATAGCTTGTTTTCTGGAGATTAAAGCTTTAAGCTTTCTACTCCATTTGAACTTAGCTAGTGATTTGAAGACATAAAATCTTCATAACAAGTTAAAGATCACTCGGTTGACGATTGGAAGTTATAAAAACTTCATCTTAAACTAGAAACAAGAAGTGTTTAAAGTTGCTGCAACTTTTTAATAAATATTTCGATACACTAAAGGTACTGTCTTGTGGTGACAGGAAAATGACGACTGATAGTCAAATGTATGATGCTGGAACGACTATGGCGTCAAATAGTATTGCCACGACGAGTCGTACTAATGCTCCGCAAGCTATGGCAGCGGCGGAGAAACCCAAAAAGTTTGCGGATAGACTTCAAGAGACGACAGTAGAAAATGTTCTTCTACCTCACTACTCTTTGTCTTCAAAGGTTCACGTTTGAGGAAGCTCCGAAGGTGCCCGAGGGAACCTCTGAACAAGAGCACTTCGTGATCGTGGAGGCTTGGAAACGCTTAGACTTCCTTTGCAGGAATTACATCTTGAGTGGTTTCCAAGCTGACCTCTACAATGTGTATAGCAGAACAAAGACTGCAAAAGAGTTACAGGGAGTGCTAGAACAAAAGTACAAGACAGAGGATGCCGGAACTAAAAAGTTCTTAGTTGCAAGATTCCTGGAGTACAAAATGATAGACAACAAGTCTGTTGTTTCCCCAGTGCAGGAACTGCAAATGATCATCCATGATCTTCTTGCGGAAGGTATGATTTTAACAAATGCCTTTGTTGAATAGTTTAAATATGTTCTTAGTATTCACATAACCTTTGTTGTAGGTTTGATTGTGAATGAAGCGTTTCAAGTACCAGCAATAATAGAGAAGCTACCACCTATGTGGAAAGACTTCAAGAACTATTTGAAACATAAATGTAAGGAGATGTCAGTCGAAGACCTGATTGTAAGACTACGCATTGAAGAAGATAATAGGGCTGTGGAAAGAAGGTCAAGAGGCAATTTGCAATGAATGGAGCAAACATTGATGAAGATGTCCAAAACAACTCTAAAAATCGAAAGAAAGCTGGAAATGAAAGCAATCAACCCGAGAAGAAATTCAAGGAGAAGTACTTCAATTGTGGCAAGATTGGCCACAAGTCTATGGATTGTCGTGCCCCGAAGAAAGGAAAGAAGAAGGACCAAGCAAATTTGGCTAAGTTCAAGAAAGAAATGAATTATCCATGTGCTATGCTTTCCGAATTCAACTTGGTGGGAAATCCTCGCGAATGGTGGATGGATTCTGGTGTTACCCGCCATGTTTGTGCTAATAAAGAGTTATTTTCGACGTTCGCTCCGGCTCAAGTAGAATAAAGGATCTACATGGCAAACTCCGCTACTGCAAAGGTAGAAGGAACAGGAAAAGTGTGCTTAAAGATGACTTCCGACAAAGTGTTGACACTTAACAATGTCTTGTATGTTCCGGAGTTACGGAAGAACTTGATTTCAGTTTCACTTCTAGACAAAAACCGATTCAAATGTGCATTTATTTCTGAAAAAATTGTACTTAGTAAAGGAGAAGTGTATGTAGGAAAAGGCTACCTCAATGAGGGCCCATTCAAAATGAATGTAATAAATGTTGAAATCAATAAAAGTTCAAATTCTTCTTACTTCCTTGAGTTTTATGATTTCTAGCATGAACGATTAGGCCATGTTAATTATAAAACATTACGAAAACTAATTAACTTAGAAGTTTTGCCAAACTTTGAGTGCAATAAATCAAAGTATCAAACTTGTGTGGAATCAAAGTATGCTAAGCATCCGTATAAGTCCGTTGAAAGGAATTTTAGTCCCTTAGACTTAATCCACACTGACATTTGTGATATGAAGTCAACACCATCTCGTGGTGAAAAAAAGTATTTCATAACTTTTACTGATGATTGCACTAGATATTGTTATGTCTACTTGCTAAATAGGAAGGATGAAACAATAGATGCGTTTAGGCGATACAAAAATGAAGTTGAAAATCAGTTAGAGAAAAAGATCAAAACTATAAGAAGTGATAGGGTCAGATAATATGAATCTCCCTTCACCGAAATATGTGTAGAGAATGGAATTTTCCATCAAAATACGGCCCCGTATTCACCTCAATCTAATGAAATTGCAGAAAGAAAAAACCAAACTTTGAAAGAAATGATGAATGCCTTACTTATAAGTTCAGGTTTACTGCAAAACTTGTGGGGGAGGCTATCCTTACAGCCAACCGAATACTCAATAGAGTTCCCTATAGTAAGACTCAATCAATTCCTTATGAAAAATAGAAAGGAAGGAAACCCAACTTGAAATATTTCAAAGTGTGAAAGTGTCTAGCAAAGGTCCAAGTTCCTATGCCTAAAAGGGTTAAGATAGGACCTAAGACGGTGGACAGCGTGTTAGGATATGCTAAAAGTAGTAAAGTATGTCGGGTTTTGGTTCATAAATCCGAACATCCGGATATTAATAAAAATACGGTAATTGAATTAGATAATGCTGAATTCTTTGAAAATATTTAACCGTATAAAACTAGACATGAAAAGTCTAGTGGGGGGCCTAAAAGACCTCGATATGAACCAAGTGAGAATGTACATAATGATGAAAATCCAAAATGTTACGCGTCAAAGAACGTTAACTTCGTTTGGATTGGATTTTGGAACATTTCTCTTAGAAAATGAGCCTCAAGCATTTAAGAAAGCAATGGCGCCTTCGGAATCATCCTTTTGGAAAGAGACAGTCGATAGTGAGATTGATTCAATCTTAAGCAACCATACATAGGAGTTAGTTGATCTTCCTCCAGGAAACAAACCTTTAGGTTCTAAATAGATCTTTAAACGGAAAATAAAAGCGGATGGTACTATTGACAAATACAAGGCGAGACTTGTAGTAAAAGGCTTCAAACAGAAAGAAGGCCTTAATTACTTTGATACATACTTGCCAATAACAAGGATAACGTTGATTCGAATGTTAATTGCTTTTGCGGCAGTATATGGTCTTGAAATCCATCAAATGGATGTGAAAACTGCGTTCTTAAATGGAGAATTGGAGAAAAAAATTTACACAAAACAACCTGAGATTTTATGGTTCCAGGAAAAGAAAATAAGGTGTGTAAACTTGTTAAGTCACTTTATGGACTAAAAAAAGCACCTAAACAATGACATGCAAAGTTTGACCAAACCATGTTGGCAAACAGGTTCAAGATTAATGAATGTGATAAATGTGTTTATATTAAAGACACTTCAAATCACCAAGTCATTGTTTGTTTATATGTAAATGATATGTTGATTATCAATAGAGACATTTCTGACATAAATGCAACAAAATGAATGCTCGAGAGCAAGTTTGATATGAAAGACCTTGGAGTTGCGGATGTGATCTTAGGAATAAGAATTCATAGAACTCCACAAGGGTTGGCACTGTCACGGTCTCATTACATTGAAAAGGTACTTGACAAATTCAAGTATATGGAATTTGGTATTTCCAAGACTCCATTGGATGTGAGCTTTACACTTCGAAAGAATGAAGGTGAAAGTGACTCACAATTGGAGTACGCAAGAGTATTAGGATGTTTAATGTATATAATGAACTGTACACGACCAGACATAGCATGCGCTATAAGTGAGTTGAGTCGGTTCACGAGTAATCCTAATAAAACTCATTTGATGGCAATGAAAAGAGTTTTGGAATTTCTTAAATACACTCAAGACTATGCTTTGCATTATAATAAATATCCCTCGGTACTTGAAGGATATAGTGATGCAAATTGGATCACCAGATCGAATGAAGTAAATCTACGAGTGGATATGTATTTACTATCGGTGGAGGAGCGGTCTCTTAGAAATCTTCCAAACAAACATGTATTGCTCACTCTACAATAGAATCTGAATTTATTGCATTGGATAAAGTCGATGAAGAAGCAGAATGGCTCTGGAATTTCTTGAAAGATATTCCTTATTGGCCCAAACCAGTAGCACCAGTATGTATACACTGTGATAGC
>NC_061116.1:4688793-4689605 GCF_002878395.1 Capsicum annuum
GAGGACATCCAAGGAAATGAGTTTAAGGCCTAGGACAAGTCAGCATGGACCTGGAAGATTGGAGATCCCAAGAGCTAGGTTCAAGGAGATCAAACAAAGTTGTGTCTGACAGGTTCAACATTGTCAATAGACCAACTCATTCTTATGATGTAGACAATGTTTAGTAAACAAGGATAAAACTTAAGGTGAAAAGTCTTTTAATGATTATCTAAATTTGGCAGATTTGACCAAATAGTTTAATCTATAGGATTGAACGTTTAAAAATCACCTATGTGAGGGCGAAATGGAAGCCGCTTCACGAAGAATTCTAGTAAAGACCTATTCTCTAAGCTCTCATGAAACCAGAACATGTTCATGGCTGAAAAGTACAAAACCGTGAGAACCATAAACAGTAAAAGACTGGTTGTGTGACATGTGTTGTCTAGGTGTAAATTAAAGCTCGACGGTTCAAAGATATCAAATCTACCTAGGGATGGGCATGTTATGGTATGAAACGGTATTTGAAACTTCGGTACGATAATTTCGGTATTAGGTTTTTAAAAATATTATACCGATACCATACCATATTAATTTGGTATGGTTCAGTATTTTGACGTTTAGTTTTGGTATTTTGCGGTATGGTAATCAGTAACCATAGTTTGTTTAACTTTGACAATATATACTCGTATACTAGAGTATTATTACTCCGACTTTTCAAAAACATGTCTTAATTGTATCATAAAAATGTATTACATATGTAGAAATATTGAAAAAAAAGTACAAACAATTTCTTTTATTAGTCAATTACACCAAAAAGACATTTCAATCAAGAT